>NW_027362761.1:628444101-628809101 GCF_046119375.1 Phyllobates terribilis | reverse complement strand
TTAAAGGGGTCGCGCTCCGTCCTAAAGAGTCCCCGGCCAATGGCCGGAGGACTTCTCCTATATAAGGCACCTCCTCCAAAATGGAGGTGCCTGTGCAAGGTTGTTGTTTCGTGTACTTACACTTGCTTCAACCCTCAGGTCCCGCTGCCAGTCAGTCCTGCCCGCCAGTCTGTCTCTAGTTCTGCTCGCCAGCCTGACTTCAGTCCAGTCTGCCAGTCTGACTGCAACCCAGCCCGACAGTCTGCCTACAGTCCAGCCCGCCAGTCTGTCTATGGGCTCTGCCCGCCTGCCTATTACCAGCCAGCTGTGCCTGCCAGTCTGCTTACCCGGAGCACCTGCCAGTTACCTGTTGTGCCCGCCAGCCTGACTACCTGGAGTACCCGCCAGTTACCCGTTGTGCCCGCCAGCCTGCTTACCTGGAGCACCTGCCAGTTACCTGTTGTACCCATCAGCCTGCTTACCCGGAGCACTTACCCGTTACCTGTTGTGCCCGCCAGCCTTCCTACCTGCAGCACCCGTCTGGCTATCTGCCATTCCAGCCTGCTTATCTACCTGGACCACACGTCTGCCTTCCTGCCGTGCTTATCCGCTGTACCGGTCAGCTCCTGTCATCTGACCAGTGGGAGTCACCTGCTCTCATACAAGGTCGGTCCCAGAGTAGCACCTGGTTCACCTGCCCGGTCCCTCCCTGGTTCACGGAGTCGACTAAGCCGCCGTGTGACCTTGGTCAGACCGTGTAGGCACCTAGTTTCGCCCCTCTGGTCCCTCCTTCCACCACCCGGACCCGTAACAACACATTCCTGGCCATTCTTTGCATTTCATTCTGGGTGGAGTCATGGGGTCATTGAGATCCTGGATGGGCTTGAAGTATGTGTAAGGAGTCAGAAGCGATGTTATCACTGGCACCAAACAGGAGTATCCGGGAAGAGGATCTTTTAAGATGGGATAAACCACCACACTGAGTTGTGTAAAATAATGCAGCGTGTGACTGTGCTTAATTACAAAGGTAAAATAAACTTTTATTTAAATTTGAAAAACGCACCACTAGAGATTCGAGACAGTAAACTTGTAATTCGGGGCACAGATATCTTCCCTTGATCGGTCTGCATCAGGAGGATGTGGACCCATGGATCTGTTGTCTCTGTCAAACTTACAGTTGAAACCAGAAGTTTGCATACACTATATAAGAAAACACATATGCATGTTTTTCTCAATATCTCACAGGAAATCAGAATAAACTTTGCCTGTTTTAGATCAATTAGGATCATCATCATTTTTAATATTTACCAAATGCCAGAATAATGAGAGAGAGAGCGAATGTTTTAAGGCATTTTTATTACTCACTGCAAAGTCAAAAGTTTACATATATTTCATTAGTATTTGGTGCCATTGCCCTTAAACTAAATTACTTGGGTCAAACGTTTGCAATATCCTTCCACAAGCTTCTCACGATAGTTGGTCGGAATTTGGGCCCATTCCTCCTGACAAAACTGGTGTAACTGATCCAGGTTTGTATGTCGCCTTGCTCGCACCTGCCTTTTCTGCTTTGCCCATAAATTTTCAATGGGATTGAGATCAGGGCTTTGTGATGACCACTGCAAAACATTGACTTTGCTATCCTTAAGCCACTTTGTTACCACTTTGGCAGCTTGCTTCAGGTCATTGTCCATTTGGAAGACCCATTTCCGCCCAAGCTTTAACTTCCTGGCTGATGTCTTGAGATGTTGCTTCAGTATTGCCACATAATCTTTTCTTATGATGCCATCTCTTTTGTGAAGTGCACCAGTCCCTCCTGCTGTAAAACAACCCCACAACATGTTGCTGCCACCCCAGTTGGGATGGTGTTCTTAGGCTTCCAAGCTTCTCCCTTTTTCCTACAAACGTAACGATGGCCATTATGCCCAAAAAGTTCACTTTTAGTTTCATCAGCCCGCAAGATATGTCTCCAAAAATTAAGGTCTTTGTTCCTGTGTGCATTTGCAAACGCTAATTTGACTCTTTTATGTTTCTTTTGGAGTATTGGCTGACAGAGTGGCCTTTCAGACCATGTTGATACACTACTCGTTTTACTGTGGGTATTGACACAATTTTGCTTTTGTCCTTGGGTTGATATGCACATGTCGGATCAAAGCACATTCATCTCTGGGACAAAGAACCCGTCTCCTTCCTAGGCGGGACGATGGCTGGACATTCCCATCTTGTTTTTACTTGCGTATAATTGTTTGTACAGATGAAGGAGGCACCTTCAGGTATCTTGAAATTGTACCCAAGGATGGGCCAGACCTGTGCAAGTCCACAACTCTCTTCCTGATATCTTGGCTGATTTCTTTAGACTGTCTTCTGATGCTTCACTAAGAAGCAGTGTGTTTCAGGTATGCATTAAAATACATCCACATGTGTGTCTCTAATTAAATCGGATGTTGCCAAAAACAGAAGCTTCCAAACACATGACATCATCATATGGGCAGTCCAGAATTGTTTAAATGAATAGCAATCTTAGAGTATGTAAACTTTTGACTTTGCAGTAAGCAATAAAAATGCCTGAAAACATTCTCTCTCAATATTCTGGCATTTGACAAATATTAAAAATTATGACAATCCTAATTGACCTAAAACAGAAAAGGTTTATACTGATTTCATGAGATATTGAGAAAAACATACGTATGTCTTTTTATATAGTGTATGTAAACTTCTGGTTTCAACTGTAAATACTGGACTCACAAGTAGCTATGACACAATAGAAGATAGCCTGAACTATCTCATGAAGTTGATCTTGTGGCATGATGGTGGTTCTTGGCACCATGTCCACTGCCGGGTTGGGAGATAGTGATCCCTGGACAGCAGCCTATGATATTGGAAGCCGGCTTGTCCTCGGTAAGGATGCTGGGGAATGCATGATTGGAGCTGCGTGTTGGGACTCAAAAGGAGTAGGTTATGCTTGAGACCTTGGAATGGTCTGGGAAGAAGCGCTCCCTGAAGGACGATACATTGCACACCAAATAAACTGCTCTGATCTAGGAGCGCTACCTAAGGTATCAGTGCGGAATTTGTGGATGTTGCCTTTTTGGTAATTGTAGTGTCCTGTGATGGTGTAGTTGTCTTTCTTCCCCATCTGGTTAGGTAAAATGTAATCTCCGAGTAGTTGTTGTTTAGATTATGGCCCAGAAGAACAATGAACACGTCTTTACTCTACATTTGCCAGGACTATTCCTCCCACCTTGAAAGGTTTTATCACTTAAAATTGTATTTTTCTTCTCTTTTTCACACTAATAGAGACCTTGATGTGTATGTTTTACAGCAGGGGTCTCAAACACGCGGGCCGCATGCGGCCCCTGAGGCTGCTTTATGCGGCCCGCAGGCACAGACCCCTTGACGATCCCGACCTGGTCCAGGAGGAGCCGCCGACAGCAGCGCTGAATTGCCACACAGAGACTGTTTCCCAGCACTGCATTTCCAATGCCAGCCGCTGGCCAATCAGAGGCCAGCAGCTGATATCTGCGTGTCGGCGCAGCGAGTATGACGTCATTGCCATATGCAGAAGTCAGCTGCTGGCCTCTGATTGGCCGGCGGCTGACATTGAAAATGCTGTGCTGGGAGACAGTCTCTGTGCGGCAATGCAGCACTGCTGTCGGCGGATCCTCCTGGACCAGGTCGGGATCGTCAAGGGGTCGGACTCTGTGGTGCCTGCGGGCCACATCTGCAGGAAGGCCGCCGAGGGAACGGAGGACAGGTGAGAATCATCTTTTTTTTTTTTTCAATTTTATGTGTGTGAAGAACAGCACAGGGGGCACATAGCCACAGGATGGGGACCGGGATGGGGCACAGAGCCACAAGAGGGGACCTGGATGGGGCACATAGCCACAAGAGGGGACCTGGATGGGGCACATAGCCACAGGATGGGGACCTGGATGGGGCACAGAGCCTCAAGATGGGGACCTGGATGGGGCACATAGCCACAAGATGGGGACCTGGATGGGGCACATAGCCACAAGATGGGGACCAGATGGGGACCTGGATGGGGACCAGAGCCACAAGATGGGGACCTGGATGGGGAATATTGCCACAGGATGGGGACCTGGATGGGGCACATAGCCCCAAGATGGGGACCTGGATGAGGCACATTAGTACAAGATGGGCGCCAGGATGGGGAACGTTGCCACAGGATGGGGACCTGGATGGGGCACATAGCCACAGGATGGGGACCTGGATGGGGCACATTAGTACAAGATGGGGACTTGGATGGGGAACATTACTACAAGATGTTTTCCATTATTACTATATGATGCTAATTGTAAGACAATATTACTGTATGTGGCCAATTGGGGGAAATAAAATTGTAAAAAAAATAAAAAATAAAATAAAGCATGAAAAAATATTGGGCACTAAAAATGCTGTTTTATATGTAAACTAAAGTAAACACAAAAAAGTGCACGTTTATTATCGCCACATCCATAACGACCCAAGCCATAAAAAAATAAACACGGCAAAAATGTTCAAAAGGTGTATACAAAAAAAATGGTATCACTAAAAATGTCACATTGAACAAAGAATGCGGCCCCCCAAATTCAAATTTTTTCCATGTGCGGCCCATATACCCAGCCGAGTTTGAGACCCCTGTTTTACAGAAAGAAATACATGACTGAGGCCAGCACTGCTTTCACTGCTCAAGAGGAATTACCACCATTTTCTACTGAGCAATCATCAACCACATCTGATGAATCCTCTAATGACTCCTTGTAAGTAATTTTGACAACATACAAAAATAGAAATAAAAGATGAACAATTTATGTAACTTTTGAATTCAAATTAAAATTAGATTAAAGTCAAAGTTAAAGGGGTTGTGCCATAAAGAATACAGTTAACCAACCAGAAAAGATGGAATTAAATAGTTTTGTAATTTGTGTTTAAAAATTATGTTTCATTCAAAAGATACCAAGCTTTTATTTTTTGTGTTATGCTCTCTGGTGCCCCCTGGTGTTATTCCATTACGACCTGGTAGTGAGTGATCAGCTGGTCGAGTTTGCACAGTTCCATTCATAAGAGGTCCCCCCAACTCCCCACCCGCAGCATACACAACATATTCTCTGTCAGAAGTCTGACAGCGCAGGCGCCCTGCTGTAAGCACAGAGCCTGTCTGTCTATGATTCAGCCCCTGCGCTCACACAACTGACCTCTGAGTGAGATCATCTGCTTCACAGACCCGCGAGCTCGATTGCAGAGAGACGCTTCATAATTAAAAAAAAAAAAAAAAAGGCTTGGTATCTTTGGAATGAAGCATAATTTTTAATCCCTATGAATTGCAAAACTATTTCCACCTTTTCTGGTTGGTTAACTGTATTCTTTATCGTGGCACAGCCCCTTTAATATTAACATAATTTGTATTTCATATGTATAAAGGAAAGAAAAAGAAGCTTAGAAAAAGAATTAGGCAACATGTATCAGTTGTCAGGTTTTCTTTAAGCTCAGTACTAATCAAAAGTTTGAAGCATCCTTTTAATGCAATGGTTTTACTTGTTTTTATTGGAATATGAATATTGTAGATTTAGACTGTGTGCACACGAGAAGGAATAGTAGCGTTTTGGACGCAGCATATTTTTACTGTGTTGTACAGTACAAGTACAGTGGATGGGATTAACAGAATCCCATGTCCACTGTGCTTCTTTTTTTACACTGCATAAAGTCACCTGCAGTGCGTGTTTTTGAGCCGCAGCATGTCAATTTGTTTTGCGGCAATGCAAAAAACGCATGTATATCATAAATAAAGAAATAATTTAAAAAAATGACGTGGGGTGCCCCCTATTTTTGATAACCAGCCCAAGTAAAGCAGACAGGTGCAGGTTTATAATACCAAGCTGGAAAGGTCCATGAATATTGGCCCCCTCCCTGCCTAAGCCCGCAGTCGCCCCAGAATTGGCCCATCTATGAGATGGGCCAATTCGGGCACTTTGCCCGACTCTTCCCGATTGCCCTTGTATGGTTTCAAACAAGGGAATAATTTATGGGGTTGATGTCAGTTTCATAATGTCAGCTTGCATCAAGCCATGGTGTTAAGAAGTAATGTTTCTCCTTGCGGAGAGCGACATGCTAAGCACGTCAAGGTTAGGAGACTTTTCAAACCGCAATGCTCTTCTGGGAAATATGCAAATTGTCTCTTCAGAGAGGAATAGAACCAGAACTCTAGTGCCACCTATTGGAAGTATCAATCTTAAAAGCCAATATTGACCCTTTAACGAGTATTATCACATGACTTAGGATAAAATCCAAGACCAGAAGCTCACTTTGCTGACACTGTGTTTCCCAGAAGAGCATTGCTCCTTGTGCTATGAGTACAGTTTTTCCTTTTTTACCGTTTGATAGAAGGCACCCAAGTGCCGCTAAGTGTGTGTAGAAGTATGAATACCACTATAAAATACTAAAGGCAGATTAGGGACAAAGTTTTTTATATACCCCTAGGCGTTTTTAATCAAATATGAAATAAAGGCTAAATTTCATGACTTGTTAGAGAGGGGTCTCTTTTGCGGTTCTCCCCATTTTGTAAATACATTATCAATATACCCCTTCCAGGCCATTGTTTTCCTCACAGTTTGTTATATATTACTAACCCAGTAATAAAAAAAACACACACAGGATAAAATAGTTTATTTTTGAAAACACTCCCCCACACTTCACTCACCAACTTATTAAAAAGCAAAAAAAACACCCTAAAGATCTGGCGTAATCTTGCAAATCAGGAGTAGCCCAAAAATGGGAACCTGAAAGACATAAAAAGAGTTAAATAAAAACAAGAAACACTCCCTAATTCACCAATTTATTATTAAGTAATAATTAGTGATGGGCGAGCACCAAAATGCTCGGGTGCTCATTGCTCGGGTCGAGCAAATTGGAATGCTCAGGTGCTCGATCCGAGCAACGAGCCCAATGTAAGTCTATGGGAAATTCGAGCATTTTTCAGGCGACTCCCTCAGCGGTCTGCAGAGGGACTATGTGAGAACGAAGTTCCAAAAGCCCTAAAATTATCTGAAGGTAGAAAGGGTCCACAGAATTGGTCCTCCATCCTCTGTCTCTGGAGCCCACAATACTACCAGGCCAAGACAGGTCATTATGAAATTTTTGGATTTCAATGATAAAGCTGACATTATCCGAGCTTACAAACAATTAAACCACCCATTGATCATTCAAGGCCATAAAATCCTGCTTTTCGAAGACTACTCAATTGAAGTAACCAGGAAAAGGAAGTCCTTCAGCGCTTTATGCACCAGACTGCGCAAAGAAAAAATCCGCTTTCAACTACGCTATCCGGATACTCTACGCCTGAAAGACACTGATGGCTCTTTCCGGGAATTTATCTCACCTGATAAGGCAGACTCTTTTGTCAACAGGCCCAGTCCTGAACAGACCCTCCAGGCAAAAACTCCCTCTAGTTCACGGTCACCTAGGAGACCCACGAAACAAGGAGACAAAGGAGACCAGAGCTATAACAATCGCTGATTTAATGAGTTTCTCCTTTTATATGCTTGGTGGCCCTGGAGTGAAAGTCTTTTATGGAGGCAATTGTTTGAGAAAATTCTGATAAATTACCTTAATTAGGGGGGGGAGTTAGGTTTGAATTTGAATCTAAATTTAAATTTAAATGTAATCTGTTATATTGCACACATGGTCGGGCAGAAGTGAAGCCCAGGAGATAGTCTTTTCCCTAGCGAGCAGTTAAACATGTTTACGCTCTTGCTAGGTCAGTTCTTTAAAACTTTTGTATATTGTTTTTTTGAGTTTGTTTCACATGTTCGAGCTTTGCTCGTTAGTACGTAATCTAACTACATGTCATCATTATTTTGTAAGTTGTTCACCAAACATGTCTATCTTTACAGTCTTTGAATATGTATATCGTATCTTTGAATGTTAAAGGTTTGCTCTCTCCCCAAAAACGGATGAAAGTCCTTAGACATTTAAAACGTTTAAAGCCTGACATAGCCCTTCTACAAGAAACACATTTGCCTGAAGCAGATTTCCCCCGGATGAAAAAATTATGGGTTGGGGGTATCTATGGTTCACCGTCCATAGATAGAAAGGCTGGAGTCTTAATCCTTATTAATAAGCAGTTTATACACCAGCTCATAAGTGAGCAGCAGGATGGAGAAGGGAGATTGATTCAATTAACATTATCTACGTCTTGTGGAACCTTCTCTATCTACAATGTATATGCGTCTAACATAGGCAACAAACCTTTTTTTAAAGAATTGGAGACTAGACTCTTATTTGACTCCAACCCTAACAAAATAATAGGTGGAGACTTTAACTCGGTGGTTTCAGTTCATGAGGATAGGAAAAACACTACTGGTACTCCGCAATCGGTTACCTCACATGACAAACCACTAGCACCTTTTTTGTCTAGTTGCCAATTAATTGATTCATGGAGGTTTTTGAAACCCAGTAATAGAGAATATACGCGCTTCTCACACGCCAACGACTCTTGGTCTTGTATTGACTACTTTTGTGCAAATTGATGATATTGTTATTTCTGATCATGCTTCAGTGAGGTTGGAACTATCAAAGGATTTCCCTCGGGGCCCTGACTTCTTGTGGAGATTTCCAGATTACTTTTGCAAAGACAACTCATTTATTTCCTCTCTCAAGATATGGTTTAGCGAATTTTTATCTGACAATTCGGCACACCAAGATAACCCCACATTATTGTGGGAATCGGCCAAGGCGGTACTGAGAGGAAAAATTTTGGCATATACTTTTTCTCACAAAAAAGGGTTATGAAAAAATATAGTGAATTGTCCTCTGAACTGAAACAAGCCTACACTACATTTCTTCTTGACCCTTCCCCTCTTAATAAAACACATTGGTCTCAAAAACAATCTGAATTCAACCAGTATGCAGATATGAGAGAAAAATTCCATTTATCTCAAACAGAAGCATTCTTTTATAGGTTTGGTAACAAATCGGGGAGGGTGATGGCCAATTTAGCTAAAGGTATGAGAAAGCCATAGGGAATTTTTAAATTAAGAAATAATAATGGGGTTATTCACACGGACCTTAAATCAATTAATGAGATTTTAGGCTCATTCTATAAGGACCTATACAAAAAAGCAAAACAAACCTTGCCCCTCTCTGATACACTCTTGGATAAGGTCAAATTACCTTTTTTTCCGGAGGAACATAAATCTATATTAAATAAACCTCTTTCATTGGAGGAGATTACCACTACAATTAAAAATTTGAAACCAAACAAAGCCCCTGGACCTGATGGATACACTTCTGACTTCTTTAAATCCTTAACGGAAGAGGTGTCCCCGTTGTTAGTACCGATCTTCAACAAAATAATTTGTGGCAATCCCATTTTCCCTTCCGCAACTATGGCTTATGTCAAATTATTACTAAAGCCAGACAAAGATCCATTATCCCCCAATTCATACAGACCGATTTCACTTATCAATATCGACATTAAGCTTTTATCTAAAATAATGGCTGATAGACTGGCCTCCATTCTACCCCACCTTATATCCCATGTACAATCAGGCTTTTTTAAAGGTCGCTCACCCACGCTAAATATTAGGAAAGTATTATTGGCGCTCGATAAAATCCACTCTACTCCTGATCTAAAGGGATCCACAGCAATTATCTCCCTTGACACCGAAAAAGCCTTTGATAATATAAGTTGGGATTGGTTATACATGGTTTTAACGAAGATGTCATTGTCAGGCCCCTTTTTTTATGACATTCGTAATTTATACACTTCTCCAAAAGCCCAGGTGCATAACCCGGGTTTTTTATCCTCTCCCTTCCCTCTTGAAAAGGGAACGAGACAAGGGTGTCCTTTATCCCCCTTACTTTTTAATCTGGCACTAGAACCCTTAGTCCGTATTTTGTCAGACCCTAAAACTTTTTCAGGCATCTAATTTAACAAAAAATCAATTCAGGCGACTTTTTTTGCAGACGACATCATTTTGTTCATGTCAGATCCCTTCCTACATTTACCTCTGGTGTTGGATCTACTTAAAAAGTTTGGCTCATATTCTGGATTCAAAATAAACACTAAAAAATGTGAATTGCTACCATTAACTGAAAAGGGTATGAAACTCTACCCAAAAAAATCTTTCTATGATATTAATATAGCTACATCCCATATCACCTACACTGTGTTCCAAATTATTATGCAAATATTATTTTCTCAGATTTTCCCAAATTACCTATATGAATTGCAGTCATTGTAATTTTCCAGTCAAATAACTATTAGAGTACAATTGAAAGGTTTTTGTATAAACTGCCTATGATAACAGTATATTTTTAAAAAAATAAAAAACTCAAACTGCACTCAAAATGCATGTTCCAAATTATTATGCACAGCAGAGTTTTCAACCTTTTCATTTTAATAAAGAACAAAAAATGGGCCTGGAGAATCTGGAGGATCCGGAGGATCCTCATAAAAGAGGGGGTACTGTTAGAACCCTCCTGTTTGTTTTTTCCATCTTGTGTTTTGCGGTCACGTGACCATTTGCCTTTATATTCCTGCTCCGCCCTTCTGGCTGTGCTGGACTTCAGTGTTTGACTGTTTCTCTAGCCTGGTGCTTTGGTGCCCTTCTCTGTCAGTTCACTTGGTCCTTCTGGTACCTCTTGTACCTTTTGTCAGTTTGTCTTTTTGTGTTCTGCAGCAACTTCTCTGTTTAGGAGGTGTCCCATTTTTTGTCCTAGTCCTTAGTTCTTTTAGGGACCTTAATGCTATAGGTCTTCGTTCAGACTAACCGAGTACTAAGGCGGGTCTGTTCGCTAGGAACAGGCAGCCTGCTACATCATAGGGATTCAGCTTAGTCTTAATGTAGGGACAGCTTTCCCCTATCTTTCCTTAGTACATGTTGCAGATCATAACATTTTATTTCTAATTGGGATATTGGTTGGTTTAATATATTTTATCTTCTGATATTTTGGGTAGCTTTATACTTTCTAAAAATTGATTGATCAGTTGGGCATTAGGTTGTGGTATTGTATTGTTTTTTTTGTAAATTGTAGAGGGTTGAGTAATAATTTGCGAAGGTATTGGCAATCTCTTTGTTTGGTCATTTTAGCTTTGACTTTAGTCGCTTGTATTTTACCTGCTCTGTTTCCCTGCCAATAGTATTTAGCTTTGCTTTTCCGTAGGTTATGCCCGTATTTATGTTGGAGCAATTGATATAAATCGTATCTTAATTTTTGTAATTTTTGGAGAGTTGTGTTTACGGGGCTGTTTTTATGCATTTCTTCTAGTGAGGCTTTGTTTTGGTTGATTTCCTCTATTTGGCATATTCTTTCTTTTTTGTTTTGGGATGCTATTTGAATTAGTTTTCCTCTAATATAAGCCTCATGAGCATACCATACTGTTGATGCGGACACGTTGAGTGTATGATTAATTATAAAATATTCTTTCAAGGTCTCCTGCAGTTGGGGCCTAATTTTATGTGTTGCGATTAGGTAATTATTTACTCTCCATGGGGAGTATGTCGTGTAGTTGTATCCCTCTTTAATGTGTTACGAGATGGGCATGGTCTGACCATGTGATGTTACCTATCGTGGCTTTTGGATGTCATGTAATAACCATTTATCTGTAAGAATTAGGTCGATTCTTGAGTAGCCCTTGTGTGAATGTGAATAGAACGTGTAATCACGTACGGAGGTGTGCAAAACTCGCCAAACATCGTAGAGTTCTTACGCCAAGAGAGTCTGAGAAAGAGAACGAGCTTTTTCTTTTTTTGAGGATGTACAGATTTGTCTATGCCTGGCATGAGGTGATATTAAAATCCCTGCGCACCAGCAGGGCTCTTTTTTTTGCATCTGTTATTACCGCTAAAGTTTCCTTAACAAAGGAAATCTGCTTGGAATTAGGGGCATATTTGGAGGCGATCGTGTAAATTTTGTTATTTCTTCTGCATACTAAGATGATGTATCTGCCTTCATTGTCTACAATGCTGTTGATCAATTGGAAGGCGATGGTGTTTTTTATCACTATTACTACTCCCCTTTTTTACCAATTGCGTGAGAGTGAAACACATTGGGAAGTTTCTGTTCTGCAACCTGTGTACGTCAACACTGTTTAAGTGAGTTTCTTGAACACACAGTCGGGCCTCTCTCCATAGTAGAGATCTTTTAACCCCTTTATGACCTGGGGCATACTAGTTCGCCCCAGGTCATCATACCCGGTTCAGCACGGGCCCCGGCGCTCAGCCTGCACTGAACCAGTGATTTATACAACTGACATGTGCTCGCAACAGCCGCGGGTGGAATCGCGATCCACCCCCAGCTGTTAACCAGTTAAATGTCGCTGTCAATCTTGGCATTAGCCCCGCCCATCGGTGTTCCCATCACATGATCGCGGGTCACCGATGGGTTGGCATGACAACCCGCGGTCTGCAGCAGACCCCAGTGGTTGTCATGTCCTGATTGCTATGAGCGCCGCCGGCCAGTAGTTGATGCTCATAGCAAGTGAACAATTCTGCTGCATATAGGCGATCTGCTCATCTCCTGTATGCAGCAAAGCCGATCTAACCCAAAATAGTATCAATAAAAACGTCAGCTCGACGCGCAAAAAATAAGCCATCACCTGGCCCTAGATTCCGAAAAATGGAGATGCCCAGGGTCTCGGAAATGGCGTGGCTTTTTTCTATAAGGAAACTTTGGATTTTTTTTTCACCACTTAAATAAAAAGAACCTATACAAGTGTGGTATCTACGAACTCGTAATAACACAGAGAATAATAATAGCAGGTCAGTTTTAGTATTCAGTGAATGTGGTAAAAAAAAAAAACATTTTGTTTTGCTATTTCACCGCACTTGGAATTTTTTTCCCGTTTTCTAGTACATGAGATGGTAAGAACTAGTGATGTCGTTCAAAAGTACAACTTGTCCCGCAAAAAATAAGCCCTCACATGACCATATTGAGCGAAAAATATAAAAGTTATGGCTCTTGGAAGAAGGGGAGCAAAAAATTAAAACGGAAAATCGCAAGGTCATTAAGGGGTTAAACAGACTATTTAACCCTTTCACATTGATATTGGAAATGTGAAGTACCATATACAAAATACAGAGAAAATCTATATGTCACCACTAGACAGTTAGGGAAGAATGGGGAAATAACAAAATACAAATCTCAAAAGATATAAATAACTATAACAGTTCCAAGAATAGAGTCCGGTTCTAAGTGAACCTACTGGACATGCCGTGCTATCCAGTATACAACAAGGGGAAGTGAGAATGAAAAAATATTTTTCTCGTGCTACCGCAGAGTATTGGAAAAAATAGTTGTATGATCTGCTCAAAAAAAAATAATAAAAGATCTAGGCAGAGCAACTAAATTGAGGGTACAACGGTTAGGAAAGTAAGCTTGCTGCTTATTCAGATCCACTCCTTCCTCAACATCGGCGGTTTCTTCTTCTTTATTAGAGAACTTGTCCCTTCTGCCACAGTCGCCAGCGACCACTTCTGCATCAGAGTCATTCCCTGCCGAGGAGATGTCAGGACATGTGTGACTCCTTTCTTAGTCATGATCAGCTTCCAGGGTAGCCCCACTTGTACACGATCTCGTTGTCTTGCAGGATTTTGGTCGCTGTAGAAAACTCGCACCTCCTGTTCAGGGTGGCAGCAGACAGATCAGTGAACATCATGATGCTCCTGAACCTGTCCGGAAGCTCTGGATTTCCCGCCGCGTCTTTGGTTATGGCTTCTTTAAAGTGGAAAAAGTGAAGCCGGGCAATTACATCTCTGGGTGCAGAGGTGGGGGCACTTTTGGGTTTGGGGATCCTGTGCGCCCTGTCTATTAGAAGGTTCCGCTGATACTTTTCAAGGATTAATTCAGTAAAAAAGTCCGTTAGGAACTCCTTCAGTGCGTCTGCAGCAATACTCTCCGGTATCCCTCTAAAATGTAGATTGTTGCGTCTGAAGCGGTTCTCCATATCCGCCAACTTTAATCTCCGTGCATTAATCTCCTCATCTGCCTCATTATTAGCGTCGACCAGATTATTGTGAGCAGTAGTGAACTCCTCCAACTTCTCCTTAATATGTGCTTTTCTATCTCCAATGTGCACAATGTCTTTCTGTAATGCAGTGAAGGTGGAGGTAATATCACTGTGTATGCCCTGTTTAAGATCCCCTAAAAGGGACTTCAGTGTGGTCTCTGTAATGGGGGCAGAGCTGTGCCATGTGTCAGGTGCATTTGATACTTGCTGTTTGGTGTCTGGAGGTCTCTGGGCTGCAGGATGGCGATCCACATGGGTCCTCTGTCAGGGGGTGATGTTCCTGTGCTGGTCTCGGACTATAACCGCTCTTTATTAGGTGAGGTCTGACCCGATAGCAGAGGATCAGACCTCATGGAGTGTTCTGCACCGACTCTGGCTGCATGATGAGTTCTACGGCAGCCATCTTGGATTTTACAGGGTGTCGGCACAAAGACTGAGATCCTGCCCTGTGCCACATCTCTGCTCTTTGTGGTGCGCCCCATCGCCGCCCAAAGTGTACCGGAGCTTGTGCTGCACGATATTAAGGTAGTCCTCTACTTTTTTTTGCGCTGTGAGCCGCTATTCGACGGTGGAAGCTCGGAGCTGGGTCTATGTGCGGCCGCTCAGCTCCTCATCTGGACACACCCACTAAATAACATTTCCCACATGTCTACTTTACATCAGCACAATTTTGGAACCAACATTTTTTAAAAATGGGTTAAAATGGGTTAAAAATTGACCAGCGACTTTGAGGGCCCTTAATGACAGAAAATACCCAAAAGTGACACCATTCTAAAAACTGCAACCTTCAAGGTGCTCAAAACCACATTCAAGTAGTTTATTAACCTTCCAGGTGCTTCACAGGATTTTTTGGAATGTGGAAGAAAACAATGAACATTTTTACCTTTCTTTTTTCACAAAAATGTTATATTAGACTCAAATTTTCTTATTTTCATTCACAAGGGTTTTCAACAGGAAAAAATGAACCACTACATTTGTTGTGCATTTCTCCTGAAGAAGCCGTTACCCCATATGTGGGGGGAAACCACTGTTTGGGCACACGGCAGGGCTCAGAAGGGAAGGAGCGCCATTTGACTTTTTGAATGTAAAATTTGCTTGAATAATTTGGGGATGCCATGTCGGGTTTGGAGAGTCACTGATGTGCCTAAACAGTGGAAACCCCCCACAAGTGACCCCATTTTGGAAACTAGACCCCTCAAGGAACTTCTCTTGATGCGTGATGAGCACTCTTAAAAATAAAGAAATCACTTTTTAGGAAAATGAAAAAATCACTTTTTCCACAAAAATGATGTTTTAGCCCCAAATGTTTTTATTTTCACAAGGGTAAGAGGAGAAAATGGACCCCAAAAACTGTTGTGCAATTTCTCCTGAGTACAGCGATACCCCATATATGGGGAAAATACACTGTTTAAGCGCACGGTAGGGTTCAGAAGGGAAGGAGCACGGTGTGACTTTTTGAACGCAAAATTGGCTGGAATCGAGAGCGTATGCCATGTCACGTTTGGAGAGCCGCTGATGCGCCTAAACAGTGGAAACCCCCCACAAATGACCCTATTTTAGAAACTAGACCCCTCAAGGATTTTATCAAGGGTTATAGTGAACATTTTGAACCCAGAGGTACGACACAGAATTTGATACCCATTAGGTCATCATATTGAATAAGTTGTCATTAGTATTGAGCGCATGTGCTTGCTACTTGAGTTTGCATCGGGTAAGCACCATGTATTGCGGGTGCACGAGTGACATGCTCGAGTCCCCCGCCCCTCATGTTTCACGGTTGTTAGACACCCAAAAGAAAAACATGCGGGGATCGCTCGTGCATGGCAGGCAATCCCTGCAAGTTTTTTTTGTCTGTATAACAGCCGCAAAACATATGGGGTGGAAACTCGAGCATGTCACTCGAGCATCTGCAATTCTCCGTGTATACCCGAGATTTTTTGGCTGATGGAGCTGTATGGCAGCTTATTTTTTTGCAGGACAAGATGACATTTTCAGTGGTACTATTTTTATTTACATTCGTCTTTTTAGTATAATCTCTTTTTATTGAAATAAGAAAAGACATAAACATACAAAATCAACATCAGTAGAAGCCAGTGCTCAGTCTCGACGGTCAGAACATTGTATATTCACATATGTACTATTTTTCTTATAAGACTGAAGCACCTTTATCCAGCAGTATAAGCTTACTTTTATCTGTTCCAACAATGGAACCAAGAACATATATCAAATATCAACACTACCAAAACGGGAGAAAAGAAAAAAAAAAAAAAGGGGGAGGGGGGGGGGAGCAGGAGAAGAAGTAATAAGAAAGTGAAGATAGGAAAGGAGAGAAGGGTTTAAGGAATGGGAACGGGGCAGGGGAGTCTGAGCTAAGGTTCCATTTTAATTTCACTAATCATCTCCAGCACCAATCCGGATCCAATTCGCCTATTCATCAGTTTTTACCCAAATAGCCCGTGGAACTCCGACGAGTCTTGAAACAAGATCCAAACACTCCAGATCTTCATGAATTTATCCGCACAATCATTGAAATCAGCAGAAAGCTCCTCCATTCTGCAGATATTAGCCATTTCATTGTACCACTCTGAGATTGGGGGGATTTGAGGTGACCTCCAATAACGTGGAATCACCGCACGAGCTGCTGTTAAACAAAATCTTAAAATATCTTTTTTTTGGGATCTAATCGATGAAGGCAGAATGGAAAGTAGGGCTATCTCAGGGCAGTTCTCAACCCTATTTCCAGTAATTAGGTTATAGTTGGAGAATATTTTATCCCACAGAGGTTTGATCCGACTACATTCCCACCAGATGTGGAGCATAGATCCCTTTTCCACTCCACATCGCCAACACATGTCTGAAGTTGCCGGAAACATGGAGTGGAGTTTCACAGGATACCGGTACCATCTTGCCATAATTTTGAAATTTTTCTCCTGCGCATAATTTGCACCTGACATTTTGTGTGTAAACAAGAAACTTTTTTCCCAGTCTGACGAGGGTATGATATGTCCCAATTCCTGTTCCCACTTATGTTGAAAATTAAGCTTTCCTGAGATATTTACCCCTATCAGACAATTATAAAGCATGGATATTACATGATTGGGAGGAGATTCCTGCAAAAACAGTCTCTCAAAGGAAGATGGTGTACACTGGAACAGGGGCACTGTCCCCCTAGACGATAAAAACGATTGTAACTGTAGATATTCCAACCACTGGAGTTTTCTAGACGGATACCTGTCTTGTATTGTATTGAATGACGGAAATCTACCATTTTCGAATATCTGCAGAAGGCGAACATCCTCCCTAGCTCTCCATCCCATGAAAGAATCCCTCAAATATCCAGGAGGGAAGGAGGGATTGGAGAATAATGGCATAAGAGGGCTGATTGTACTAGAGGAAAAGTGTTTTTTCATAATTGCATGCCAAATTTTTTTTGTACCCCTAGTCAATTCAGATAAACCTCCAATTGAGGAAACATCTGAGGCGAAGAGCCAAGGAAGGTGCTTCAAAGGAACAACTACTCCCTCCTGCTCAACAGTGACCCATTGCTTTGTCAAAGAATTATAGTGCCAGTCTAGAAGGCTACCCAAAGCAGAGGCTTGAAAGTATGTTTTAAAATTCGGAAATCCAGCTCCACCAGCTGCTTTAGGGCGGTTTAAAGTCTGCATACTTATCCTAGGTCTACCTTTACCCCACACAAACCTAGTTAATACTGTACGTAATCTGCTGAAAAAGCTGCATGGGGGAGAGATAGGGACAGTTTGAAAAATCTATAAAAAACGGGGAAGTATATCCATTTTTACGGCATTCATTTTGCCAAACCAGGACATTCTCAGTTTACTGTAATTTAGTAAATCTTTACATGTACGGTCCAAGAGAGACTGGTAGTTTAGCGCATACATTTTTGATGAATCAGAAGAAACGAGCACTCCCAGGTATTTTATCGCCTCCGATTTCCACTTAAAAGGGAAGTTGTCCATCACCTGTCTAACCTCTCTCTGTGGCAATGACACGTTTAATGCCTCCGATTTTGAGTAATTAACTTTGAAATTACTCAGGAACCCAAATCTGTCAAACTCCTTCATTAATGAAGGAAGAGATGTCTGAGGTTGAGATACATAGAGGAGGAGATCATCTGCATATAATGCTGTCTTATAAGTCCTTGTACCTATTTTAACCCCTTGAATACTACTATTTTTCCTTATAGCGTTGGCCAGGTGTTCCATCACTATCACGTACAGAAGGGGGGACAGAGGGCACTCCTGTCTAGTCCCATTTTGTATCTTAAAGGGTGAGGACAGGGTTCCATTAACCCTAACTCTGGCAGTAGGACCTGAATACAAGGAGAAAATCAACTGTAAAAATTGTGATCCAATGCCTATTTGGCTTTGTGCTTCCTTCATAAATTGCCAATGAACCCTTTCAAAGGCCTTCTCTGCATCAACAGATAAAAGGCCCATAGGTAGGAATTGCTTTTAGCTTTGGAGATTAGCAACATAGTCTTAATGGTGTTATCTCTTGCCTCTCGGCCCTGAATAAATCCTACTTGATCTGTGTTTATAAGGGAGGGTAACAATGGGGCCAGTCTTTCTGCTAGAATTTTGGAGAGTATTTTAATGTCTACGTTTATTAATGATATGGGTCTATAATTAGCCGTGTTTGTAAGATCTTTACCCTGTTTAGGAAGGATACTAATATGGGCTTCCAATGATTGGGGGACGAAGCACGTCTTATCATTTAGTGAGTTAAATGTTTTATGCATAATAGGGGATAGTTGAGTTTTAAGGGACTTATAGAATGCTGGGGTAAATCCGTCTGGGCCAGGACTTTTACCAGATGGTGTAGATTGAATAGCAAGATTGACCTCCTCCTCCGTGATGTCTTTTTCCAGTTCCCCAGAGACCTGGCTATCTAAAGATGGTAAAGAAGTATCCTGTATATACTCTTTAATTCGGGCAGTTAGGTCACTGGGAGAGAGATCAGAATATTGCCCTTTAATATTCTATAACTTCTCATAGTATGAGCGAAATATCTCGATAATTTCTGTAGGGTTATGGGCATCCTCCCCATTCTGTTTCTTGATATATGGAACGTATGTTGCCACAGAACGAGGATGAAGCAATCTTGAGAGTGCCCGTCCACATTTATCCGACGATTCATAAAAAAAACTTTTAGTTTGCTCCCTGTGTCTTAGATACTTTTGCTCAAGCAAGATCTTAAGATCATTCCTTTTTTTTGATAGTTCTGCAAGTGTATTAGGTGACAATGTATGTTTGTGCGATGTCTCCAATATGTGTATCTGTCTCAACAGGTCATTCACCCTCTGTGTTCTTTCTTTTTTGAGTCTTGAACCATGTTTAATCAACACGCCTCTCATGACACATTTTAGAGTTTCCCATTGCAGAGGAGTTGAGGTCTGATCTGTTTTGTGAATTTGCATAAAAGAATCAACAGAATCTTTTAATTCTGTCATACAGATACTATCCTTGAGAAGGTGATCATTCATTTTCCATGTCCACGAGCGTCGGACAGAGGAAGGAATAGATAGGGATAGAAAAATTGGAGCATGATCAGACCACAACATGTCGCCTATTGTGGCAGATGGGTTTAAAGAAAGAGCGTGATGACTCAACAGGAAGAAATCAATGCGACTATATGAACCATGCGCAGGAGAAAAATATGTGTAATCCTTACCCTGAGGATTCAAGATTCGCCAAACGTCTGTCAATCTGAGGGCGTGGATGGCCCGCTTCAGTGATCGGAGCCTTCTCGAAGGGACAACACCCCTTCCTGAGGATGAATCTAGCGCGGGATTCCATGTGAAGTTAAAGTCTCCACATGCAATCAGAATACCTTCTGCAAATTCAGAGAGGGATGTTAGAAAGGACCTACACGTGGGGATCTGATCTTTGTTAGGGAGGTACCAATTTGCTATTGTATATATTGATTCCGCTATTTTAAGTTTTAAAAACACATATCTGCCTTTATCATCAATGAGGGAATCCATGAAAGTGTAAGCCAACGATTTGTGTATGGCTATGGATACACCCTTAGAGCGTGAATCCGGATTAGTGCTGTGAAACCATCGAGAATAATACCTATCACCAAGAACAGGCACATGCCCCATTTTAAAATGCGTCTCTTGTAACATAAGAACCTGAACTTTTTGTTTGTGCATAGAGTATAAAATTTCAGAACGTTTCTGTGGGACATTAAAGCCTCTTACATTCAATGAACCTACTTTAATAGATGACATGATTACCAAGGGTGAGGAAGGGGGTGGGGTAAGATGGAAGACGGAAATATAAAGAAAGGGACGAGAAAGAGGAAAGGGGAACAAAAATAAAATTAGAATAAAGAAAACAATCTGATGAGGGGAGATGAGTCTATTTTACACCTGCCAGCAGTGTGTAAACCCCTTGAGAGAATGGGCTTTCTACCGAGGAGCCGTCCCCCCCAAGCCCAAACAACAGGCCAAACCTTTTGTACTAAAACTTTGATATAAAGGCAGCCAAAAACTGACATAGATTAACATCTGCTTATCACTATATTAAATTTCAAATCAATATATCACATAACCTTATGAGATAATATCTGTACCTCCCAAGAACTGAATACTATTGACACAGTACAATTAGTTTTGTCACTGATATCCAGTCACATATGTGAGGTATTCAAAATATCAACTATATTCTACGTTGAGAACATTTTAGAGGAATATAACATTCTAATGTCTTTCACCAACATTTTAGAGGAACATAACATTCTAATGTCTTTCACCAGCTTGACTAGCACTGAGGGCTAGAGAATTGACCACAGGTCCTTTTTGTGAGAGATGTTTCAATCTGGGGGATGCGAAACGTGTTTCCTATTGATCTCTCTTCTAGATTCTTCTCTGGCTTTGTTTCTTGTCACTTTTTGTGATTGTGGATTGAGATCCGACTTGGGGCCTCCCGGGAGACTTGGCCAGTCCTCTGATGATATAGATACGAGGGGGATCCCCAAGCCCTTAACAAAAGCCTAGATGTCTCCAGGGCAGCGTACCACATGTAAAACCCCAGAATGGCGGACTTGTAGGCGGAAAGGGAAACCCCAAGAATATAATATGTTCTGCTGTCTTAAAACCTCTAATAGAGGTCTTAATGTCCTCCTCTTCTGAAGTGAGTGACGTGATAAATCAGACATGAGTTGTACAGGATGATCTTGATATAGAATAGAATCTATTTTTCTGGCCTTTATTAAGATGCTTTCTTTGATTTTGTATTTATGAACCCGGCAAATCACATCTCGATGTTTTGACATGTCAGAGGGTCTGGGACCCAGGGATCTATGGGCCCTGTCTAACTCCAACTCACTCTCTAAGGGCCGACCCAGAATAGAGTTGAACAAATGGCGCAGTGTCTCATCCAATTTATTGTGCTCAATTGTCTCTGGAAGTCCTCTAATCCTAATATTATTGCTCCTTTCTCTGTTCTCAATATCGTCTATCAAATCTGTTAGATATTCCAGTTGGTATGAGTGGGAGGACAAAGTTTGTTCATGGGATTTAACTTGTTGGGCGATGGATGCTGTGTGTGACTCAGCAGCAGACACTTTTTCTGTTAACTCTTGCATGTCCCCTCTAATGGCAGCAGTTTCAGCTCTGTAGGAGGACTCCAGTCTGGACAAATAGGACTCCATGTCCTCCCTGGTTGGGATAGCTTTGAGATCTCTCCACACTGCCTCATGCTGAGATAAATCATCCTGTTGGCTCTCCTCTGAGCAGCCAGGAGAGGGAGAGCGTAATAATGTGGGAAAGGAGCCTCTCTCAGGGGATCTCTGGTCATCAGTGGACCATTGGGGTCTCTGTAAGTCCGGACCCGCAGCAGAGGTAAGCTCTGCCGAGTCTGAAGTGTCCGAGGGTTGGAGCACGGAGCTATCCCCCACCACGCACCTGAATCCCGGAGGCGCGAAACCAGGGTCCGCCATCTTGGACTGGGGGGGGTCCTCCGTAGCTGCGACGGTGAGGCCTCCTGTGTTCTCCCACGCCTGAGAGGTATCGTCCGGTCTGTTGATCTTGATGGGGAGCGTTTACCACGTGGGCTCAGAGCCTCCGATGCAGGAGCCGAGGAGCGCTGTGCAGGGCCCGCCGACGCCATCTTAGATCCCGCTTGTGCAGGGGAAGCAGGTGCAGTGCTTCTCAGATAGCGTGTAATGTTCGTTGGAGATGCCCGCTGGGTAACACTGGTCTGTGTTATGCTCCGTTTCTTTTTTGCCGGCATTGGCAGTATTTTGGCTCGATTTGATGTGGTAGGCATGCCCCGAAGCTGGGCCAGGGACGGGAGCAAACAACCCTGCAACTTCACTCCTCCATAGCCAGGCCACGCCCCCACATTCGTCTTTTTAATCACTTTTTTTTGTTTGGCGGTATGATGATAAAGCATAGTTTTTTGATTAGTTTTTTATATTTTATTTTTAGTTTTTTAGTTTTATAGGACAGGTCTTTCCGGGCACCGCAATGCCAAATATGTGTTCTTCTAATAGTTGTTTTTTTTTCATAATAATATTTATTTATGGGTACAGAATATTTTAATTTTTTTTGGATTTATTCTTTTTTTTTTTTATATTTTTACTATTTTTTTTCACTTTCTGATACTGTTTTTCACTTTTACACTTTGTCGCACTAGGGGACTTTCATTTTTTGCAGCCTGATTGCCTTTAAAGCATAGGGATGCAGTAGCATCCTTGTGCTATGAAGTCTGTCAGCCCTGCACTGGCACAAGTTAGATAAATCGTGCATTGCACACGCTCTATCCATCTTCCTGATGCCTGGTGACCCAGATGTTGTCATGGTATTCAAGGTTAGAGGGGCGCTCTTAACTCTGCTTGCCCCGGAAATGCACAGCCTCTGTGCGGGCGCGATCACATTGTGCGTAATCGTAGGTACCTGGTCCATAAGTACCAGGGCGCAGGGACGTACTATTACTGACAATGTCAGAAAGGGGTTAAAGTGCATTTACTCCTCGCCAACGCACCCAAAAACACATGTATGTCATAAATAATTTTAAAAAATGACGCGGGGTCCCCCCTACTTTTGATACCCAGCCTAGGTAAAGGAGACAGGGCTTACATTATCAAGCTTGGAAGATCCATGGATATTGGCCCTTTCCCAGCCCAAAAATTAAAGCTCTCAGCCGCCCCAGAATTGACGCATCCATGAGATGCGCCAATTTGGGCACTTTGCCGACTCTTCTCGATTGCCCTGGTGCGGTGGCAATTGGGGTAATAGTTTATGGGGTGGATGTCAGCTTTGTAATGTCAGTGAGCAACAAGCCTAAGGGTTATTAATGGAGAGTTGTCTATCAGACACCCCCATTACCAATCCAGTAGTCATAAAAAAAACCACAGTAAAAAATCGTTTATTTTAAAAAACACTCCCACACACCTTGCTCGCCAATTTATTAAAAAGCAAAAACATCAACATGAAGATCCGACGTAATCCAGCCAATTAGAAGTAGTCCAAAAATGGGAACCTGAAAGACATAAAAAGAGAGTTAACTAAATGAAAACAAGAAACATTCCCTCATTCACCAATTTATTATTAATAATAATTCCTGCTGCTGTGATGTAACCCATTGGGGTTCCCACGACGTCTCGCGATTCTGTACAGCAACCTTTGGTGCGTCATTCTGAGAACGACACTTCACAGATCACTCCTGGTCATGTCTCACGAGCGATGACATCAGTAACTGAGTAACGTCATCGTTCGTGAGGGACCTATGAAGGGACCTATTAGCACATTCCAATAAAATGAATGAAAATTATTGCGTGAACTGTTGTTGTTAAACTTTTTATTGGTACTGTACATGAGCATCCCTTTATAGGGAACCCCTTCGATGCTGTTACTTTTTCTTCACTTTGTAACTTATTACGCAAGGGACTATCCTCTTTTTTTCATATATCGTAAAGTTCTACATGTAAAATTTCCTTAGTTCATGTCTGTGCATGTGAATGGTTAAAGTGGATCTGTCACCAAATTTGACAATCCTTCCTGCACTGCTACTGGTGGCATCTCACACGGCTAAATGCATGCGGATATATTGTCCTCTATTTGCTTCTTCTTGAACATTGGTTTGTGGTTGTTTTCCCTATGATCAGAATGCACCTTGGTGTTTCTAGGTTCTCCCCTGATGTAATATATTTTTTTTGTTCCTTAAAGGGAACCTGTGACGTGAAAAAAAGCTATTTATCTGCAGATATGGGGTTAATCTGCAGAGTAATAGCATCCTGAACCTGCACTGCACTTAGACCCCCGCTCTCAGGAGGAAATGAACTTTATTCCTCCCGGTAGTGTTCTGGGTTCAGTCACCGGGATGGTGCCGGCGTGGTTCAGTCACCGCTCTGTGTATAGAGAGGGCAGCTGTAACCGCATCCCCGGCACTGAGTAATGCTGAGCTGCTTTCAGTCAGTGCCAGTGATGTGGTTACCGCCACGGCTCACTATACACAGAGTGGTGACTGAACCTACACCTGTGCCACTCCCGAGATGGAAACCCAATGGATGCTGGGAGAAATAAAGTTCATTTCCTCCCAACAGCAGGGGATTAAGTGTCGGCGCCGGGCGGGTTCAGAATAGTATTAACATAGAGATTATCCCCATATGTGCAGGCTAATTTCGTTTTTTCACATGACAAATTCCCTTCAAGGAAAGAAGCTTTTTTATTGTAGTTATTATTTCTTACAAGCATGTAGTAATGTGTTTTTTTTTTTTTAAATCTGCAGTGCAAGCGGACCTTCTGACCGCACCTATTATAGAGGTAAGACATTTTACGAAAATTCAGATGGTATAATGAAATATGTGACTTTATATTTTATTCCAAAATTTTTATAGGTTTTATTAAAGGTACAGTGGGTACAGAAAGTATTCAGACCCCTTTAAATTTTTCACTCTTTGTTTCATTGTAGCCATTTGGTAAATTCTAAAAAGTTCATTTTTTTCTCATTAAAGTACACTCTGCACCCCATCTTGACTGAACATAAACAGAAATGCAGAAATGTTTGCAAATTTATTAAAAAAGAAAAACTGAAATATCACATGGTCATAAGTATTCAGACCCTTTGCTCAGTATTGAGTAGAAAGACCCTTTTGAGCTGGTACAGCCATGAGTCTTCTTGGGAATGATGCAACAAGTTTTTCACACCTGGATTTGGGGATCCTCTGCCATTCTTCCTTGCAGATCCTCTCCAGTTCCGTCAGGTTGGATGGTGAACGTTAGTGGACAGCCATTTTCAGGTCTCTCCAGAGATGCTCAATTGGGTTTAGGTCAGGGCTCTGGCTCGGCCAGTCAAGAATGGTCACAGATTTGTTCTGAAGCCTCTCATTTGTTATTTTAGCTGTGTGCTTAGGGCCATTGTGTTGTTGGAAGGTGAACCTTCAGCCAAGTCTTAGGTACAGAGCATTCTGGAAGAGGTTTTCATCCACAATATCTCTGTACTTGGCCGCATTCATGTTTCCTTCAATTGCAATCAATCATCCTGTCCCTGCAGCTGAAAAACACCCCCATAGCATGATGCTGCCACCACCATGTTTCACAGTTGGGATTGTATTGGGCAGGTGATGAGTAGTGCCTGGTTTTCTGCACACATACCACTTAGAATTACCACCAAAAAGTTCTATCTTTGTCTCATCAGACCAGAGAATCTTATTTCTCATAGTCTAGGAGTCCTTCATGTGTTTTTGAGCAAACTTTATGCGGGCGTTAATATGTCTTGCACTGAGCAGAGGTTTCCGTCGGGCCATTCTGCCATAAAGGCGTGACTGGTGGAGGGCTGCAATGATAGTTGACTTTGTGGAACTTTCTCCCATCTCCCTACTGCATCTCTGAAGCTCAGCCACAGTGATCTTGGGGTTCCTCTTTATCTCTCTCACCAAGGCTCTTCTCCCACGATTGCTCAGTTTGGCTGGATGGCCAGGTCTAGGAAGACTTCTGGTGGTCTCAAACTTCTTCCATTTAAGGATTATGGAGGCCACTGTGCTCTTAGGAACCTTGAGTAATGCAGACATTCTTTTGTAATCTTGGCCAGATCTATGCTTTGCCTCAATTCTGTCTCTGAGCTCCTTGGGCAGTTTCTTTGAGCTCAGGATTCTCATTTGGTCTGACATGTACTTTGAGCTGTAAGATCTTGTGTGTACCTTTCCAAATCAAGTCCTATCAGTTTAATTAAACACAGCTGGAATCCAATGAAGGAGTAGAACCATCTCAAGGAGGATCACAAGGAAATGGACAGCATGTGACTTAAATAAGAGTGTCTGAGCAAAGGGTCTGAACACTTATGACCATGTGATATTTCAGTTTTTCTTTTTTAATAAATTTGCAAAAATTGGAGTTGGGGAACACTTTTTTAGTGTGTGACAGCAGCCAACCATAAAAATCCGATATACAGTGGCTTGCAAAAGTGTTCACCCCCTTCGCAGTTTTTGTGTTTTTCTACCTTACAACCTGGAATTTAATTGTTTTTTAAAGGCTTTGCATGAGATCATGTAAAGAACATGCCTACAGCTCTGAACATTTGGTTTTATTTTTGTTGTGAAGCAAACAACAAATAGGACAAAATACCTGAAAACTTCAATGCGCATAACTATTCACCCGTCTAAAGTCAGTACTTAGTAGAAGCTCCTTTCGCAGCAATTACAGCTGAAGGTAATTTTGGGTAAGTCTCTATGAGCTTTCTACCTCTTGCCACTGGGATTTTTGGCCATTCTTCAAGGCCAAACTGCTCCATCTCCTTCAAGTTAGATGATTTCCTCTGGTGAACAGCAATCTTCAAGTCTGACTACAGATTCTCAATTGGATTACAGTCTGGGCTTTATCACTAGAAAACATTTAGGCTATGTGCCCATGTTGCAGAAATGCTCCGGATTTTTCCTGAGCGTTTCTGCATCTCCCTGGCAGAAAAAACGCATGCGGATTGTACATGCGTTTTTACTGCCAGGGACATGCGGATGTGAAGCGTTCTTCACATGCATTTCTGCATGCGGATTGACAAGTTCTTTTCAAGCGATTTTAGCATCACTTGGAAAGTGATTGACAACTTGGTCACACTATATAAATCCATGTGTGTTATATAGTGTGACCTTAAAGAATGTTTAAAAATAAAAAAATTAATCTATACTTACCTTCCGATGGCCCCCGAAGTCTTGCTTCGCTCCGTTCTCCCTTGCCGGCAGCTCGCGGTACACTGCACTGAAGGACCTGCCATCACATGACTATGACGTCAGCGCAGGTTCTTCAGTCCATAGCGAACTGCCGGCATGGGAGGATGAGCGCAGCGGGGGCCGTCAGAAGGTAAATATAATATTTATTTTTTATTTTAGTCTTTTTTTTTACAGGTTCTATGGTACCCTGGTCCGGAGGAGAGTCTCCTGTCCTCCACACCCGGGTACCATCCGCACATTGAAACGCTTGGATTCCGCATGTACAGATGCAGTGATGCGTAATCCGTGCGTTTCAATGCAAGTCAACGGCGGCAAAAAAAATAATTGGTAGTGCTGCGTTTTTTTCCGCAATGATAACCCGCAGCGGAAATTTCCACAGCATGTGCAGAGCACATGCGAATTATCATTGGGGACCATGGCTGGCCTTCTACCATGCGTTTCTGCAGCGTTTTTGCCGCTGCGGAAACGCTTAAAAAAAACGCATCGTGGGCACACAGCCTTACACTTTTTCCCTTAAATCACTCGAGTGTTGCTTTAGCAGTATGCTTTGGATCATTGTCTTTTTGGAAGGTGAACCACTGTCCCAGTCTCAAATCACTGACAGACTGAAACAGGTTTTGCTCAGAAAATATCCATGTATTTCGCTGGATCCATCTTTTCCTGGACTTGAACAATTTCCCCTATCCCTGCTGTCGAAAAACATCCCCATAGTATGATGCTAACACCACCATGTTTCACTGTGGGGATAGTGTTCTTGGGGTGATGAGTTGTGTTGGTTTGGCACCAGACATAGCGTTTACTTTGGTGGCAAGAAAGTTCAATTTTGGCCTCATCTGACCACATCGCCTTCCTCCACACATTTGAGGAGACTCCCACATGTCTTTTGGGAAACTCAAAATACCTTACAATTTTTGTAAGTAAAGGCTTTTTTCTTGTTCAATTATGTTTATTGGTATTTTAAAACATTTTAAAGGGAGAAATGCACACACAATATAAGCCTAAAGGTTGGGGGAGAGTAGGGGAGGTAGGAAAGCTAGGGGGAAGGAAGGGGAAGTAAAAGGTAATTCCTTTTGAAAATATGGAAAAGAGAGGCAAGTGTACAAAAAGCTGTCTTTCAATTTTACATGTAACTTACACTTGTTAAAATTATAGCTTATTCCTTATGAATTAATTGCTGAAAAAAGAAAGAGAGAAAAATTAGTAAGACACATATAGTACATTAAAAGTAGCTTAATGATATATGTGGACACTTGCCGGGGATCAAGATGTTCTCCATCGACCTGGGGGGAAGGAGTTTGATTTAAGTTTCCATTCAGTCAGAGTGAAGTATGAATAGAAGTTCGCTGACCTAATGCAAATATTGAAAATTGTTTCAATTGGAAGATGAAAAAAAAAAGGATTATGATCTTTTTATAATCTGGTTCTTGAAGATGGATTGTAATTCTATGGTAATAGTCCAAGATGGAAAATTGTATTACAATCCAGATGAAATCCAAGACATAGACCCAAATTGACCCATATTGTAATCGAATTTAGTATGAATTGTAATTCAAGTGTTTATAATGTTATAATCTTGGTTAAAATCCGTAGATATTAGCTGATATTTATTCACCTAGTCCAAGAAATTCTAATTAAAAATCAATATTTTTTATTCATTATCCATATAAAAAATCAGAAAAACAATTTTTTTTAAAAAAAAATGACAGGGGACATCCAGAAAAGAGAGATGCAATATATAGCTTGGTCATATCACATTCATCATGATTGTATAGCAGAAAACTAAACCACCTTATTCACTTGATGCATATTTGAACCGGTATTATAGACAGATGTAAACAGATTTGACAAAGTGCAAAATATGCAATACCCTAATTAAATTAAATGGTAGGGAGTCAGACATTTACATCTATGATCATAAAGTGCTAAGTGCTTATATTTAGAAAAAATAGTCTGCATTATTTCATTGCATTAGTTGGACCGTAAACAACTGCTTACAACTATGCAAAGTGCCATGGAGTAGTCAATATACCTATTAAAAATTGGTAAGAAAGTAAGAAAAGATCAAAGATATCTAATGATAGGCCAGGCGTCCGGGGGAGCCGTCCATAGGGAGTTATCCCATCAATCATGTGCCAGCTGTAAGGTGCTTTGATGGCTCATCGCACATGTGTATACTACACCTGTTTGCAAAAGGGACTTCCGGGTGGTACGCAGTGGAACGCATGTGTGGAACGCACGCGGTCCACATGTAGCGCATCCCCGGAAGTCAATAGGTGATGTCACACGCGTGTGCGCACAGCTCCCATGGGCCGCACGCCACTATACAGGAACCGGACCCGTGGAGTAAAGCCTAGCTGTGCAGAGCAGTGGAACGCATGTGTGAAACGCATGCGGACCACATGGAGCGCAACCTCAAAATGGTCCATCCCCACTTCCTAAACCATGAACCTGTAGGACATGGCATACATATCAAGGAATGACAAGGGAAAATGGGAGGGGAATGGGGAAGGAAGGAGGGAAGAAGAAAAGAAAAGAATAAAACAAATGTAAAGACAGAAAATAGATGCTGTAGGAGCATCGATTACCATAAAGTGAAATGTGAAGGGGGATGGGGGGGGGGTTGAAAAAGAAAGTAAAAGTGTAAATTAAAAAAGAAAAATCATGTATGAATGAAAATATGTATTTGTTGAATGTAAAGTGTATAAATAACGAAAATAATGTATGTATAGTGAAAAAGCAAAGAATAAGTGAAAATTAATAAAACAAATATATGTAAATAAGTGTTAATATGTCTATAGTCAAAGAGAGGCTAAGTGTAACAATTAGAAACATTTAATTGTGCTAGGATTTTATGCCACGCAATCACGGAGAATAAGGGGAGAAGCCTACCCTTCTATCAGTGTCAACCGTCATATACAAAAAACATGTTCTTCCCAATTGGGGACCCCCCAACTCACTCCTGAGATCATATATTGACATGTTGGATATATATCACTTGTTAAAAAGACAGCACCGTCCAATTTTATAGTCCATGTTCATCATTGATGGATAATTCCAATCCAAATATTTCTTACTTAATTTGTCCATTGCCATAAATTTCCGTGGGCCGACAATTTGTTAGCGGATATCATGTTGCATTTGGAGAGTCCCTGTGTGCCCAAACATTGGAGCTCCCCCACAAGTGACCCCATTTTGGAAACTAGACCCCCCAAGGCACCTATCTAGATTCATAGTGAGCACTTGGAACCCCAGGTGTTTCCCAAATTGATTCATAAAAATGAAAAAGTGTTTTTTTTTTCACTTTTTCATTTTTACGAATCAATTTGTGAAGCACCTGGGGGTTCCAAGTGCTCACTATGCATCTAGATAGGTGCCTTGGGGGGTCTAGTTTCCAAAATGGGGTCAATTGTGGGGGAGCTCCAAAGTTTGGGCACACAGGGGCTTTCCAAACGCAACATGGTGTCCGCTAACAATTTGAGCCCACAATCTGTTAGCGGATATCATGTTGCATTTGGAGAGTCCTTGTGTGCCCAAACATTGGAGCTCCCCCACAAGTGACCCCATTTTGGAAACTAGACCCCCCAAGGCACCTACCTAGATTCATAGTGAGCACTTGGAACCCCAGGTGCTTCACAAATTGATTCATAAAAATGAAAAAGTGTTTTTTTTTTCACTTTTTCATTTTTACGAATCAATTTGTGAAGCACCTGGGGGTTCCAAGTGCTCACTATGCACCTAGATAGGTGCCTTGGGGGGTCTAGTTTCCAAAATGGGGTCACTTGTGGGGGAGCTCCAATGTTTGGGCACACAGGGGCTCTCCAAACGCAACATGGCGTCCGCTAACAATTTGAGCCGATTTTCCATTCAATTTGTTAGCGGACACCATGTCGCGTTTGGAGAGCCCGTGATGTGCCTAAACAGTGGAGCTCCCCCACAAGTGCCCCATTTTGGAAACTATACCCCTCAAAGATTTTATTAAGGTGTATAGTGAACATTTTGAACCTAGAGGTATGGCACAAAATTTGTTTACATTAGGTCATCATATTGAATAAGTTGTCATTATTCTTGAGCGCAAGTGCTCGCTACTTGAGTTTGCATCGGGTACTCAGGTATGCACCATGTGCAGCGTGTGCTCGAGTGACATGCTCGAGTCCCTGCTCTGCATGTTTCACGGTTATTAGACACCCCAAAAAAAACATGCGGGGATCGCTCGTGCATGGCAGGCAATCCCCGTAAAGTTTTTTGGCCGCGAAGCATATGGGGCAGAGACTCGAGCATGTCACTCAAATACCCACGATACTCAATGCATACCAGAGCACCCGATGCAAACTCAAATAGCGAGCACTTGCTCTCAACACTAGTCGCCATATCGTCATCTTTTTTTCTTACTTTTGAAAAAAATCCCAACCCCAGCCCTAACCCTAGCACAACCCTAGCCCTAGCACAACCGTAGCCCTAGCACAACCCTAGCCCCAGCACAACCCTAGCCCCAGCACAACCCTAGCCCCAGCACAACCCTAGCCCCAGCACAACCCTAGCCCCAGCACAACCCTAGCCCCAGCACAGCCCTAGCCCCAAACCTAACCCTAGCCCAATCCTAACCCAAGAGTTTATTTTTGACGCTGTTCCTTGTGCGGTATAAGTGATTAGACGACTTTATTCTTCGGGTCGGTGTGATTACAGCAATGCCAGAATCATATGGGGTTTTTATGACTGACAGCTGTCACACACTAAAAGACGCATTTTTTGTAAAATCTAGTTTTTGCATCGCCATATTTTGAGAGCTATAATTTTTCCAGATTTTGGCAGACAGTCATGTGACGGCTCGTTTTTTGCGGGATGATTTGACGTTGTTATTGGTGCCATTTTCAGGCACGTGACATTTTTTGATCGCTTTCTATTCCGATTTTTGGGAGGCAGAATAAACAAAAAACAACAATTCAGGGATTTTTTTTTTTTTTTAAATTCTGTTCCGCGTGTGGTAAAATTGATGAGGTAGCTTTATTCTTCGGGTCAGTACGTTTACAGCGGTACCACATTTGTATCATTTTCTATGTTTTGGCGCTTATACACAATAAAAGCTATTTTATAGAAAAAAATATTTTTTAGCATCTCTTTATTCTGAGAGCTATAACTTTTTTATTTTTCGGCTGATGGAGCTGTATGGCGGCTTGTTTTTTGCGGGACGAGATGACGTTTTCAGCGGTATCATTTTTATTTATATGCGTCTTTTTGATCGCGTGTTATTCCACTTTTTGTTTGGCGGTATGGTGATAAAGCATTGTTTTTTGCTTCGTTTTTTTTTTTTTTACCGTGTTCACTGAAGGGGTTAACTAGTGGGACAGTTTTATAGGTCAGGTTGTTCCGGACGCGGCGATACCAAATATGTGTACTTTTATTGTTTTTGTTTTTTATAATAATATTTATTGATGGGTACATTATATTTTTATTTTTGGTGGATTATTTTTTTTTATTTTTTTTTTATATTTTTGCAATTTTTTTTTTTTTTTTTTCCACTTTCACACAGTTTATACACTTTATTACTTTGTCCCACTCTGGGACTTTCGCTTTTTTTTCTCTGATCGCCTGCATGGCACAGGAATGCAGCACCATCCCTATGCCATGCAAGCTGTCAGAAATGCACAGTGTGAAGATTGCTTGGAGATGCACTGCGCATGTCCAAGCAATCTTCCTGCTGTCTGGTGACCCGGATGTTGTCATGACGACATCGGGTCGTCATGGCAACACCCGGGAAGCCTTTGCAGACTGCGCTGGAAGCCGGAAGAGGAGGTGAGTATCGGCGATCACCTCCCCTTGCCCCCGCAATGCCGCGATCGACTTCGATCGACTTCGATCGCAGCATCGCGGGGGTTAATGTGCTGGGAGCGGTGCAGGACCGCTCCCTGCACATAGTACCGGGTGTCAGCTGTGACAATCAGCTGACATCCGGCGGCGATCGCGCCCGCACAGCCTGTGTGCGTGCGCAATCGCCATGACGTACTAATACGGGTCTGGCTCTTAAGTCCCAGGGCACAGACGCGTATTAGTACGGCAAATGTTGTTAAGGGGTTAAAAAGGTATTAAAATACCATAAGATAAAAACATAAAAAATAGCCACCCAGAAAAAACATGAAACCTACCAACTCGAAAAAATGGGGGAAGAAATAAGAATAAATTACAAGAAAAAACTAAAACCCGTAGCTTCATTTAAACCCTGTGGATTCAAGGTCCCCAATTGAAAAATCCAACGACTTTCTAACTAACCTAAGGCTTTTCCAAGATCTCCACCCCTTAGACCTAGGACTATCTGACCTATGGCAAATGCCTTAAGGCCTTTAGGGGACCAATTGTGGTACAGTTTAAAAGCGTTGAGCGAGATTAGTGGCTTGTTGTTCAACTGACCAATAGGGATTCCCCTAATGGTGGAGGGCAAATGAGACAATTCTGCATGTAGCAGTGAGTTAGTGGCCGTAGACTTGCGATATATATCCGTAATGACACGTCCTTCACTAGAAATGTGGATTTTGAGATCCAAGAAGTCTAGCTCTCTACCATAATGATATGTCAATTTAATGTTAAAATTATTATTATTATTGAGAGCTTTCATCAGAATATCCAAATCCCCCACTGACCCCTCCCACATAAACCATAAGTCATCGATATATCGCATCCACCCTTGCACCAAATCAATGCCAGGAATTGATTCCCCCTGGAATATGTCCCTCTCCCAAGCTCCTAAAAACAAATTGGCTTAGGATGGGGCACAAGAGACCCCCATCGCTGTGCCCTGTAGTTGTAAATAAAATTTTTTTATGAAAAATAAATACATTATGCTTGAGGACATATTCCAGGAGGATCAATATTAAGTCAACTAGCTCTGAATCCAAATCGGTAGATCTCAGATACCAAGATGCCGCTCTCAAGCCATCTTCATGTTTTATACAAGTATACAAGGCTTCCACATCTGCCGTTACCATGATGGCTTGGTCTGGAATATAAAGGTGGTTTAATCTTTGGAGAGCCACATTGGTGTCCTGGATGAATGATGGTAGGGTGGATACGATAGGTTTCAAAAAATAATCAATGACGTCGGAAATTACTTCACATAATCCCCCATTGCCTGAAACAATGGGTCTACCGGGGGGGGGGGGTCAGTGTGCTTTTTGTGGACCTTTGGAATGAGATACAATGTGGGAAGTTTTGGATGAAAGTTATTAATTGTATCTAACATTTTTTTGGTAATAATACCCTTCTCCAAAGCCTTCTCCATGATGAAAATTAATTCATTGTGGAAGGTAGGGGTCGGATTATATACCAGTTTTTTTATAGCAAGATGGTGGGCTTGTTTTTCGTATAAACAGGTGGGCCGCACCACCAGATTTCCCCCCTTATCTGCTGGTTTATATACCACGTAGGGGGGGGATTGTAATTCTTTTACCGCTGCTCTCTCCTGTTTATTAATGTTTGACTTACAGGGGGACAGCTTGGAAGAGATTGAATGTCATTAGTAACTAGTTTGGTGAAAACATCGACCGCTGGGCATGTACTTAGAGGGGGGAACTTTTTGTATTTGTGAAAAAGGTTCGAAGGAATGTTACCAACCTTTGTAAGTTTATTTTCATCATCCAATGATTCCAAAATCTGAAGTGCTTCCCTTTCTTCCACGGTGGAAAACATACTCTGATGGTCGGCCTTGTTATGCAATTTTTTAAAAACTAGCTTTATAGCAAGGAGATGTACATCTCTCACCACCGAGAATGTGTCTAAATACGAAGAGGAGAAAACGTCAAACCTCTTTCAAGAACTCTGAGTTGAATTTCAGATAGAACATGTGAAGACAAGTTAATTACCCGTAAGCGGTTCTCTCCCTTTTTGGTTCCAGCAGCCTTAGCAAACATATCCTGAAATCTTCGTTCCTGTCTTTTGCCCTTGTCCATATGAAAGCCCCTACTACTGGTGCTATCAATATCACTAGAGGATGAAAAATTCATCCGTCTGTGACTGATAAGGACTTTCATAAGACTGACCTTGATTGAAGACTTTAGTGACGTTTTTATGTTTTTTAATCTGCCAGCGAAATATTTTATTGTTCTCAAAATCAGTTAGATCTCGTTGGTATTTCTTACATTTTATCTGACTGATATCTCCTTCCCATTTATTTATATCAGTCATAAGTTTTTCAAAATTTTCCCCTGTAATCTCCTTGTGAATAGTTTTCTCCAATGCCTCCAACTCATCATCCAAGTCACCAAGGGTTTTAGTATTTGTTTCAATGATGATCTGGATGAAATCCAGCGAGCATAAAGTTGCGGCCTTAATCCATTTATTGCTCAAAGTCTCGTCTTTTAGATCAAAAGATGGGTACACTTGTATACGTAAGCCACGTGGGATGATTCTTTTGGTATAATAATTCTCTAAGGATGTTTTATTCCACCATACACTGGATGTTCCCTGTTTGAATAGATCTGAAGCCTTAGTTTGCCAGGCATTCATTCTGGCTTTTAAATCCATTTTAAGTATTTTGAATGGACCAATCTGTTTGAAAATAGCAAACATAATTATTCACATAGTCCAAGAAATTCTAAGCAACACTAGACACTGGGAAAATATTACTATACACTTAATCCTATGTGGTTATTTGTTTCAAACCCACCAGGATAACACAGACTCTAATTTCAATTAAAAATCAATATTTTTTATTCATTATCCATATTAAAAAAACAGAAAAACAAAACACTTTTTTAAAAATGACAGGGGACATCCAGAAAAGAGAGATGCAATATATAGCTTGGTCATGTCACATTCATCATGATTGTATAGCAGAAAACTAAACCACCTTATTCACTTGATGTATATTTGAACCGGTATTATAGACAGATGTAAACAGATTTGACAAAGTGCAAATTGTGCAATACCCTAATTAAATTAAATGGTAGGGAGGCAGACATTTACATCTATGATCATAAAGTGCTAAGTGCTTATATTTAGAAAAAATTGTCTGCATTATCTCATTCCATTAGTTGGAGAGTAAACAACTGCTTACAACTATGCAAAGTGCCATGGAGTAGTCAATATACCTATTAAAAATTGCTACAAACTGACCATATTGACAGCATTTACCTCTCAGAACCCCTACGCCGTTTCGCTGTTAAGCTTCTTCCAGGGGTGTGTCTATCCACTGAGCGGCTTGAGTATATATAGAGCCATGTAGCCAATTGCATTAACTGATGTATGAAAAAGAAAGTAAGAAAAGATAAAAGATATCTAATGATAGGCCAGGCGTCCGGGGGGCCGTCCATAGGAAGTTATCCCATCAATCATGTGCAAGTTGTAAGGTGCCTTGATGGCGCATCGTGCACGTGTATACTACACCAGTTTGCAAAAGGGACTTCCGGGTGGTGCGCAGTGGAACGCATGTGTGGAACTCACGCGGTCCACATGTAGCGCATCCCTGGAAGTCAGTAGGTGATGTCACATGCGCGTGTTCACAGCTCCCATGGGCCGCACGCCACTATATAGGAACCGGACCCGTGGAGTAAAGCCTAGCTGTGCAGAGCAGTGGAACGCATGTGGACCACATGGAGCGCAACCTCATAAAGGTCCATCCCCACTTCCTAAACCATGAACCTGTAGGACATGGCATACATATCAAGGAATGACAAGGGAAAATGGGAGGGGAATGGGGAAGGAAGGAGGGAAGAAGAAAAGAATAAACCAAATGTAAAGACAGAAAATAGATGCTGTAGGAGCATCGATTACCATCCATTACCATAGACATCTTAACACTTATTTACATATATTTGTATGCATGGACTATAATTGTAGATGGCGCTGTGTCCCTTTAACAAGTGAACCTGAAACATATTGAATATTTTTGAAATTCGTGGCATTGTCCACGGAAATTTATGGCAATGGACAAATTAAGTAAGAAATATTTGGATTGGAATTATCCATCAGTGATGAATATGGACTATAAAATTGGACGGTGCTGTCTTTTTAACAAGTGATATATATCTAACATGTCATTATTTGATCTCAGGAGTGAGTTGCGGGGTCCCCATTTGGGAAGAACATGTTTTTTGTATATGATGGTTGACACTGATAGAAGGGTAGGCTTCTCCCCTTATTCTCCGTGATTGCGTGGCATAAAATACTAGCACAATTAAATGTTTCTAATTGTTACACTTAGCCTCTCTTTGACTATAGACATATTAACACTTATCTATATATATAATCGTCTTATCCCGTCTGTCTGTCTGTCTGTGTGTCTGTCTGTCCAGGAAATCCCGCTTCTCTCATTGGTCCGCCAGCGGCCAATCAGCGCCGCGGGATTTCTGAAAAAAGATGGCGGCCGTTAGCAGCTCATTTGCGGGACGGAGCTCAGCGGCGATGCAGCCGGGAGATGACCGGCGTGAGGCGCTCATCTCCCGGCCGGTACTAGCAGAACGAACCCGACCGCCGGACCCATCTGCGGGACGGAGATGCAGCCGGGAGATGAGCGGCGCGAGGCGCTCATCTCCCGGCCGGTAGCAGCGGAAGGACCGCCGGCGCCTCTGACCTCCATGCGGAAGGGAGGACCGACGAGCGGCGCTGCAGGTCGGGATACTTCTGCTGCCAGCGCCCACTATGTCCCGGGTTCTCGCAGCGTAAGTAGCCGCACAAGCAGCGGCGCTCCCCGGTCCTCACCAAGACGATTCGATGATTGGTCGCAGTCTTCGGACCCGACCAATCACTGATCTTAGCGCAAAACTTAAACACCGCTGTGCTGATTGGTCGCCGGCCCTGCCCGCGACCAATCACCGATTTGGGCGCCAAATTTAAATATCGGCCGCGACCAATCAGCACAGCGGTGTTTAAATGTGGAGCCAAGATCGGTGATTGGTCGGGGCCGATATTTAAATTTGCCGCCCAAATCGGTGATTGGTCGCTGTCAGCGTCCGCGACCAATCAGCACAATAGTGTTTAACTTTGGCGACAAAATCAGTGATTGGTCGCGGGCCAAGACAGCGACCAATCACCGATTTGTGCGGCAGATTTAAATAGCGGCCGCGACCCATTGGATGTCAGCGGCGCTGCCTGTGCGGGTACTTCCGCTCCGAGAACCCGGGACATGAGCGGGCGCTCGCAGCAGAAATATCCGGACCCGCAGCGCCGCTCCCCTGTCCTCCCTTCACACCCTAGCCGCTGATCTCCCCACAGTATCCGAATGGTGTTACAAAGGTCCGGACATTTGTGTTAAAAATCGCTGATTGGTCGCTGGCGCTGCCCGCGACCAATCACCGATTTGGGCGCCAAATTTAAATATCGGCCGCGACCAATCAGAACAGCGGTGTTTATATGTGGAGCCAAGATCGGTGATTGGTCGCGGCCGATATTTAAATTTGGCGCCCAAATCGGTGATTGGTCGTGGGCGACCAATCACCGATTTTTAATACAAATGTCCGGACATTTGTAACACCATGCGGATACTGTGGGAACATCAGCGGCTAGGGTGTGAAGGGAGGACCGGGGAGCGGCGCTGCGGGTCGGGATACTTCTGCTCCGAGCGCCCGCTCATGTCCCGGGTTCTCGCAGCGGAAGTATCCGCACAGGCAGCGCCGCTGACATCCATGCGGCTAGGGTGTGAAGGGAGGATCGGGGAGCGGCGCTGACATCCAATTGGTCGCTGCCGCTATTTAAAAGTGCCGCACAAATCGGTGATTGGTCGCGGTCTTGGCCCACGACCAATCACGGATCTTGCCGCAAAAGTTAAACACTACGGTGCTGATTGGTCGCGGACGCTGCCCGCGACCAATCACCGATTTGGGCGCCACATTCAAATATCGGCCGCGACCAATCACCGATCTTGGCTCCACATTTAAACACCGCTGTGCTGATTGGTCGCGGACGCTATTTAAATGTGGCGCCAAAATCGGTGATTGGTCGCGCCCTACGTCGGCGACCAATCAGCACAGCGGTGTTTAAATGTGGAGCCAAGATCGGTGATTGGTCGCGGCCGATATTTAAATTTGGCGCCCAAATCGGTGATTGGTCGCGGGCAGCGCCAGCGACCAATCAGCGATTTTTTTACACAAATGTCCGGACCTTTGTAACACCATGCAGATACTGTGGGGACATCAGCGGCTAGGGTGTGAAGGGAGGACCAGGGAGCGGCGCTGCGGGTCGGGATACTTCTGCTCCGAGCGCCCGTTCATGTCCCGGGTTCTCCTAGCGGATGTACCCGCACAGGCAGCGGCGCTCCCCGGTCCTCACTAATACAATTCCGCTCCCCGCTCCTCACCAATACGATTCGCTGATTGGTCGCGTGCGGAGAGCGCGACCAATCAGTGATCTTGGCGCTAAAGTTAAACACCGCTCTGCTGATTGGTCGCGGCCGTCAGCCGCGACTAATCAGCGATTTTGTCGCCAAATTTAAACATCGCTCTGCTGATTGGTCGCGGATGCCGGACGCGTCCAATCAGCAAGATTGGCGCCAAATTTAAACAACGCTCTGCTGATTGGTCGCGGTCGCTGGCCGAGATCAATCAGCAGTATTGGCGCAAAATTTAAACACCGCTCTGCTGATTGGTCGCGGTTGTCGGCCTTGACCAGTCAGCAGTATTGGCGCCAAATTTAAACCTCACTCTGCTGATTGGTCGCAACCACCGGCCGCGACCAATCTTCGTTTTTTGTGCAAAATTTAAACAACGCTCTGCTGATTGGTCGCGGTCGCTTGCCGCGACCAATTAGCAGTATTGGGGCCAAATTTAAACCCCGCTCTGCTGATTGGTTGCGGTCGCCGGCCGCGACCAATCAGCAGTATTGTCGCCAAATTTAAACACCTCTTTGCTGATTGGTCGCGGTCGCGACTAATCAGCGATTTTGGTGCCAAATTTAAACACGCTCTCCAGTCCTCACTAACACGGTTCGCCGATTGGTCGCGACCGCCGCCCGCGACCAATCAGCGATTTTGGCCCAAAATTTAAACACCGCTTTGCTGATTGGTTGCGACCGCCAGCCACGACCAATCAGCGAGATTGGTGCCAAATTTTAAACACCGCTCTGCTGATTGGTCGCGGCCGCCATCCACGACCAATCAGCGATTTTGGCGCCAACTTTAAACAACGCTCTGCATCGCTCTGCTGATTGGTCGCAGTCGGCGGCCGCGACCAATCAGCAGTATTGGAGCCAAATTTAAAAACCGCTCTGCTGATTGGTCGCGAGTAATCAGCGATTTTCGTGCCAAATTTAAACACGCTCTCCAGTTCTCACTAACACGGTTCGCCGATTGGTCGCGGCCGCCGCCCGCGACCAATCTCCGATATTGCCGCCAAATTTAAACACCGCTTTGCTGATTGGTCGCGGTTGCCAAACGCGACCAATCAGCGATTTTGGCGCCAAATTTAAACACCGCTCTGCTAATTGCGCCCGGTCGGCCGCATACATATTCTAGAATATCCGATGCGTTAGAATCGGGCCACCATCTAGTTTACATATATTTGTTTTATTAATTTTCACTTATTCTTTGCTTTTTCACTATACATACATTATTTTCGTTATTTATACACTTCACATTCAACAAATACATATTTTCATTCATATATGATTTTTCTTTTTTAGTTTACACTTTTACTTTCGTTTTCACACCCCCCCCCCCACACACACACACACACACACACACACACACACACTTTCACATTTCACTTTATGGTAATCGATGCTCCTACAGCATCTATTTTCTGTCTTTACATTTGGTTTATTCTTTTCTTTTCTTCTTCCCTCCTTCCTTCCCCATTCCCCTCCCATTCTCCCTTGTCATTCCTTGATATGTATGCCATGTCCTCCAGGTTCATGGTTTAGGAAGTGGGGATGGACCTTTTTGAGGTTGCGCTCCATATGGTCCGCATGCGTTCCACACATGCGTTCCATTGCGCACCACCCGGAAGTCCCTTTTGCAAACAGGTGTAGTATACACGCGCGAAATGCGCCATCAAAGCACCTTACAGCTGGCACATGATTGATGAGATAACTTCCTATGGATGGCCCCCCGTACGCATGGCCTATCTTTAGATATCTTTCATCTTTTCTTACTTTCTTTTTCATACATCAGCTATAAATTTTCCTTTAGCCTTCTTTTCCTCAATAAAACAGATCCTATCCCAATACATTTGGAAGTATAAAAAACCTAGACTTCCTCATAAAATCCTAACCCTACCTAATCATAAAGGGGGTATTGGCATTCCTAGTGTCCTAAACTATTATTAAGCAATCCACTTAAATAGATGGCTCAAATTAGCCAGTGCATCCAAGAGAGTGGAAGCCTCAGACATTGATCTTCTACTCCTGGGTAATAATCCACACAAATACATATGGGCAAATATTGTCCGCACTTCCGAGGCCATAAGTGATATTACTATTACCACTTCCCTTAAGATTAAACGCGACTTAGATAAAGATCTAAAAAAGAGCATACTTCCCTCAGCTCAGGCCCCTATTTCTACCATTCCGTACTTTCTAGACCCAAATTATTCAGATCCCTATAATCTTTGGTTGGATTTGCCGAACTGTTCAATCAAAGAGTTCCTGACCAATAAAATCCCATTGCTGGATTCATGGCCGGTTAATTCCTCCACGCGCCCCATTAATTTCTTACAGCATAAACATGTCACCCACATTCTTTCGATGTTTAAATCTAAATTCCCTGGTGCGGGAGGAGGTTCATGGGTGGACATGCTATGTAAACTCTCGTTCCCTTTTCCTAAAGGAATATCGAAGATATATAACCATATGATCCTGCCTCAGTCCTTCCAAAAACCTTCCTTTATATACTCTTGGGAAAAGGAACTTAACATCTCTTTGGCGGATGAAGAAGTCGAATCCATTCTTACTAATTCTCACGGATTCTCCAGGTGCATTTCTTTGCAAGAGAATTCATACAAAATATTAATACGGTGGTATAGAACGCCAGAACTATTATGCCATTATGGATCGTCTGACTCTAACCTTTGCTGGAGATGTAAAGCAGGGGTGGGAAACATGTCCCATATATTTTGGTACTGCCCTAATATTAGACCTTTTTGGGTTAAAATAGAGGAGACGTTGAAAGACCTAGGTATGATAAGGGGTCCCTTGTCTCCGAAAGAAGTCTTACTATCCTTCCCGTCTCAAAATTTTAAACCTACAAGACATGATCTGCTCCCTCTACTGTTCGGGGCGGCGAAATACCTGATCCCTCTGCACTGATTGCAGGTTACACCCCCCATTTACGTTGAGTGGTTGAATAAGGTTGACATGATTAGGCGGTTGGAGGAGCTCACTAGTTGGGAGACTTCCCAGCATTCCTATTTTCATGAGGTTTGCTTTCCCTGGAAACCTACCTGGCCGGTTTAGCGGTTTTGTGGGTTAAAAATAACAACTACTTATTCTGTCATATCTTGAGCACCTCCTTCTCCTTCCCATTACTGTTTATCTCCTACCTCATTCAGGTTGTTTATTAATCTTGCCAACGCGCCGCAACACACATAACTTTGTTTTGGTATGTGATGTCTCTCATACATTATGCTCCCTTGTATTAATTCTTTTCTGATACTTTATTCAGATATTATTCATTTTCCTAGCTTAGGTCTCTTGTTGTCTAGGTATACTAGCTTTAGTTTTGTATTTGTCTTGTTATATATTGTTTCACGTGCCTTGATTTGTTCCATTGAGATACTATTGTCTTTTTATTGATATTGTTATGATATCTCAATTTCCTAGTCTATAATTCCATATGTTGCACTGATGTCATTTGTTTCTGTTCTATTTACTTAAATATAGAATGTTTAAAAAAAATGTTTTAAATGGAACCTTTATGGCGTCACTTAAAATTCTCTCATGGAACATTAGTGGATTAGGGAATGCCAAGAAAGGGAATATTGTATTCTCCCAGATACGTAAATCTCAAGCGCAAATAATATGCCTTCAGGAAACCCATTTAACCCCGGACACTGTGTCCAGAATAAACAAACCCTGGATAAAGTGGGACAAACACGCTACACATACTTCTTATTCTAGAGGTGTAGTTACCATTGTGCATAAGTCAGTGGGATAGTCAGTTCAAACTGTCAAAAGAGACTCAACATATACAACCCACCACCAGCCAAAATGGATGTACTCCAACAGGCAGTGATTTTTGTATCACAGTACCCAGATGCTAAAATGTTATGTATGGGAGACTTCAATATGATTCTTAATACACACTTGGATAAAATGAGCCCTGCCAACACTAGGTCTGATAGTCAAGACACCGCTACTTTACATACTTTCATAACGGAGGTGGGTTGGATTGATTTGTAGAGGCAGCAGCACCCACTCAAGAGAGAATTTTCCTGCTACACACCTGCTGTTCGATGTTTATCTAGAATGGATCATATATTTGGAAACAGTACTGCATTTTCGGATTTAAGTAAAATTGAATATTCCCCTAGAACGGTGTCGGACCATGCTCCACTGATAGCATCTTTTCATTTGGGGGGTCCTAACAGACCCAAGAGGTTTCGCATACATCCGTTTTGGTTGTCTCTTATTTGAGAACATGATAGGATACCAGATCAAGGGGAAGTATTTATAGCAGGTCATGGGGACTTCCCTGACAGATTGATAGTATGGGACACACTTAAAGCATATATTAGGGGATGCGTTAAATCAACGATTTCATACATTAAAAGGGAATCTTCTATTGGGGAGCAGAGGCTTGGCGAAGAGTGCAAATTATTAGAAGCTAAATATATTAACCCCTTAATAACATCTGACGTACTAATACGCGTCTGTGCCCTGGGACTTAAGAGCCAGACCCGTATTAGTACGTCATCGCGATCGCGCGCACACACAGGCTGTGCGGGCGTGATCGCCGCCTGGTGTCAGCTGATTGTCACAGCTGACACCCGGTACTATGTGCAGGGAGCGGTCCTGCACCGCTCCCAGCACATTAACCCCCGCGATGCTGCGATCGAAGTCGATCTCGGCATTGCGGGGGCAAGGGGAGGTGATCGGCGATACTCACCTCCTCTTCCGGCTTCCAGCGCAGTCTGCAAAGGCTTCCCGGGTGTTGCCATGACGACCCGATGTCGTCATGACAACATCCGGGTCACCAGAGAGCAGGAAGATTGCTTGGACATGCGCAGTGCATCTCCAAGCAATCTTCACACTGTGCACTTCTGACAGCCTTCATGGCATAGGGATGGTGCTCCATTCCTGTGCCATGCAGGCGATCAGAAAAAAAAAAGTGAAAGTCCCAGAGTGGGACAAAGTAATAAAGTGTATAAACTGTGTGAAAGTGGAAAAAAAATAAAATAAAAATGTGCAAAAATATTATAAAAAAATAAAAAAAATAATACACCAAAAATAAAAATATAATGTACCCATCAATAAATATTATTATAAAAAAAAACAATAAAAGTACACATATTTGGTATCGCCGCGTCCGGAACAACCTGACCTATAAAACTGTTCCAGTAGTTAACCCCTTCAGTGAACACGGTAAAAAAAAAAAGAAAAAACGAAGCCAAAAACAATGCTTTATCACCATACCGCCAAACAAAAAATGGAATAACACGCGATCAAAAAGACGCATATAAATAAAAATGATACCGCTGAAAACGTCATCTCGTCCCGCAAAAAACAAGCCGCCATACATCTCCATCAGCCGAAAAATAAAAAAGTTATAGCTCTCAGAATAAAGCGATACTAAAAAATATTTTTTTCTATAAAATAGCTTTTATTGTGTATAAGCGCCAAAACATAGAAAAATGATACAAATGTGGTACCGCTGTAAACGTACTGACCCGAAGAATAAAGCTACCTCATCAATTTTACCACACGCGGAACAGAATAAAAAAAAAAAAAAAACAATTCCTGAATTGTTGGTTTTTGTTTATTCTGCCTCCCAAAAATCGGAATAGAAAGCGATCAAAAAATGTCACGTGCCTGAAAATGGCACGAATAACAACGTCAAGTCATCCCGCAAAAAACGAGGCGTCACATGACTGTCTGCCAAAATCTGGAAAAATTATAGCTCTCAAAATATGGCGATGCAAAAACTAGATTTTACAAAAAATGCGTCTTTTAGTGTGTGACAGCTGTCAGTCATAAAAACCCCATATGATTCTGGCATTGCTGTAATCACACCGACCCGAAGAATAAAGTCGTCTAATCACTTATACCGCACAAGGAACGGCGTCAAAAATAAACTCTTGGGTTAGGATTGGGCTAGGGTTAGGGCTGGGTTTGGGGCTAGGGTTGTGCTGGGGCTAGGGTTGTGCTGGGGCTAGGGTTGTGCTGGGGCTAGGGTTGTGCTAGGGTTAGGGCTGGGGTTGGGATTTTTTTCAAAAGTAAGAAAAAAAGATGACGATATGGCGACTAGTGTTGAGAGCAAGTGCTCGCTACTTGAGTTTGCATCGGGTGCTCTGGTATGCATTGAGTATCGTGGGTATTTGAGTGACATGCTCGAGTCTCTGCCCCATATGCTTCGCGGCCAAAAAGCTTTACGGGGATTGCCTGCCATGCACGAGCGATCCCCGCATGTTTTTTTTTGGGTGTCTAATAACCGTGAAACATGCGGAGCAGGGACTCGAGCATGTCACTCGAGCACACGCTGTACATGGTGCATACCTGAGTACCCAATGCAAACTCAAGTAGCGAGCACTTGCGCTCAAGAATAATGACAACTTATTCAATATGATGACCTAATGTAAACAAATTCTGTGCCGTACCTCTGGGTTCAAAATGTTCACTATACACCTTAATAAAATCCTTGAGGGGTATAGTTTCCAAAATGGGGACACTTGTGGGGGAGCTCTACTGTTTAGGCACATCACGGGCTCTCCAAACGTGACATGGTGTCCGCTAACAAATTGAATGGAAAATCGGCTCAAATTGTTAGCGGACGCCATGTTGCGTTTGGAGAGCCCCTGTGTGCCCAAACATTGGAGCTCCCCCACAAATGACCCCATTTTGGAAACTAGACCCCCCAAGGCACCTATCTAGATGCATAGTGAGCACTTGAAACCCCCAGGTGCTTCACAAATTGATTCGTAAAAATGAAAAAGTGAAAAAAAAAACACTTTTTCATTTTTATGAATCAATTTGTGAAGCACCTGGGGTTCCAAGTGCTCACTATGAATCTAGATAGGTGCCTTGAGGGGTCTAGTTTCCAAAATGGGGTCACTTGTGGGGGAGCTCCAATGTTTGGGCACGCAGGGACTCTCTAAATGTAACATGGTATCCGCTAACAAATTGAATGGAAAATCGGCTCAAATTGTTAGCGGACACCACATTGCGTTTGGAGAGCCCCTCTGTGCCCAAACTTTGGAGCTCCCCCACAAGTGACCCCATTTTGGAAACTAGACCCCCCAAGGCACCTTTCTAGATGCATAGTGAGCATTTGGAACCCCCAGGTGCTTCACAAATTGATTCGTAATAATGAAAAAGTGAAAAAAAAAACACTTTTTCATTTTTATGAATCAATTTGTGAAGCACCTGGGGTTCCAAGTGCTCACTATGAATCTAGATAGGTGCCTTGGGGGGTCTAGTTTCCAAAATGGGGTCACTTGTGGGGGAACTCCAAAGTTTGGGCACAGAGGGGCTCTCCAAACGCAATGTGGTGTCCGCTAACAATTTGAGCCGATTTTCCATTCAATTTGTTAGCGGATACCATGTTGCATTTAGAGAGTCCCTGTGTGCCCAAACATTGGAGCTCCCCCACAAGTGACCTCATTTTGGAAACTAGACCCCCCAAGGCACCTATCTAGATGCATAGTGAGCACTTGGAACCCCTAGGTGCTTCACAAATTGATTCGTATTATTATATATTATTATATATATAAGATGCATAGACCTGATAGCCCCAGTTCTGTTGCAAGCATTTTCTGAAGCACTTTCGGGACGTTCTCTTCCCCAATCCTTCTATGATGTTACTTGATCCCCAAGCCAGATAAACCAATTGAGGAATGCAGCTCCTATCGCCCCATATCCCTATTGAATACAGATTACAAAATACTTACGAAGCTCATAGCCAATAGATTAAAAACAGTAATATTAAACATTATACATGAGGATCAATCTGGCTTTATGCCGGGAAGGTCTACTTCATCTAATATTAGAAGAGCTCAAGTGTTGACACAGATTGGCCATGAATATCAGAAACCCTGGGCTATAGCTTCTTTAGATACGGCGAAAGCCTTTGACTCCTTGGAGTGGACCTTTCTACAGCGTGTGCTCCTGAAATTTGGGTTTTCTGATACATTTTGTAGCTGGATTAAATTGATCTACTATATGCCAAGGGATAACATTCTTGTAAATGGAATACTATCAGAATACTTTAACCTGGGTAGCGGAACTAGACAGGGCTGCCCCTTATCTCCGATGCTCTTCACTCTAGCGATAGAGCCTATTGCCCTTAAAAAATTAAGTAGGACCACCTGGTGGAAGGTATTAGTGTAAACTCTAGAATAGATAAAGCGGGGTTATACGCAGACCACCTGATCCTCTTTCTAAACAAAATAGAACAATCCCTTCCAAGAGCAATTGACCTTATTAGTAACTTTGGGGAATTATTGGGCCTTAAAATCAATTGGAGCAAATCTGTGGTTATGCCACTTATAGATAACATAACTGAACCGATTTTTTTTGGATTAGAGGTACTACAAAAATTCAAATATCTAGGCATTATAATTAATCAAAATCCGATTATGGATCTGAAGGATAATGTGTACCCCATAAAAGATATGATGAGGAAAAAATTTGAAAGTTGGTCCCAACTTCTATTGTCTGTGGCGGGAATAATTAACTTAATCAAAATGATTATCCTTCCAAAATGTCTGTATGTATTAAAACATTCTTCCATTATAATCCCCAAAGATTTTTTTCAGAACCTGCACGGCATGATGGCGACATTTATATGGGGCTCAGCAAAGCCCAAACTAAGTATTGGATCTCTGCAGAGACCCAAGGAACAAGAGAGTAGCGCGGTGCCTGACCTATTTCTCTATTATTTAGCTGGTCAGATACGATATTTGAAGTGTTGGATAAGCAGTGATAAACTAACTAATGCAGAAGCGCATCTTATACATTTATTAAATCAGAATACACCATGGGCTATATTAGAAGGCTCTTACAGACCACCACAGGGCTTATTATTTGCACATAGCCTAGCGATGCAGGTGTGGCGCGAGAGTAAGCTTATCGTGGGGTTTACTGATCAAATGGGAGAAACCCGAATACGGGATAATCCTGAATTTCCACAGCTTAAAAACCTACAGGACGTAATCTTCTGGAAGCAACATGGAATAACAACACTTAATCAGATTTTAGAAAACAAAATTTTATTAACATTTGATCAAATTCGTATAAGGTTTGGAATCCCTCATAGGGATTTCTGCAGATATCTACAAATGAGGCATGCCATAACACATCAATTCCCATATCCTAGAAAGCGAATATCTAAATATCCATTAATAGGAGTACTTAAAACTCAAGAACCTACAGGCGTGGTATCTTCTCTATATATACTTTTCTACTGAATTCTAAAATCACTTCTACCCAACTTTCTGTTGAGAGTAAATGGCGGCAATTAATCCCTTCTATAACTGATGATCAGTGGAATGATGCAATGGAAGCACATACGGTGGTGTCACCAGCCGCCAATAATAAATTTATTCAGTTATATATACTACATCAATCTTACCTGACCCCAGTGAGAATTCATAGAGTTGGTAGAATGGCGTCTGATGAGTGCCACAGATGTGGAGAATCAGGAGCAGATTTCTGGCATCTTATTTGGAATTGTGGAATAATACGCAAATATTGGGGTGAAGTGATAACTACACTAGAACAGATAATTGGGAAACCAATTGATACAATACCGTATGAAATATAGTATATAGGAATAGGGGATGTCCCCAGAAATTCTAAAGGATATGGGAAAGATGGTGTAACTTTCCCGTAACACACTTAAGGTGCTATGACTTCGTGAATCTCACGTTATGAGTCCTGATATATGCCCTTTTGAGTGCATGGGAAATGATATATGATATATATGGGCTGTAAGAGTGGACCTCTATTGAAACTGTAATTGCTATATGTACTGAATTCTGATAAGGAATGGGCCGGTTTAGTAAAGCGTGCAGTGCTCCACAATGAAGCTTATGTTTCAAACTGTTTGTTGTTTTTTTTCTTTTTCTTTCTTCTAACTGTTTACTCTGATTATTGAGAACGTGATGGAAATTGTATTAAACTGAGAAGGGTTAATGTTTAGATTATCCTGACCTTATATTATGACAGTATCTGTTTGTAACCATTATCCTGTGTAATTTTTCGATAAAAAGAGTTTAAAAAATAACCTGTCTTGGTATTGCAGACCCCCCAGTCCTCTAATAACCTTGGTCGCTTTTCTCTGCACCCGCTCTAGTTCAGCTATGTCTTTCTTATACACCGGAGACCAGAACTGTACACAGTATTCTAAGTGTGGTCGCACTAGTGACTTGCATAGAGGTAAAATTATGTTCGCCTCATGAGCATCTATGCCTCTTTTGATGCATCCCATTATTTTATTTGCCTTTGCAGCAGCTGCCTGACACTGGCCACCAAACGTGAGCTTGTCGTCCACCAATACACCCAGGTCTTTTTCAGTGACCGTTTTGCCCAGTGTTTTATAATTATTAATTAAGCATATAATTATACATTTTATTTCCTCTGCCCAAGTGCATTTTCTTACATTTATCCCCATTAAAGCTCATTTGCCATTTATCAGCCGAAGCTTCTAGTTTACATAGATCCTCCTGTAATATAAAATTGTCCTCCTCTGTATTGATTACCCTGCAGAGTTTGGTGTCATCTGCAAATATTGAAATACTACTCTGTATACCCCTACAAGGTCATTAATAAATATGTTAAAAAGAAGCGGGCCCAATACTGACCCCTGTTGTACCCCAGTGTTAACTGTGACCCAGTCTGAGTGTGTTCCATCAATAACCACCCTTTGTTTCCTATCACTGAGCCAGTTCTGAACCCACTTACATATATTTTCCGCTATCTCCATTGTTCTCATTTTATGTATCAACCTTTTGTGTGGAACTGTATCAAAAGCTTTTGAAAAGTCCATATACACAACATCCACTGCATTTCCTTGGTCCAGTCCAGAACTTGCCTCCTCATAAAAGCTGATCAAATTAGCTTGACAGGAACGGTCCCTCGTAAACCCATGTTGATATTGGGTCATGAGGTTATTCTTCTTCAGATACTCTAGTATAGCATCTCTTAGAAAACTCTCCAGGATTTTACCCACAGTAGAGGTTAAGCTTACTGAGCTATAATTTCCAAGTTCGGTTTTTGTCCCCTTTTTGAATATTGGCACCACATTTGCTATACGCCAGTCCTGTGCTACAGACCCTGTTATTATGGAATCTTTAAATATTAAAAATAATGTTCATCTATGACTTTACTTAATTCCTGCAGTACTCGCGGGTGTATCCCATCCGGGCCCGGGGATTTGTCAACTTTAGTGATTTTTAGATGCCGCCATACTTCCTGCTGGGTTAAACAAGTGACATTTAATGAAGAATTTTTGTTATCACTAATCATGTTTTCTGTCATGTGATTTTCTTGTGTAAATACTGTTGAAAAAAAATCGTTTAGCATATTGGCTTTTTCCTCATCCAACATTTCACCCATAGTATTTTTAAGGGGGCCAACACTATCATGTTTTAGTTTCTTACTATTTATGTAGTTAAAGAATATTTTGGGATTATTTTTACTTTCTCTGGCAATGAGTCTCTTTGTCTCAAACTTTAGTGCCTTGATTTGGTTTTTACAGAATTTATTTTATTTTCTGTATTTATTTAATGCCTCATCACTACCTACTTGCTTTAGTTCTCTAAATGCTTTCTTTTGTCACTTATTGTGCCCCTTACAGCTCTATTTAGCCATAGTGGTTTCCTCCTATTTCTTGCATGTTTATTCCCATAGGGTATATATTGTGCACAGGTCCTATTCAGGATGCTAATAAATGTCTCCTATTTGCTTTGTGTAGTTTTATGTCTCAGGATATCGTCCCAGTTTATTGCACTAAGAACCTCTCTCAACCTTTGGAAATTTGCCTTCCTGAAGTTTACTGTCCTTGTAACCCTTCTACTACACATTTTATTAAAGGATACATGAAAACTTATTATTTTGTTAACACTATTACCCAAGTGACCCCCAGCTCGTATATTTAATATGCGGTCTGGCCTGTTGGTTAATATTAGGTCTAGCAGTGCCCCCCTTTCTTGTTGAGTCCTGAACCAGTTATGAAAGGTAATTGTCTCTCATAGTTGTCAGAAACCTATTACCTTTGCTTGAACTACAGGTTTGTGTTTCCCAATGTATTTCCGGGTAGTTAAAGTCCCCCATAATAATGACTTCTCCTTGAGTCGCTGCTTCATCTATTTGCTTTATGAGGATATTCTCTGTTGCTTCCATTATTTTTGGAGACTTATAACAAACCCCTATCAGTAATTTACTATTTTTCCCCCTCCCCTTATCTCCACCCACAGGGACTCTACATTTTCATTAGATTCATATATATTGTCACGCAAGATGGGTTTTAAGGATGATTTTACATATAAACACCCCCCCCCCCTCGCTTGTTTGTACGGTCATTTCTGAACAGACTATAACCCTGTAAATTAACTGCCCAGTCATGGCTCTCATCCAGCCATGTCTCAGATATCCCCACCATGTCATAATTATTTTCCAACAAAATGTATTCTAATTCCTCCATTTTGTTGGTGAGGCTTCTTGCATTAGTGTACATGCATTTATGTATCTCTCTATACCTCTATTCCTTCTTACTATATTGACTTTTCTAACCCCACCTCCAGTTTCTTTATTTCTGCCCAGGTCACTATCTGCACTATCTTCCCCACCTATAAAATGAATACCCCCCACCACCCCCAATCCCTAGTTTAAACACTCCTCCAACCTTCTAGCCATTTTCTCCCCCAGCACAGCTACACCCTCCCCATTAAGGTGCAGCCCATCCCTAGCGTGGAACCTGTAACCAACTGAGAAGTTGGCCCAGTTCTCTAGGAACCCAAACCCCTCCTTCCTACACCAATTCCTGAGCCACTTATTTATGTCCCTAATTTCCCATAGCCTCTCTGGCGTGGCACATGGTACAGGCAGTATTTCAGAGAATACCACCTTGGAGGTCCTTACTTGAAGCTTGCAGCCTAAATCCCTGAAATCATCTTTAAGGCCCTTCCACCTACCTCTAACTTTGTCATTTGTGCCAATGTGCACCATAACCGCTGGGTCCTCACCAGCCCCTCCCAGCAATCTGTCAACCCGATCAGCGATGTGCCGGACTCGAGCGCTAGGTAGTCAGCGCACTGTTCGACGATCCTTGTCTTTGTGACAGATTGCCATATCTTTTCCCCTAATAATTGAGTCCCCCACTACCAGCACCTGCCTGGCCTGCCATGCTCTCCTATTTCCCCCCTTACAGGAGCTGACACTCCTCCGACTTTCTGAGGACATGCCTTGCTGCTGCAGTGCTACCCCTGTACTGACACTCCCCTCATCTCCCAACTTTGCAAACTTATTGGAGTGTGCCAGATCAGGACTAGCCTCCCTTGCATTCTTCCCTCTACCCCCCCTTCTAACTGCCACCCAGCTAGCTGCCTCACTGTCCTGCAGCTACCTACTACCACCCTCCCCCACATCTACCCCAGTGAGCAGCTGCTCAGTGAGCAGCAGACTCCTTTCCATATTGTCAATGGAGTGTTGCCAGCTGCTCATTTAGATCTAGTACCTGGGCTTCCAAACGCACAGCATGCACACATCTCGCACAGCAGTATGCACCCATGACCGGCTGTTCAAGGATTGCATACATGTGGCAAGATGTACACTGGATACCATTGTCAATAATGGAGCTCATTTCCTAATGGGGATTGCACTAGACAGAAATGTTAAGTAAAAAGAAATGTAAAGAATTAATAAAATACAGACAGCAATTCAGTCTAAATTCCTCCCTTCCAAACTCCGTGAATCCAAAGTCACTGAATCAGAAGTCACACACTTACTTCCTTTCGAACTTGCGCTCCAGTCACACTCAGCTCGTTCACACTTGCTAAGGAAGAAGATTTAAAGAGTTTTTTTCCCCCTTTAGCAGCAATCCAACCTACAGCTCAATGCACTTCCAAAGGACTGGATGCCCCAACCAGCTGCCCTTTATAAACCAATAATTATGACCCCCTCACCCTTAATGAACCCCTTGTGAGTATAGCTACACCTCAGGATTTAAGTGCAATGTAGTTAACCCTTAAACACACATGTAGTAAAATAAGAAACTGTAGAACTGTAGAGAGCAAATAGGTTTTAAAAAGCCCAATAAAATTAAACGGTAGAAAATCACTCAGCAGTTCACAATTCAGCAACTCACAGCAATTCACAGTGATATTTTCTGCAGGATTCCCAAATACCTTTTCACTGAATCACAAGTCACACACTTTCTTCCGTTTGCACTTACGCTCCGGTCACACTCAGCCTGTTCACAGTCGCTAAGTAAGAAGATTTAAAAAGTTTTTTTTTTTTTTCCTCTTTTGTAGCAATCCAACCTTCAGCTCAATGCACTTTCAATATATTGCTCCATACTGAATAATGGACCCCATGTAATGCTCCATACAGGATTCTGGCCTCCATATAATGCTCCATGCAGGATGGGCCCCATATTTTTATTTATTTATTTTACTCACTTATATAGTGCCATTAATTCCACAGCGCTTTACATACATTATCGGCACTGTCCCCATTGGGGCTCACAATCTATATTCCCTATCAGTATGTTTTTGGAGTGTGGGAAGAAATCAATGCAAACACGGGGAAAACATACAAACTCCTTGCAGATGTTGTCCTTGGTGGGATTTGAACACAGGACCCCAGTGCTGCAAAGCAACAGTGCTAATGCTCCATGCAGGCTTGTCCCCATACAATGCTCCATCCAGAATACTGGCCCCAATATAATGCTCCATCCAGAATACTGGCCCCAATATAATGCTCCATCCAGAATACTGCCCCCAATATAATGCTCCATGCAGAATACTGGCCCCAATATAATGCTCCATCCAGAATGCTGGCCCCATATAATGCTCCGTTCAGAATACTGGCCCCATATGATGCTCCATACAGGATTCTGGCCCCATATAACGCTCCATACAGAATACTGGCCCCCATATAGTGCTCCATGCAGGCTGGGCCCCAAATAATGCACCATGCAGGCTGAGCCCCATATAATGCTCCATGCAGGCTGGGCCCCAAATAATGCTCCATGCAGGCTGGGCCCCATATAATGCTCCATGCACCCTGGGTCCCATAGGATGCTCCTTGCAGGCTGGGTGCCATACAATGCCCCACATAATGCCCCACGCAGTCAGGGCCCCATATAATGCTCCTCGCAGGCTGGGCCCCATATAATGCTTCATCCTGTATGGGCTCCATATAATGTCCCATGTTGTATGGCCCCCATATAATGCTCCATGCCTCCATACATAAAAAAATAAAATAATCAAATACCTCTCCTCGCTGCGGCTACTCTGCTCTGCTCCGGACTCCTCAGCGTCGCCTTCTTCCTGCTCTCTGCGCTGTGACTGCACGCCGGGATACCCGACGGTGAGTGGGCCCCCCGTCTGCTCAGGGCCCCGGTGCTTGCCTGGGTGCTGACGCTGGGCCTGGTTATAAGGTATAGCAGTACAGGATCACTGCTATTCCTTATGACCTGTCAGTGCTGCAGACTGTACTGTGCATGATCAAGCTATCTTGATAGTGCCTGGTGACCCGAATGTCGACATGACAACACTGGCACTGAGTGCTGGCTGTCATTTGTCAGAATCAGCTGACACCCGGCAGCGATCACGCCCGCATAGCCTCTGTGCCCACGCGATTGCCAAGATGTAATAATGCGTCTCTGGTCCATAAAGCCCAGAGCACACGGACGTATTATTACGTATAATGTCAGAAAGGGGTTAAAATAATTTATGTCTTTTGTATTATCAACCAAACCTGCTCCTTTGGTGCGTTTTTTTTTGATAGAGCAAGGAGGAAACCACCTTTTTTAGGTGGGAACTTAGCGCGAGCAATTAACCTCGAATAACAGCTTTATTTGCTTCCCAAACCACTGGGGGAGGGGTGCCAGATCCTGAGTTTTCAAGAAAGTAGAAATCTAAAACCTTGGATATTTTGGTAAAAATTTCCTCATTACCCAGCATAGATTTGTTTAACCTCCATGTAAAGTGAAGATATGGCCAATTCCAAGAATACAGGTTCATGATGAGATAGCGTTATAAAACCAATTGAGGTAGATTTAATCAGGGACAAACACAAGCTTTGAAGAAAGATGTAGTCGAGTCTATGATATGTGGAGTGTGGATTAGAGAAAAAAGTATAATCTTTCATAGAGGTTGAGGAGGCTCCAGATGTCAATAAGTTGTAAGGAATTTAAAGATAAATGGATTCTTTTGAGGACTCTTTATGACGAAGTGGAGAGACCAGTGGAAAAGTCAAAGAGTGGATTTAAAGTGGTGTTAAGATCTATACCTAGTATGAGAATGCCCTCTTTGAAGGAATTCAGGGTCTCTAATGTTCTGATGAGCCATGCTGATTGGCCCTTGTTTGGTACTTCAAGGTTACAGAGTGTGACAGTGGTATTAGTAACATATCCCTTAACAAAAACTTATCTGCCTTCTGCATCAATTAAGTGATCTTTTGACGTGAAGGGCAAAATTTGGGGTATTGCAATGCTAACTCCCTTAGCTGTAGCTGAGCTACACCTATGGAACCATAGACTAAAATTACCGTATTTTTCGGACTATAAGACGCACCGGATCATAAAATGCACCTAGCTTTTAGAGGAGGAAAAGAGAAAAAAAATATAAGCAAAAAATGTGGTCATGATGCCCTGTTAAGGGGGAGGGGGTCTGCTTCTGACACTGTTATAGGTGTAATGTCCCCTAATTCTGTTAATATCCCCCATCCTGGTATATATGGCCTTCTCTCTCCTATTATACGTGGCCCTCATCCCCATCCTGATATGTATGGCACCCCAATCCCCCATCCTGGTATGCAAGGCTCCCACATCCCTCTTCCTGGTATGTACAGTATGGCACTCTTCATCCTGTTATGTATGGCCCCCCTCACACCCATCCTGGATTGTATGGCACCTTCATCCTCTTCCTGATCTGTATGGCACTCTTCATCCCTATATGTATGTCCCCCCTCATCCTGGTATGTATAGCCCCCCTCATCCTGGTTTGTATGGCTCCCTACATCCATGTATGTATGGCCCCTTCATCCCTGTATGTATGGCTCCCTTCATCCTTGTATGTATGGCCCCCCTCATGCCTCATCCCTGTATGTATGGCCCCTCTCATGCCTCATCCCTGTATGTATGGCTCCCCTCATCCCGCTATGTATGGCCCCCCTCATCCTTGTATGCATGGCCCCCTCATCCTGGTAGCTGCGCAGCAGCTAAAGTGTGTGCGCTATTAGGGAGAATGAATGGTCACTGCTCCCCATACACGCAGTCCCGGCATGGTGAGCAGTGACTATTCCATTACAGAGTGTGACACAGCGCTGGAGGAGAGAGGAAGTGAGTATGAGTGTTTATTTTTCTTTTCTGTGCAGCGTGACGGGTATTAGGGGGTGCCAAGCATACCTGAATGAGGGGGACATAAATACAGGGATGAAAGGGGCCATAGATACAGGGATGAGGGGGGCAATACATACAGGGTGCCATACTTACCAGGAGCCGGGCTGCAGGCACAGTGTGCCAGTTATTAAGGAAAATTAATATTCACTACTCCCCACGCCCATGGACGTGGGGAGCAGTAAATATTCATTTTCTTTAGTAGTGGGCACAGTGTAGGCTGCAGCAGGTGGCTGCTGCCTCCTATGCACCGCTATTCCGCCACTGTCGCTTCCCCCACCACCCACAGCCACAGTATTTATGTATATCGGACTATAAGACATACCCCCACTTTGCTCCAATATTTTGGAGGAAAAAATTGCGTCTTATAGTCTGAAAAATACAGTAGATCCAGAAATATTTGGAGTGCGGCCTGATTTGCAGGCTATTGAAGCATACTATGGAACCTTGATTTCCAAATGAAAACCTTCTGAACTGTGTCAATGACTGCCTTCTGGACATCTGTCAAGTCAGCAGTCTTTCCCATGATTGTGGAGCCTACTGAAAAAGATTAATGGATCTTTTTAAACGCTTAGGAAGCCTTTGCAGGTGTTTTTTGTTAATTATTTTACTTTACTGAGAAAATTAGTTTTGTGTTTTCATTGGCTGTAAGCCATAATCATCAACATTAACAGAAATAAACACTTGAAGTAGATCACTCTGTTTTTAATGACTCTATATAATATATCAGTTTCACTTTTTGTATTGAAGAACTGAAATGAATTAACTTTTTGATGATATTCTAATTTAGTGAGATGCACTTGTACTTGTAACTTGAAGACATACTTGTAACTTGAAGGTGAGCATGTGGGTAAACATATTGTAGTACAGAGTCAAAGAAAAATATCTATGGTGTGATGTGTTCACTACGGACCCTCTCTTTATCATAATTATATTCTCACCACATTTTACTATCACTTTCATTTTACTATTACTTAAACAAAAACCAAGTTTTATGTCCTGCTACAGATAGATATTGCAATGGTCTTCGGCCTTCCTGCAATTTATTGTAATTTCATCCCTCCAAGGAGCATTTCTTCTGCAGGTTTATTCAAACACGACATAAACCAGTGCAGAGATCAACATAAACGTGGCCTTTCTGGCAATATGAGAAAACAAAACATAACTTATAGCACTGTCCATATACCTGTTGGGATCTGTCCCCTCAGGGTACAATCAACAGTCCTGCACAGTTGCACATAACCTCTTCCCTGGAGGTCTCTGGCCTCTACACACACAGAGAGAGAAAAAAAACATCAGTGGCTGGGCATTAAATTTCCTGAACCAAACCCTTGGGGTGGAGATGTGGTGAGTAGACGCTGCTGCATGTAACAGAGCAGGGCTTGAACAGCACAGATGCCGGGGAAGCGGCCCTGCACAGATGCCGGGGAAGCAGCCCGGGCCCCGATAACGAGTGGGCCCCCCTGATGGCCCAGGGCCATGTGACATGCCTGAGGCCCTGCACTGCCACATGACTGAGGAGCTGGACGGGACACAGGCCAGGGGGCAGGTAAGCGAGCTTCCCCAATCCCCATATAAAAAATATTTTTAATGTGTGTGCGCATGTATGATGTGAATGTCTGTGTATGTCAGTGTGTATGACTGTGTATATATATTTATGTCTGTTTTATATGTGTCTTTAAGAATGTGTTCAAATATGTATGTGTGTGTATCTGTGCGTGTCTGTATATTGTGTGTGTATATCTGTGTACCATGTTCATGTGTGTATGTGTGTGCATGCCTGTGTACCGTGTGCATGCGCATGTCTGTGTACTGTGTGTGCATGTCTGCGTATTGTGTGCATGTCTGCGTATTGTGTGTGTGTGCGTGTCTGCTTTTTGTGTGTGTGCATGTCTGCGTACTGTGTGTGTGCGTGTCTGCGTATTGTGTGTGTGCGTGTCTGCGTATTGTGTGTGTGCGTGTCTGCGTATTGTGTGTGCGTCTCTGCGTATTGTGTGTGTGTGCGTGTCTGCGTATTGTGTGTGTGCGTGTCTGCGTATTGTGTGTGTGCGTGTCTGCGTATTGTGTGTGTGTGTGCATGTCTGCGTACTGTGTGTGTGCGTGTCTGTGTACTGTGTGTGTGCGTGTCTGCATACTGTGTGTGTGTGCGTGTCTGCGTACTGTGTGTGTTTGCGTACTGTGTGTGTGTGCGTGTCTGCGTACTGTGTGTGTGCATGTCTGCGTACTGTGTGTGTCTGCGTACTGTGTGTGTGTGCGTGTCTGCGTACTATGTGTGCGTGTCTGCGTACTATGTGTGCGTGTCTGCATACTGTGTGTGTGCGTGTCTGCGTACAGTGTGTGGGCCTGCGTGTCTGCGTACTGTGTGTGGGCCTGCGTGTCTGCGTACTGTGTGTGTGTGCGTGTCTGCGTACTGTGTGTGCGTGCATGTCTGCGTACTGTGTGTGCGTGCATGTCTGCGTACTGTGTGTCTGTGTGCGTGTCTACGTACTATGTGTGTGCGTAAGTGTCTGCGTACTATGTGTGCGTGTCTGCATACTGTGTGTGTGCGTGTCTGCATACTGTGTGTGTGAGTGCGTGTCTGTGTACTGTGTGTGTGCGTGTCTGCATACTGTGTGTGTGTGTGCGTGTCTGCGTACTGTGTGTGTTTGCGTACTGTGTGTGTGTGCGTGTCTGCGTACTGTGTGTGTGCATGTCTGCGTACTGTGTGTGTGTGCGTGTCTGCGTACTGTGTGTGTGCGTGTCTGCGTACTATGTGTGCGTGTCTGCATACTGTGTGTGTGCGTGTCTGCGTACTGTGTGTGGGCCTGCTTGTCTGCGTACTGTGTGTGTGTGCGTGTCTGCGTACTGTGTGTGCGTGTCTGCGTACTGTGTGTGCGTGCATGTCTGCGTACTGTGTGTGCGTGCATGTCTGCGTACTGTGTGTCTGTGTGCGTGTCTACATACTGTGTGTGTGCCTGCATGTCTGCGTACTATGTGTGTGCGTGAGTGTCTGCGTACTATGTGTGCGTGTCTGCATACTGTGTGTGTGCGTGTCTGCGTACTGTGTGTGTGTGCGTGCATGTCTGCGTACTGTGTGTGTGCATGCATGTTTCCATTTGTTAAGGATGAGGGGGCAGCCTGGGACCTGTGTTGTGTACCTATATTTCTCCGCCGTATCTGTGCTTCATGAATCGTGGTATGTGCTAAAGGCGTCTACTGAGACTGTTTCGCCCGGGGCCCACAAAAAAAACCTGGAGCCGGTCCTGGTAGGAGATCTGCTATGTTCCCAAATGATAATCCGCATGTGCTGTGCACATGCTGCGGAAATTTCCGCTGCGGTTATCATTGCGGAAAAGTCCGCAGCACTACCAATTATTTTGCGGAATCGCGGCGATTTCACCACCATTGACTTGCGTTGAATCGCTTAATATCCGCATGACTACATGTGCACATGTGGATATTAAACGATTCAATGTGCGGATGGCACCCAGGTCTGGCGAAGAGGAGACTCTCCTCCAGACTCGGGTACAATAGTACCTGTAAAAAAAAAAAAAGAATTTAAAATAAAAAAATACATTATACTTACCTTTTGATTTGTCCCCGGTCTCCATAGCGTCCTGGCTCCCCGGCAGCTCACGTTGGTCTAAAAGGACTTTCCATGACGTCATTTATTCATGTGACGGGTCACATAACCGCTGACGTCGGTGGTCGCGTGACCCGTCGCATAACTAAATTACGTCATGGAAGGTCCTTTTACACCACCACGAGACACCGTAGAGACCGGACCATCGGAAGGTGAGTATATGTTTTTTTGTTGTTTTTTTTTACCATTTTTATTCTTTATTTTAACAAACTTGGTCACTCTTTATAAAATCCATGCCGTTTGCTTGGATTTATATAGTGTGACAAAGTTGTCAAGCACTTTCCAAGTGATGCTAAAATCGCTTGGAAAGCTCTTGACAACCCGCATGCGAAATCGCATGATCAAAACCCTTCACAAACGCTTGTCCATGACTGAAAAAACGCATGTAAACCCGCATGTTTTTTTTTCTGCCAGGTAGATGCAGAAACGCTCAGGAAAAATCCGGAGCATTTCTGCATCATGGGCACATAGCCTAACAGCCACTCACAAAAAAGATCCATCCCTGTCATGGCCGATTAACCCCTCTGAGCAAATAACATGCTGGAGTCAAATGGTTTTCACATTACGGGAGATAGCAATCTGCGTGATGCATATCTCCCCCCTACTTACATTGCCAGTGATCCTTTCAAACCGTCCTGGCAGGTTTTGACAACTGGATGTGGTGTTCAGCTTTTACACCATTTATGGTTTCTGGTCTCGGTCAGAATACCGACTCTGGATCAACCTTATGGAACGGAAAACAATTTTTCTGACTCTCAGTTTTTCCTCATGCTGAGGAACCTTTAGCTTTGAGAACAGATGGACATCTCGACAGCGATGGCCTACTTTGAACCATTAGCAGAGCACATAGTGTGGTTGCTGACTTTGCCAGGCTAGTTAAACCTTGTGTCTGTTCACTTGGCTTGTTGCATTCCGTGACATGCTGTAACATTCCCAGAGTCCCCTATTCAAAAGAAAGAGACTAAAAAAGGCTTCTTTCAGGCTCATTATGGAGGAGAAAGTTTCTGCATACCATTTGTTTATTGTAAAGGAAGCGCAGTGGGATGTGCCTTCCTACACAGAATGCCACAGCAAAGGAGGGTATACTATGTAATATAGGTTTTCCTTAGTCAGCTTCTATAGCGGATAGATGCCTTGACACTCATCCTGACCGTGGCCAATGTCAGACATATACCTCTTGAGGGCATGCACCTACCAGTGAACACAAATGCTGTGTATACCTAGCTTCACAGTTGATCACATTAGTTTGAACTTCTTTAGTGCCAATGTCAAGTGTGACAGTGACATTTAACTGACTACTACATAGTGGTCCTCAGTTCTGTTGACCATTGGCCCTCCATGTAGTACAACCACAGGTTTCTGAAGGGTTATTGTAAAGTTTTTTGTTTTATTTTTAAGTAGTAAATGAAAAATCTATGTAAATTTGGAATCTCATAAGTAAACTGGCCTGTAGAGCAGAGTCAACATATCACCAACAGATTACCATTAAGTGAACGGCGCTAATCAGTGATGAGAGAACACTAAAATGCTCAGGTGCTCGTTGCTAAGGTCAGGCAAATCGTAATGCTCGGATGGTCAACACAAGCAGCCCAATGTTATTCAGTGGGAAACTCGAGCATTTTTCCGGCGGTTCCCCCGGAGTTCTGAAGGGGGCCGAAAAATTGGCCAAATCGGTGGAAACAGTGCTGAATTGTTATGGAAACAGCATGGGGAAGACCTCTGGAAGCATTGACTCCCTGGTCACTGCTGTTAACATTTTTACTCCACTTTTACTGACTGAGAATAAAACATACAAAAACTAAGCCAAAATGGACTTTCCTTGAAAAAATGGTAAGGAACATTCTTTCCAGGGTAATGACTTGTATGTAAAGCAAAAACACAAATGCTCCACCAAACGTTGGCCTATGTTCACACATAGCGTTTTTAATGCATTTTTGCACTTTTGCATTGCTTTCAACAATGAAAAATACATACATCAGTAAATGTGATTTTAACATTTTACTACCTTATCTGGCCATATGGTGTTTAAGACATGATAAGACAAATCCTGTTTCATTTATGAAGGAGGTACTCTGAAAGTCGCAAAGCCTATTTTTACAAGGCCTTCACTTTGCCCTTACTATTGTTAGACAGCCGTCAGCCGGCTATGCTTTGTTGTTCCCATTATTAAGGAGTGGGTCTCTTATTGTCACGGGTGTGTCAGAAGTGGCAGACAGTCGCCCTGCAGTTGGCTGCAGGAGATCTCTACTTTTGGCATTACAGACATCTTACAGACTGTCTGGCTATGTGCCCACGATGCAGAAATGAAGCAGAAAATTTCTGCAGCATTTCTGCATCTCCCTGGCAGAAAAAACGCATGCAGATTGTGCATGCGTTTTTCCTGCAGAATACATGCGGATCCACATGCGGATTCACATGCGTTTCCGCATGCAGATTGACAAGCGCTTTCCAGGCGATAGCATCACTTGGAAAGTGCTTGACAACTAGGTCACACTGTATAAATCCTTGCAACCAGCATGGATTTATACAGTGTGAACCGTAAAAATTAAAACAAATAAAGCTATACTCACCCCCGAGGCCCCGGCGTGGCTGCAGCGCTCGTTCATGTCTGGTTCCCGGCTGCCGGCATATCGCGAGACAGAGCGGTGAAGGGCCTGCGGTCACATGACTGTGACGTCACCGCAGGTCCTCAAGCGATGCCGGCATTCAGAGAGAAGACGCCGGACAGGTGAATATAACTTTATTTGTTATTTTATTCTTTTTTTTACAGGTAAAATGGTACCCAGGTCTGGAGGAGAGTCTTCTCTCCTCCAGAACTGGGTACCATCCGCACATAGAGACGCATAGAAGCCGCTTGTACAAATGTACAGTCGCGGTTTCTATGCATCTCAATGCAAGTCAATGGCGGGAGTTCCGCTGCGCTTCCGCAAAATTAAATGACATGTTGCGGATTTTTGTACGCAGCATAAACGCTGCGGAAAAATCCGCATCATGTGCATAGAACATGCGGAATCTCATTGGGGACCATGGGGTGCGGATTACCTAGCGTTTAACAAGCGTTTATGCTGCGGAAATTCCGCAGCATAAACGCTTGAAAAACGCTACGTGGGCACCCAGCCTCTCTAGGACCTAGCGGCTAACTTCCTCTTGTTAAATAACTCCCTGCTCTGGGTGTATAAATACCTGCTGTGTATCATAGGGAGGTACTGGCAATATTCATTTACTTCTTGTGAAGGCTTTTGCAAGAGCAGTACTGCTTCCTCTCTGGTGCCTGAGTACGTGTGCGCATTTGTCTGGAGTTGTCTAAAGCTAAACAATTTCCCCTGTTTGTCATCCCTTGTTGCCTTTAGTGTTCTGTGGGGATCGACTACTGCTCATCTCCTCCCTTCCCTAGCCTGAGTCTAACGCCAGGGAAGGACAGAGCGAGGTACGCGTGCGGCGATTGGTGAAGAGCCAATATAGGGTCGATAGGGGAGATGGGATGACATTAGACCAGACTAGGAGGTTTCCACTCCCCCCTTTCCCTAGAGTCTGGGCTCTCTTTTTCTCTTCCCTTTGTGTTGCACTAAGTCTTTCCACACTTTGCATGACATTATCGCTGGCCAAGCACATTTTGAAAAGGAAAAAAAAAACAAAAAAAAAAGACACTTTTTTTCTCTGTGTGTTTTTGGGCGTGGGCCTTTTTTTTTTTCCTTTCTCCCCTGGTTTGGGTTCAGTTGCAGAGCTCGCAGAGCAGTTACGCTCTCTGTTTCTGGAGGTGAATGACCTCCGCTGTAATGTTAAACAGCAGCATAGGTGGCTTCAGGTTGCCAATGTTGGGTCTCTGCATGTAGGCCTGCCCAGCCTGAACCCAAGGTTGCCCTCCCGGACAGGTATTCTGGAGGTAGGGACAAGTTTTTTGTATTCAAGGAGGCATGCAAATTGTATTTTGAACTTCGTCCTTATTCCTCCTGAAATGAGGAGCAACGGATTGGAATTGTGATCTCTCTACTGCAGGGAGATCCTCAGTCGTGGGCGTTTTCTTTACCCCAGGACTTGGTTTGTCTCCAGTCTTTGGAGGTTTTTTTTGAGGCTCTGTCCCTCATCTATGATGACCCTGACCGAGTCGCCTTGGCTGAGTCGGTTAGTGTAAATGTACAATTCGGAATTCTGTATATGGGCAACGGATTCCAAATGGAATGACTCAGCCCTTAGAAGTCAATTTTGTGAGGGGCTTTCTGAAAGGTTGAAAGATACCTGAAACCCCTCAGTCCTTGGAGGCTGCCATGCCGTTGGCCATACGTCTTCAGAGATGCCTTTGGGATAGACGAGTGATACCACCTTCTCCGAGGCCTTCTGGTCGGGGTTGTGTACCTCTGCAGGGGGAGCAGTCTAGGGGTGTACCAGTACTGGGCTAGGTGGAGGAACCCATGCAGTTAGGGCGTATCTCTGCATCATACATCTCCCTGAAGATTTGCAAGAAAAAAGGCGTATTTTTTTTGTGGGAAAAAGGGACATTTTGTTGGGACCTGTCCTTCAATTCCTAAGCAAAAGGAGACTCGATTAACTCTTGGTAGTCTGGAGTTGGATAACCAAGAGCACATAGTGTGGTTGCTGACTTTGCCAGGCTAGTTAAACCTTGTGTCTGTTCACTTGGCAAACATGAAGGATTTCATTGCGGCAAGTCTGGAGAAGGGACATATCAGACCCCCATCTTCGTCCGTGGCGGCAGGGTTCTTCTTTGTGAAGAAAAAAGATGACTGTCTACATCCCTGTTTAGATTTATGGGCATTAAATCAAATTACTATCCGTGGTCCATACCCTCTTCCTCTGATTCCTGATTTGTTCATCCAGGTTGTGGGAGCTAAGGTAGTCTCCAAGTCGGATTCAAGGGGAGCCTCCAATCTGGTTAGAATCAGAGAGGGGGAAGTCCAGAGCTGTAAAGTCGAGGTCGGTGATCATTTTGGTGGAGTCGGAATTGTAGTCGGTATAAAATGCAGGGCTGTGGAGTCGGTAAACCAAACCTTCGACTCCAACTCCGACTCCTCAATTTCCATGACACCCACTCCAACTCCGACTCCACGATTCCATCGTATATTGCTTTGGAATTCCTAACTAAATAAACCATCATTTCTCTCCCTAGCTCAGCAGCACCTCTCCCTACTCTGCCTGTCTGAAGGGTAGGGTCTTTATGACCGACAAGGCTTGAATCTGGAATTTCTATGAACAATAAAATATTTCAGTCTATGTGAAGAAGCCAGTGCCAGGTCCTACTTGTGCACCGAAGTATACCCAGAAGTGTAGTGTTTGGTATCATAAGTATTTTTTCTCAGGAGTTGGAGCCAAAACCAGGAGTGGGTGATAAATGAAGAATTTGTGCTTTTGTTTCTATTATACCTTTTCTTTGATTGTTCTTCACCTGGTTTTGACACCCACTCCTGAAAAAATATACTGACCGAATACTGACCAAATACTGATAGTGGGGTCGTGGCCAAATACGGATAGTGGGGCTATGGCCTAAGGCCAAGGATTGAAACTCACAATTTAATCATTGAATTCGGGTTTTTTCTTTTTGTCCCATTGCCACAGGTATATAAAATCCAGCACCTAAATATGCAGCCTGCCCCTTCAAACATTTGTGAAAGATTGACTCATTTTAAAGAGCATCCTGAATTCAGCATGTTTCTGTAAGGCCTCATACCCATATGTAAGAAAAAAAAGGTCCGTATTCTAGACCGAAGAAACGGACGAGTGCCATGCGAGTGTCATGCGACTGCTATGCGATTTTTCACACCTAGCATCCGTATGGCATCTATATACAATGCGTTTTTTTTCTCTGCAGCTATTATTCTGCAATCACTTACAGGATCATTTACAGTGTTCTGTGCTACAGAATGGTAATGTATCCGTAAAAATCAGATGGCATACAGATGGTCCTCATGCCGTCCGTTTTTTTTCCTCGCACCTATTGACTTGCATTGGCGAGTCTCGTCCGAGATACGCGGCAATATGCAGCATGCTGCGATTTTTTTTCTCAGTTCGATTTCAGCTGAGAAAAAAAATCGCAAATTAGATGTAACCCATTGATTAACATTGGTCAGAGTGCAATCCGATTTTTTATCGGATTGCACTCTTCCGTTTTTCTCGCAAGTGAGCCCTAATAACATGTTGTCACAAGTCAGTTCATGAAAGTTCAAAACAGACATGGTTGGGTGAGTTTGGAGTGGAAGAACTTGACTGACCTCAACTCTATCAGATACATTTTGGCTGAACTAGAGATTACAAGCCAGGTCCTCTTGTCCAACATCAGTCGCTAACCTGATAAATTCTCTTCTGGATGAATAGATAAAAAATTGCACACAAAAAAAAAAAGGTTTTTTTAAAATGCCTTCCAAATGCGTGGGAGCTGTAATATTTGCAAAACGAGATCAACTCCATATTAATGACCATGCATTTAGAATGGAATATCATAAAAGCTCCTTTGGGATTAATGTGTATGTGTCCCAATTGTTTTATCCCAATAGTGTGTAATAGGTTCTGCATGTGTAAATCTTAAGGTGAATGAGAATTATAATCAGTTTTTGTATAAATTGTAGGAAACTATAAACAAAAAGAAAAAGCAAAAAAAACAGTCCATTGGAAGACGCCGGTAACAGATAATGAAGATGAGGAGGTGCAGCCAAGGTAAGCAAGAAATATGGCTATCATTCCGGTATTGTTACATTGTAGTATAAGGCTCTGTTCACATGTCCAGTAGTTATTTCCATTTTTGGATCCATTTGATATGATAAAAATGGAAATATTCAATGCAAAATTATGTCATTTAAATAGGGACGAGAATGTCTTAAATTGTCTTCTTTTTTTACTGCAGTCCATTTTTTTAGCATGATAAATGTGAGGAGCTGCCCATTTTCTAAAGACTATGATACTTTTCCAGCAACGGACCACCATTTTTGTTAATATTATTATTGTGTTTTATTAGTGATTTACTTGTCATGTTTTATATAGTTCTGCTAACTTGTCAGTGTGTACACTAGATTCACTTGTAAAATGTCCAGCATTCCACTAATCTGTATCTCAGGACATCTTTATCACAGGAGTCCATTGTTTCAACAGCCAATGGTCTCATTAGTGGATTGAGACACAGTGGAGCCGTCATCACAGGGGGTCTTACATCTTTTCTCAAATGAAGGCTTCTAGAATATTCTTCATTGCTTTTGGCTTACAGTGAATGCTTGAGTGGGAGGGTGATCACTTCTGTGCTGGGAGGTGGCTGACCCCAGAGATGTAGAGAAAAAGACATGTTTTAGTGGGAGAGTTGATGGAAGGACACTGGAGAGATAGGACCTATGGCTGTGGCAGAAGAGATGATGGATGGATGGCTTGTGGAGTGTTGGAGCTCAGTTATCAACTGATCCAAGGTTGAGAACTTAAGGACTGAGAGAACTGTATTTTGGCCATTTACTTGGAATGCAAAATTATGTCATTTAAATGGGGACAATAATGTCTTAAATTGTCTTCTTTTTTTACTGCAGTCCATTTTTTTAGCATGATAAAAGTCAGTGGTACATGGATCTTAATGGATGTCATCTGCCGTGCCACCTGTTAACTAATTGTTTTTTAGAACTGTGAATGCCCAGAACACTGGAGGTGTTCAGAGACACTTGTAGTAAAAATTAATTTGTAGCAAGCTGTAAATGTTTTGTGCTACATGTTTTCCCAGACATTCGTGCCTGAATACGCCTGGGAAGAAAAGGAGAAGAGGATGTATAATATATATGTATATATACAGTACAGACCAAAAGTTTGGACACACCTTCTCATTTAAAGATTTTTCTGTATTTTCTTGACTATGAAAATTGTACATTTACACTGAAGGCATCAAAACTATGAGTTAACACATGTGGAATTATATACTTAACAAAAAAGTGTGAAACAACTGAAAATATGTGAGATTTCTTGCTTTATAAATGGGGTTGGCACCATCAGTTGTGTTGTGCAGAAGTCTGGTGGATACACAGCTGATAGTCCTACTGAGTAGACTGTTAGCTGCTTTTTTCTTGCCATAATACAAATTCTAAGTAAAGAAAAACGAGTGGCCATCATTACTTTAAGAATTGAAAGTCAGTCAGTCCGAAAAATTGGGAAAACTTTGAAAGTGTCCCCAAGTGCAATTGCAAAAACCATCAAGCGGTACAAAGAAACTGGCTCACATGAGGACCGCCCCAGGAAAGGAAGACCAAGAGTCACCTCTGCTTCTGAGCATAAGTTTATCCGAGTCACCAGCCTCAGAAATCACAGGTTAACAGCAGCTCAGATTAGAGACCAGGTCAATGCCACACAGAGTTCTACCAGCAGACACATCTCTTCAACAACTGTTAAGAGGAGACTTTGTGCAGCAGGCCTTCATGGTAAAATAGCTGCTAGGGAACCACTGCTAAGGACAGGCCACAAGCAGAAGAGACTTGTTTGGGCTAAAGAACACAAGGAATGGACATTAGACCAGTGGAAATCTGTGCTTTGGTCTGATGAGTCCAAATTTGAGATCTTTGGTTCCAACCACCATGTCTTTGTGTGACGCAGAAAAGATGAACAGATGGACTCTACATGCCTGGTTCCCACCGTGAAGCATGGAGGAGGAGGTGTGATGGTGTAGGGGTGCTTTGCTGGTGACAATGTTGGGGATTTATTCAAAATTGAAGGCATACTGAACCAGCATGGCTACCACAGCATCTTGCAGCGGCATGCCATTCCATCCGGTTTGCGTTTAGTTGGACCATCATTTATTTTTCAACAGGACAATGACCCCAAACACACCTCCAGGCTGTGTAAGGGCTATTTGACCAAGAAGGAGAGTGATGGGGTGCTACGCCAGATGACCTGGCCTCCACAGTCTCCAGACCTGAACCCAATCGAGATTGTTTGGGGTGAGCTGGACCGCAGAGTGAAGGCAAAAGGGCCAACAAGTGCTAAGCATCTCTGGGAACTCCTTCAAGATTGTTGGAAGACCATTTCCGGTGACTACCTCTTGAAGCTCATCAAGAGAATGCCAAGATTGTGCAAAGCAGTCATCAAAGCAAAAGGTGGCTACTTTGAAGAACCTAGAATATAAGACATATTTTCAGTAGTTTCACACTTTTTTGTTAAGTATATAATTCCACATGTGTTAATTCATAGTTTTGATGCCTTCAGTGTGAATGTACAATTTCCATAGTCAAGAAAATACAGAAAAATCTTTAAATGAGAAGGTGTGTCCAAATTTTTGGTCCATACTGCATATACAGGTGCATCTCACTAAATAAGAATATTATCAAAATATTAATTTATTTCAGTCTTTCAATACAAAAAGTGAAACTCCTATATTATATAGAGTCATTACGAACAGAGTGATCTATTTCAAGTGTTTATTTCTGTTAATGCTGATGATTATGGCTTACAGCCAATGAAAGCACAAAAGTCATTATCTCAGTAAATTAGAATACTTTATAACAACAGCTTGATAAATGTTTTTAAAATCTGAAATGTTTCCCTACTGAAATGTGTGTTCACTAAATGCACTCAATACTTGGTCGGGGCTCCTTTTGCATCAATTACTGCATCACTGTGGCGTGGCATGGAGGCGATCAGCCTGTGGCACTGCTGAGGTGTTATGGAAGCCCACTTTGCTTTGATAGCAGCCTTCAGCTCGTCTGCATTGTTGGTTCTGGTGTCTCTCATCTTCCTCTTGACAAGGTCTGACGAGTTTACTGGCCAATCAAGCACAGTGATACTGTTGTTTTTAAACCAGGTATTGGTACTTTTGGCAGTGTGGACAGGTGCCAAGTCCTGCTGGAGAATGAAATTTCCTTCTACCAAATTTTGTTAGAAAAGTGAAGCATGAAGTGCTCTTAAATTTCCTGGTAGATGGCTGTGCTGACTTCAGTCTGGATAAAACACAGTGGACCTACACCAGCAGATGACATGGCTCCCCAAACCATCACTGATTGTGGAAACTTCACACTAGACCTCAAGCAGCTTGGATTGTGTGCCTCTTCACTTTTCTTCCAGACTCTGGGACCTTGATTTCCAAATGAAAATTGGAACGCTGGGACCCTCTGCTGTGTGTCAATGACTGCCTTCTGCGTTCAAGTCAGCAGTCTTCCCTATGATTGTGGAGCCTACTTAAACAGACTAAAGGCCCCGTCACACTAAGCGATGCAGCAGCGATCCCGACAACGATACGACCTGTCAGGGATCGTTGCTGCATCGCTAATACATCGCTGGTGAGCTGTCAAACAGGCAGGCTCACCAGCGATGAGGGGAGCAGCGATATCGTGGAAAGAATCGTTCCACGATGTCCTGCTCCCGTTACCAGCCTGCTGCTTAAGCAGGAGCAGGCTGGTAACTATGGTAAATATCGGGTTACTAAGTGCGCGTGTGCCCCTAGTAACCCGCTGTTTACCATGGATACCACTGTGCTACGGTGCGCTGGAGCCTCCGCTCAACGTAGCAGAGTGGTATCTATGGTAAACAGCGGGTTACTGAGTGCGCGCGTGCCCCTAGTAACCCGATATTTACCATGGTTACCAGCCAGATCGTTGGTCCCGCTGGTCACACACAGCGATGTGTGCTGGCCAGCGGGAGGCCAACGACCAACAAATGGTCCAGGACACTTTGCAACGATCAGCGACCTCACAGCAGGGGCCTGATCGTTGCAAAGTGTCACACATAGCGACATCGCTGGTGAGGTCGCTGGTGAGTCACCAAAACCGTGACACAGCAGCGATCTCGCTAGCGATATCGCTTAGTGTGACGGGGCCTTAAGGGACCTAAACGCTTAGGAAGCCTTTGCAGGTGTTTTTTGTTAATTCTTTTAATTTACTGAGATAATTACTTACGTGTTTTCATTGGCTTTAACCCATAATAATCAACATTAACAGAAATAAACACAAATAAGTCACTCTGTTTGTAATGACTCTACATAATATGAGTTTCACTTTTTGGATTGAAGAACTGAAATAAATTAACTTTTTGATATTCTAATTTAGTGAGATGCACATGTATGTGTATATATACACTGCTCAAAAAAATAAAGGGAACACTTAAACAACACAATGTAACTCCAAATCAATAAATCTTCTGTGAAATCTACCTGTCCAGTAATGAAGCAACACTGATCTGATTGTGAATCAATTTCTCCTGCTGTTGTGCAAATGGAACAGACAACTGGTAGAAATAGGCAATTAGCAAGATACTCCCTATAAAAGAGTGGTTCTGCAGGTGGTGACCACAGACCATTTCTCTGTTCTCATCCTTTTTGGCTGTTGTTTTGGTCACTTTTTCATTTTGCCATTGCTCTCATCCCTAGAGGTACCGTAGCATGAGGCGGTATCTACAGTACAACCCACAGAAGTTGCTCAGGTAGTGCAGTTCATCCAGGATGGCACATCAATGCGAGCTGTGGCAAGAAGGGTAGCTGTGTGTGTCAGCACAGTGTCCAGAGCATGGAGCAGATACCAGGAGATGTGGAGGGAGCCATAGGATTGCAACAACCCAGCAGCAGGACCGTTACCTCCTCCTTTGTGCAAGGAGGAACAGGAGGAGCTCTGCAAAATGACCTCCAGCAGTTCACAGATGTCCATGTGTCTGCACAAACGGTTAGAAACCGACTCCATGAGGGTGGTATGAGGGCCCGACGTCCACAGATGGGGGTTGTGCTCACAGCCCAACACCGTGCAGGACGCTTTGCATTTGCCAGAGAACACCAGGATTGGCAAAGTCGCCACTGGCGCTCTGTGCTCTTCACAGATGAAAGCAGGTTCACACTGAGCACATGTGACAGACGTGACAGATTCTGGAGACGCCATGGAGAGAGATCTGTTGCCTGCAACATCCTTCAGCATGACTGGTTTGGCTGTGGGTCAGTAATGATGTGGGGTGGCATTTCTTTTGAGGGCCGCACAGCCCTCCATGTGCTCGCCAGAAGTAGCCTGACTGCCATTAGGTACCAAGATGAGATCCTCAGACCCCTTGTGAGACCATATGCTAGTTCAGTTGGCCCTGGGTTCCATCTAATGCAGGACAATGCCAGACCTCATGTGGCTTGAGTGTGTCAGCAGTTCCTGCAAGATGAAGGCATTGAAGCTATGGACTGGCCCGCCCATTCCCCAGACCTGAATCTGATTGAGCACATCTGGAACATCATGTCTCGCTCCATCCACCAATGTCACGTTGCACCACAGACTGTCCAGGAGTTGGCAGATGCTGTAGTCCAGCTCTGGGAGGAGATCCCACAGGAGACCATCCGCAACCTCATCCGGACCATGCCCAGGCGTTGTAGGGAGGTCATACAGGCACGTGGAGGCCACACACAATACTGAGCCTCATTTTGACTTGTTTTAAGGACATTATATCAAAGATGATACAACGAGTAATCAGTTAGGAAAAGACACTGTAGTGCTGTCATACATGTATATGTTTTATAAAGCAAAAGAAAATCGTATATAAGAAGAGTTTAAGTGAAAAAATATACAACGTATACCTCAGATATATTGTGTTCAGGAAAGCTACTGTTTACTCGTTGTATCATGAAATGATGTGTTTATATGTTATAAAATATGACATTGTTTCTGTATAGATCCTCATCCCTGATGAAAATCATGTTATGATTGAAACCATCGTCGGATTTTTTCTTTTGGATCAAATGAATAAAAGGATCTTCTTTTTGCATATTATCTCCTTGTCTTCCAGGATAGTATATTATATATTGGACATCTTTTTCCTGAGCACCAGAATATTATCGGTTGAACACAGCCTTATCCTCTATTATTACCATCATTTTATAGACGGTCATCTTGGCTAGCTCATACATAAATATGACTTGTAACTATGTAGTATATGATTTGTTACACAGAGTCCCGTCAAGTCACTGCTTAGTTATTGTTTTGCTCCAAAAAATCAACATTTTAATTTTTATTCAAGGACAGAAATCCTTAAAGAAGTCGTCCTCTACTTTCACATTGATGCCCCATCCGTAGGGCATCAACAATTAAAAACACAAGAAATGCACTGTACAAGACCACAACATTATACTCTCATGGTCAATCCTCAATTCATATTATAATTAAAATATCGCAGAATGCAAAAATACCCCACAGCAAACCCAAGACAGTATATCAATGCCAAAGTAGTGGACAACCCCTTTAACTGTATTGACTGAACAGTACCATTATATGCCACCATAACATTACTAAATATGTAACTGTAACGAATACTGCCATATAGCTAGTAAATTATAAAATAATACTTTTCTAACATGACTTTAGCACCACCATACTGTAACTGAAAAGCAACATCATATTGTGACTTGATTGCTTGGGGGCTCAGCAGTTGGATCCCCAGCAATCAGTATGTTGTCACTTAATTCTAATTCTCATATAGAAGTTGGCTAAACCTATAATTTGGTCTTGAATCGGTTGACTATCTAATGTCTGTGGGGGCAGGGCTGATTGTAGCTTTTTTGTTGCCAGACGTGAATATTCAAGTGTCACTGCTCCCAGCAGTTCAATATAAACCTGCAATGAATAGACACAATTCCATCATTGTTTTTTTTGGAGTTTTGCTTTTAAGATATTGATTGTGTGGTAAAAGTGACATGTGAACATGATTCTCCAGGTCATTGCAATTACAGCAGTACCAAACTATCATAGATTTTTACTTTTTGTAAAAAAAAAATGAAGATTTGGTTTGTGATGCCATTTTTGAAGACCTGTTATATTTTTATTCTTCTGTCCATAGAGCAATGTGAGGGCTGTTTCTTGCTTTGTAAGTTGAAATATTTATTGAAATCAATTCTGAGTGCAGAGAACATTTTGATGGCTTTTTGCTGCATTTTTAGGTGTGAAAAAGCAGTTCTATTACTTTTTTTCTCTGTACTGTATGGCTAGGTTGACACATGTTGGGTTTTTCAGTGTTTTTTGCTGCAGATTTTTATGCAAATTTTCAGCTGCATTTTGCAGTACCAGCAAAGTCTATAAGAAACCAGAATTCTCTATTCACACATCTTTTTTTTGCGTAATTTGGGCCTTGGTTGGGTTTTGGAAAATAGAGCATGTCACTTCTTTTAGCGTTTTTCCACCCATAGGAAGTAATGGGTGGGGAAAAAAATGCTGAAAAAACGCAGGTAACGTTTTTTCAGCGGTTTTGATGGCAAAATAGAATGGGGTTCTTTTTTCACAGAACTTTATGTACATGCATAAATAGAGTGTGGGGTTTTTACTCACTTGGGTGTGTCAGGAGGCAAACAGGAAGCATTTTCCTTTAAATGTTCGTGTCAGTTTATTACTTCATAAACCAGGCAAAAGCAAAGGAATACAAACATCCTTTAGTTCAGGCAAAAACAAAGTAAAGAGTCCTTAAGGCAAAGTTTCTGCTTAGCCAGTCGTGTGGGCACACAGGCTGGATAGCATCCCGTTCTCTGGCTCAGTCAGGAGACCACAATACACAAGAGGCCTACTCCCTGCAAACACACAGACCATGTGCCAAACAACGGTCTCCATTTTATAGCTTAACCACACCCAGAGGTGAGGTATGTGGCTAGCTAGACCCGCCCATCTCTCCAACTACCCGTAACCCGGGCCAAACAGTCTTATTAGTGCTTATGTGCACTAGAGCAACATTCTGGGTTATGTCACAGAGGACAGACATCTCTTTGATACATACCTCCCATCAACTATGTGTTCATTAGCTACCTTACATACCTCCCCCTCTGCCTATTACAGTGGGGCTTGGCACCTTCTACTACTTGACAAGGGATTCTCGAGAGGGCATCGGCATTACCATGTACAGTTGTGCTCAAAAGTTTACATACCTCGGCAGAATTTTTGCTTTCTTGGCCTTGTTTCAGACAATATGAATGATAACAAAAAAACTTTTTCTCCACTCATGGTTATTGTTTGGGTGAAGCCATTTATTGTCAGACTACTGTGTTTTCTCTTTTTAAATCTTAATAACAACCAAAAACATCCAAATGACCCTGATCAAAAGTTCACATACCCTGGTGATTTTGGCCTTTTAACATGCACAGAATTTGTCACAAATGGGTTTGAATGGCTACTAAAGGTAACATCCTCACCTGTGACCTGTTTGCTTGTAATCAGTATGTGTGCATAAAAGCTGAGTGAGTTTCTGGGATCCAGACAGACTCTTGCATCTTTCATTCAGCCACTGACGTTTGTGGATTGTGAGTTATGGGGAAAGCAAAAGAATTGTCAATGCATCTATGGGAAACGGTAGTTAACTGTATAACACAGGAAAGGAACACAAAGAGATATCCAGGGAATTGATAATGCCAGTCAGCAGCATTCAAACTGTGATTAACAAATGGATAATCAGGGGCTTTGTAAAAACCAAGCCACGGTCAGGTAGACCAACAAAAATTTCGGCCACAACTGCTAGGAAAATTGTTCGGGATGCAAAGAAAAACCCACAAATAATAGCTGAAATTCAGCACTCTCTGAAAACTAGCGGTTTGGCTGTTTCAAGATGTACAATAAGGAGGCACTTGAAGAAAAGTGGACTGCCGGGTTGAGTCACCAGAAGAAATCCATTACTGCGCAAATGCCATAAAGTATCTCGCCTACAATACGCCAAACAGCAAAGAGACAAACCTCAAAACTTCTGGACCAAGGTAATTTGAAGTGATGAGACCAAAATTGAACTCTTTGACCACAACCATAAACGTTACATTTGGAGATAGGTCAACAAGGCCTATGATGAAAGGAACACCATTCCTACTGTAACGCATGGAGGTAGCTAGCTGATGTTTTGGGGATGTGAGAGCTACAAAGGCACAGGAAACTTGGTAAAAGTTGAAGGAAAGTTGAATGCAGCACCTTATCATAAAATACTAGAGGCAAATTTGCACTCATCAGCCCGGAAGCTGCGCATGGGAGGTACTTGGACGTTCCAACATGACAATGATCCAAAACACAAGGCCAAGTCGACCTGTCATTGGCTACTGCAGAACAAAGTGAAGATTCTGGAGTGGCCATCTCAGTCTCCTGACCTCAATATCATTAAGCCTCTCTGGGGAGATCTGAAACGCACAGTTCATGCTAGATAACCCAGGAATTTACAGGAACTGGAGGCTTTTTGCCAAGAAGAATGGGCAGCTTTACCATGTGAGAACATAAAGAATCTCATCCACAACTACCACAAAAGACTTCAAGCTGTCATTGATGGTAGGGGGGGGCAATACACGGTATTAAGAACTGGGTTATGTGAACTTTTGATCAGGGTCATTTGGATGTTTTTGGTTGTCATTAAGATTTAAAAAGAGAGCACAGTAGTTTGACAATAAGTGGCTTCACCCAACCAATAACCATGAGTGGAGAAAAAGTTTTTTTGTTATCATTCATATTCTCTGAAACAAGGCCAAGTGAGCAAAAATTTTGCCGGGGTATGTAAACTTTTGAGCACAACTATAGCTTCGCTGCTCTATGTTCTACCTGGAAGTTGAAATCCTGTAGGGCTAAAAACCAGCGGGTGACCCTAGCGTTTTTTCCTTTTTTTCCCCTTCATTCATCTGAGTGGGGCATGGTCGAATACAAATCTAAACTTTCGTGCGATAGTACCGTAACGTGTCCACCACCCACTTTATGGCCAAGCACTCTTTCTCTATGATAGAATAATTTTTCTCGCATGAGTACAGCTTCCCACTCAGGTAGAGAACAGGGTGCACCTCCCTGTGTATCTCCTGGGAAAGGACTGCTCCTAATGTGACATCTGATGCTTCTGTTTGGAGTATAAATTTTTTCTTGAAGTTGGGGGCAACCAGAACCGGTTGCCTACACAGAGCCACTTTCATTTCTTGAAAGGCCGTCTCCGCCTCTACAGTCCATTTGGCCATGGCTCATTTTGTTCCCTTAATGAGATCAGTCAGGGGTGCGGCCATCATGACGAAGTTTGGGATGAACCTCCTGTAGTATCGCACGATTCCCAGAAAGGTTCTAACTTGCTTCCTCGACAGTGGTTTCGGCCAAGCTTGGATTGGTTCCAATTTAGTGATTTGGGGTTTGATCTCGCCTCTACTCACTACATATCCCAGGTATTTGACTACTACTTTCCCCATGGCACAATTTTTTCAGATTTATTGAAAACCCCGCCTTCTTTCGAGCATCAAACACCACCTGGACCTTTTCCAGATGACTTTTCCAGTCCAGTTTGCAATATCATCCAGGTACAGTTAGGTGCATATATATTTGGACAGAGACAACATTTTTCTAATTTTGGTTCTAGACATTACCACAATGAATTTTAAACAAAACAATTCAGATGCAGTTGAAGTTCAGACTTTCAGCTTTCATTTGAGGGTATCCACATTAAAATTGGATGAAGGGTTTAGGAGTTTCATCTCCTTAACATGTGCCACCCTGTTTTTAATAGGACCAAAAGTAATTGGACAATTGACTCCAAGGCTATTTCATGGACAGGTGTGGGCAATCCCTTTCTTATGTCATTTTCAATTAAGCAGATAAAAGGCCTGGAGTTGATTTGAGGTGTGGAGCTTGCATTTGGAAGGTTTTGCTGTGAAGTAAACATGCGGTCAAAGGAGCTCTCCATGCAGGTGAAACAAGCCATCCTTAGGCTATGTGCCCACGATGCAGAAATGAAGCAGAAAATTTCTGCAGCATTTCTGCATCTCCCTGGCAGAAAAAACGCATGCAGATTGTGCATGCGTTTTTCCTGCCAGGGACATGCGGAAATGAAGATTTGTTCATTTGCATTTCCGCATGCGGGTGTCAAGCGCTTTCCAAGTGATTTTAGCATCACTTGGAAAGTGCTTGACAACTAGGTCACACTATATAAATCCATGCAACCGGCATGGATTTATACAGTGTGACCGTAAAGAATGTTAAAAATAAAAAATAAATCTTTACTTACCTTCCGATGGCCCCTGGTGTCTTGCTGCGCTCATGTGCTGGCTGCCGGCACATCGCGGGACACTGTACTGAAGGATCTGCCGTGACATGACTGCCCTTCGCGATCTGCTCGCTAGCACAGGGAAGGAGTCCGGGGGCCGTCGGAAGGTGAATATAATCTTTATTTTTTATTTTATTCTTTTTTTTTACAAGTTTTATGGTACCTGGGTCCGGAGGAGAGTCTCCTCTTCTCCACACCCGGGTACCATCCGCACATTAGAACGCATGGAATGCGCATGTACAGATGCAGTGATGCGTTTTTCATGCTTTCTAATGCAAGTCAATGGCAGCGAAAACGCAGCGCTTCCGCAAAATTAATGGACATGCTGCGGATTTTTGAGCGCAGCATAAACGCTGCGGAAAAATCCACAGCATGGGCATTGAAAGTGCGGAATTGCATTGGTGACCATGAGGGAAGGTTTCCCAAGCGTTTACGCTGCGGAAATTGCGCAGTGTAAATGCTTGAAAAACGCATCGTGGGCACACAGCCTTAAGCTGCAAAAACAGAAAAAAAAAACATCCGAGAAATTGCTACAATATTAGGAGTGGCAAAATCTACAGTTTGGTACATCCTGAGAAAGAAAGAAAGCACTGGTGAACTCATCAATGCAAAAAGACCTGGGCGCCCACGGAAGACAACAGTGGTGGATGATCGCAGAATAATCTCCATGGTGAAGAGAAACCCCTTCACAACAGCCAACCAAGTGAACAACACTCTCTAGGAGGTAGGCGTATCAATATCCAAATCTACCATAAAGAGAAGACTGCATGAAAGTAAATACAGAGGGTTCACTGCACGGTGCAAGCCACTCATAAGCATCAAGAATAAAAAGGCTAGACTGGACTTTTCTAAAAAACATCTAGAAAAGCCAGCACAGTTGTGGAAGAACATTCTTTGGACAAATTAAACCAAGATCAATCTCTACCAGAATGATGGAAAGAGAAAAGTATGGCGAAGGCATGGTATAGCTCATGATCCAAAGCATACCACATAATCTGTAAAACACTGCGGAGGCAGTGTGATCGCTTGAGCATGCATGGCTGCCAGTGGCACTGGGTCACTAGTGTTTATTGATGATGTGACACAGGACAGAAGCAGCCGAATGAATTCTGAAGTATTCAGAGCCATACTGTGTGCTCAGATCCAACCAAATGCAGCCAAACTGATTGGTCGTCGTTTCAGACTACAGATGGACAATGACCCAAAACATAAAGCCAAAGCAACCCAGGAGTTTATTAAAGCAAAGAAGTGGAATATTCTTGAATGGCCAAGTCAGTCACCTGATCTCAACCCAATTGAGCATGCATTTCACTTGTTAAAGACTAAACTTCAGACAGAAAGGCCCACAAACAAACAGCAACTGAAAACCACCGCAGTGAAGGCCTGGCAGAGCATCAAAAAGGAGGAAACACAGCATCTGGTGATGTCCATGAGTTCAAGACTTCAGGCAGTCATTGCCAACAAAAGGTTTTCAACCAAGTACTAGAAATGAACATTTTATTTACAATTATTTCATCTGTCCAATTACTTTTGGTCCCTTTAAAAACAGGGTGGCACATGTTAAGGAGCTGAAACTCCTAAACCCTTCATCCAATTTTAATGTGGATACCCTCAAATGAAAGCTGAAAGTCTGTGAACTTCAACTGCATCTGAATTGTTTTGTTTAAAATTCATTGTGGTAATGTCTAGAACCAAAATTAGAAAAATGTTGTCTCTGTCCAAATATATATGGACCTAACTGTATATCATTAAGTATTTCTTATGGGGTGCAAGGATTCAATCCATGACTCTCTGGAAGGTGTCAGGTGTTCCCTGCAGTCCAAACTGCATCCGAACATATTGGAAGCATCTGTCCGGCATAGATAACTCAGTCTTCTCTTTAGGCTCCCTGTGAAATAGGGATCTGCCAATATTCCTTCATCAACTCCAAGGCGGTTATGTACCTTGCTGGCCCAAGTCTCTAAATCAGCTCATAGACACGCTGTATCGTATATTGGTCGAATTTAGAGACCTCATTCAACTACCGATAGTCATTGCAGATTCTCCATTCGCCATCTCGTTTTGAGACCAGTACAGTTGGGCTCGACCAACTGCTCTTGGATTCCTCAATGACCCTGAGTTTCAGCTTACGACTCACTTCTATGGAGAGCAACTCTCGTCAGGCCTCAGGAATCTGATAGGGCTTCAAGTTCACGCGCACATGAGGTTCCGTCAGAACCTCGTGCTTTATAACCTTTGTGCATCCCGGAAATTTCGAGAACAGATCCCTGTTCTTCTGTAGCAATTCCCGACACTGCTGTTTTTGGTCTTTCATTAGTGTCTCCGCTATTGCGACTCCTCCAACCTCGCCTTCTGGTTTGGCCAACAAGCTCGGAGCTTCAACAGCCTCTCTGTCTTGCCACGGTTTGATGAGATTCACGTGATAGATCTGGTATGGCTTACGTCATCCTGGTTGATGAATCTTATAATTCTCTTCACAAACCTTTTTCACCACCTCATAGTGCTATTGCCACTTGGCCAAGAACTTACTTTCAACAGTAGGAATTAACACAAGGACTCTGTCACCAGGAATGAACTGCCGCACTCTGGCTGATCGGTTGTAGACCCTGACCTGAGCCTCTTGTGCCCGGAGGTGATGTTATTTTATGATGGACATCACCTTCGCAATCCTCTCCTTTATCAGGGCTACATGCTCGATGATGCTCCTCTGGGGTGTGACCTTGGCTTTCCAGGTTTCCTTTGCTACATCCAGGAGACCCCGCAGATGTCTGCTATACAGGAGTTCAAATGGCGAGAACCCAGTAGAGGCCTGTGGAACCTCTCAGATAGAGAACAACGGATACGACAGGAGACAATCCCAGTCTCTGCCATCCTTTTCTATGACCTTCCTCAGCACAGTTTTGTTGAACCTCTCCACGAGGCCATCTGTCTGAGGATGGTATACTGATGTTTTCAGTTGGGAGATTTGCAAGACCTTACGCAATTCCTTCATCACCTTACTCAAAAAGGGTGTTCCCTGGTCGGTCAGGATCTCTGTTGGTAACCCTGTCCGGGAGAAAACATTGACCAACTCGCGAGTTATACTCTTAGCTGAGGAGTTTCTCAGAGGGATCGCTTCAGGATAGCGGGTGGCATAGTCCAAGATGACCAATATATATTGATGCCCACAAGTAGATTTATCGAGGGGACAGACCAAATCCATAGCAATTCTCTCGAACGGCACTTCAATGATGGGCAAAGGCACGAGGCGACTTCGAAAGTGAGAGGTGGGGACGGATAATCTGGCATGTAGGGCAGGACCTGCAATACTTTACTATTTCCTGGTGAAATCCAGGCCAATAAGGCTTCTGCATGATTCGTTCCTGCATTTTTCCACTCCCAGATGTCCTCCCAAGACATGTCAATGGCCATGTCCAACACCCTTAGTCTGTAGGGCCCTGTACCAATAACTGTTCCACAAGCTCCTCCCTCACTTTCGTAACACGGTACAACTCCCCACTCAACATTAAATAGAGAAGTCTTGTGTCAGCCCCCGGCTCCTGTGCAATCCCATTCATGACCGTGACATTATTAAAGGCTTCCCTCATAGTTAGGTCCCTATGTTGGGCATATCCAAAATTCTCACTGGTCACCCCTAACTCCGGAATGTCTGACTCAGGAGACACTATCGCCTCATCATCCACAAGAACACAAAAGAGAAATCCGTCTGACTCTGGGTGTGGTGATACCACTTATGCTATGTTCACACACGTTGTTTTTTTCTGCTGAAAATCTGCTGCTAACTTTTCTGGCAGGAAAACAGTTGCGTAAAAAACATGCGTATTTGCTGCGGATTTTGTTGCGTGTTTGCTGCGTATTTTTGACCAGCCATTACTTCCTATGGGTTAAAATACGCAGCAAAAACTCAGGTGCGTTTTCTGCGCAGAAATGCTGAAAGAAGTGGCATGTTCTATTTTCCAATTACGCAAGCAAGGCAGAAAATACGCAGCAAACAAAAAGCAACATGTGTGAACAGAGAATTCTGGTTTCTCATAGACTTTGCTGGTACTGCTAGACCCAGCTGAAAATTTTCATAAGAATCTGCTGCAAAATACGCAGCAAAACACAACGTGTGTGAACAAACTGGTTTCTTATCAAAGCAAGCGAGCCCAGAACCCTTCCCCAACAGATCCCAAAACAAACAAAAGTCCCGGCCGATAATGATGGGGTGCAACAAGTCTTGGACAACAGCGACCTCGTGGGACTCAATACCGTGGCCCGTTTCATTGTCCACTCTGGCCGTGGGGAAGTCTTTAGCATCACTATGAATGCTTCTTTCCTGGGATCAGTTGGAGAGGAAATGTGGCCTTCACAAGTGTCACCAGACTCCCGGAGTCCAGCAGTCCCGTTACCTGCCAACCATTTACCTTCATAGGACATGCTTGTGGCCCCTCGTTGGGTGACAGTTCACACTGCAGGCCAGACACTGCAGTCCATCTGCTCGAGGGTCAGGGGACAACGGGCAGCTATATGGCCTGGGCCGCTGCACTTCCAGTAAATAATTTCACTCGTAGGGACTTTGAGCATTACCTTCCCCGCCCCTTTGGACCTGGGACGTCCCACCCCCTTTTGGGTCTCCGCCCCCTGTATTGAGTGGGCTGCCTTCCCAGGGAGCCCTCAACCCCTTGTTGTCTCTCGACCAGTCCATCTACATTCCGGGGATCACCTTGGGCAAAACAGGTCTTTACTGGCTTCGGCATGGAATGCACAAACCGATCCATCATCACTCGCTTTACCATCAGCGCAGGGGTAGAGGACTCCGGCTGCAGCCATTTTTGACCAGGTGCAAAAGGTCAAACATTTGGGAGCGAGGGGGTTTGTACCGGTAATACTCTCAGCGGTGGACCCACTGTGCCCTGACAGTCAACGTCACCCCCAGGTGAATTTCGGTTTTAAGTTTTCCATATTCCTTGGCGTCCTGCAGAGCTAAGTCATAGTAAGCCTTCTGGGACTCCCCCATCAAGTATGGCACCAGCACTTCTGCCCACTGCTCTGTCTGAAGTTTCTCCCTCTCGGTGACCCTTTCAAATACAGTCAGGAAGGCCTCTGTCATCCCCTGGGTCATTTTCTGTAGGGCTCTCCTTACTGCCTTCCAGATAGAAAAATCGTCCACTGACCTGGTCTTTGCGGTCGCCGTGCCACCGATCGTCTCTGCAAGTAACTTGAACTGCTGTTGCTGTTGATGATACTCATCCTGTTGCTGCTGCTTCTGGAGCTGGATCTGCTGCATCAGCAACTTAGTGGTCTCTTGTTGCACCATTTGTTGCTACTGCATTAATTGCTGGTGTTGCTGATGTTGTGCCTGCTGCGCCTGCACCAAATGTTTCAGCAGGTCCTCCATTTTGTCTGCTGTCACTTGCTGGCTTGTGGCAGACTTCACCCTGAACATGCAGTCTTCCTTTTAGCGGTCACACGTTTCTGCTGGGAATGCTGTCCAAACTACTAACACCAATTGTGGGGTTTCTACTCACTTGTGTTCATCGAGAAGCATTTTCCTTTAAATGTCCATGTCGGTTTATTACTTCATCAACCAGGCAAAAGGAATACAAACAGCCTTTAATTCATGCAAAAACTAAGTAAAAAGTCCTTAAGGCAAAGTCTCTGGTTAGCCAGTCGTGTGGGCACACAGGCTGTGGATAGCATCCCTTTCACTGGCTCAGTCATGAGACCACAACACACAGGAAGCGTTCTCCCTCCAAACACACAGACCATGTGCCAAACACCGGCCTCCTTTTTATATTTTAACCACTCCCAGAGGTGAGGTATGTGGCTAGCTAGACTCGCCCATCTCTTCCAACTACCCGTAACCCGGTCCCAGGTGCACCAAACAGTCCTCTTACTGCTTGCGTGCACTGGAGCAACATTCCGGGTTACATCAGAAGACAGACATCTCTGTGATACATACCTCCCATCAACTATGTGTCCCTTAGCCACCTTACAAGAGACAGTAGGACTGTTAAAAAAAACGCACAAAAAATACAGTAAAACCTGCATTTTTGACACAGCTGATTTCCTGCCAGAGACTAGGTTTTGCTGCAGATTTGTGACGCTGAAAAACCAGACATGTGTGAACAGAGCTTATGTGTTTTTATGCATATGGACATAACAAAATATTTTTAATTGTGTATTTTATTTTAATGAGGGAAGGCAGCACCAGAGCCATTATCTTTACATGAATATATCACAAGAACATTTCATCAGTGTATAAATACAGCACCAGCACCACCATCAGTACTTAAACACAGCTGATACATAAATTCATCACTAGAACCATAATCAGTAATTGAATATAGCACTGGAACCATCATCAATGCACAAGTACAGTATCAGAACCCTCATCATTACTTGAATACATCAGCAGAACCACCAACAGTACATGAATACTTGACTAGAACTACCATACAGAGATAACAATATCACCAGAACCACCATCAATACATTAATACATAATAAAAAAAAAACAGAATTTGTGCATGAGTACTTTTCCAGAATCATCATCAGTACATAGATACAGCACTAAGCTTAAAGGATTTGCCCTGTTAAACTCTGAAAATGTTGTACCTCTGCGCAGTTTGTTATTAAAAAATAAACCAGCTGTACTCATTGTCCCCAGGTCCACTGATACATTTCAGCTGCTGCACTAGTGCCTGGAATTGACTGCAGTCCTGATGTCACTTTGACAATGCGGCAGCTAATAAGTAAGCTCTGCCAGAATAGATAGAATGACTTGCTCAGAGCCGCTGAGCTAGGTTGTTGTCTGACACACTGTCGATGTGACATCAGTAATGCAGCCAATTCCAGACACCGATGCAGAAGACTTAGCACTGCACCTGGAGACAGTTTGTAATGCACGTATTTTATGTTTATACAGTATAACAAACTGCACTTGGGTAAAAAAAAATTCTGAATTGTGACACCTCCTTTAAAGGTGCTCTGTCAGCACAAAATTACTGCTCAAACAAAGTACAAGCTCTCGGTGCATCACCGCTGGGCCAATAATTTAAATTTCACTTTCTCATCTGCTTTGTTTCCATCTATCTCTGCCTTTCTCAGGCCTTATGAATTTAGAGCTGATAATCAGAGAAGAAAGGAGTATGAAGCAGATGTAAAGGTGAATTTAAATGATTGGCACAGCCGTGAAGAACCAAGCACATGTACTTAGCTTGAAGAGTCATCCTTTGCTGAGTCCCTTTAATACAGCAATCAATTGCAATGTCAAATCTTGCCCCAACATATACATTTTTATCTCCCAAATCTATAACTCCCAGTATGTCCATAACAATGGTTAGGAGATATTAAGCGTTGCTATCAGTCAACATCAGACTGCGGACTATACAGAAGCCACAGTACTGATGAGACAGGCAACATCACAAATAAACATTTATATCCCGGTACTTTATAAGCAACATCTTCTCTGATTGGTGTTGTTTTCTTTCTATTCTTCTCCATGTTGTCCAGACGCCATGATGACTTTTCACATCCACAGCTTGTGTCTACAGACTTCCATCTTCTCTAGTCTTCTGCAGCACATCCCAACACAGTACCTTTCAAAATAAGAGTATCATTATAATGTTCCTGATTGAAAATATCTGCCCTATGCTGCAGGGCTGTGGAGTCGGAGTCGTGGAGTCGGTGTCCATTTTGATGGAGTTGGAATCGGAGTTGGTATAAAATGGACCGACTCCAACTCCTAAAATATATAATAAATTGGGTACAGTAGTTCAATGAAGTTTGTGGGGAATATTTTTTTCATAATAATTTGGGAAATTTATGAAATGTCCTATAAATGTCTGTCCTATTCCTCATCTAAGGGTCTAGGATGTGCAAGAAAGAGTTTCCAGTTTGTCAGGGAGCGCTTCCAGGTGATTCATTACTTACTCCAAATCTTTCAGGAATAATCCAGTTTATTTTTATACAAACAACGCGTTTCGGCTATACATAACATTAGCCTTCATCAGGTAAAATCATAATTGTCTTTAAAGGATACATTTATATAGAATAAAAAGAGGAGGAGGAACTAATCCAACCCCTCAATCAATTTTCAGCAATTTAAAACACATGTGCAATTTCTAAAAGGTATTAAGCAGTTAATAAAAAGTGAACTCTATGAATTTAGAAAGGGGAGAGGGGAAAAAATTAAAAAAAAAAAAAAAAAAACACCACTATATATTGTTTTTTCCTATTCAATAAATTTTTTTCTATAAAATTGTTTGTCATATGACTCCATTTACTATCCTATTTTCTACTTCACTGATAAGGGAAAAAGGGTCTAGACTTTTAGCTGAGATGAATCTGTGCTGCTACAGTAAATTTATCACTTAAACATGAACTATGTATGTCTGAGTCGGAGTTGAAGTCGGTGTCATGGAAATTGAGGAGACAGAGTCGGAGTCGGAGGTTTGGCTTACCGACTCCACATTCCTGCTATACTGTGCCCCTGAATAATTGCCCCTCACTGTGCTTCTTGTACAAAATTTGACACCCACTTTGTCCTTCTCAAGATATATGTCCTAAACTTCCCTGTACTAGAAAATATTTCCTCCACAATATCCCCCCTTATGATTTATAACCGATACACTGCTCTCCTTGTCAACCACAGCCTCCATACAATTCTGTCTTAGGAGCGATGACCACCACAATTGTCCTTATGAATTATAACTACCAGACTGTTTGCTCATATTAGCTATAACCGCCAGACTGTTTTCCCTTTTGAACTATAATGTCTACATTCTCTGATTTTGTGAACTATAACTGCCACACTAACCACCCTTATGAACTTTAACCTCCACACTGTTCCCTTATGAGCTATGACATCCACACCATCCCCAGTTTATGCTGTCCCCTATCTACTAATTATGTTGATGCTGTAGCCATCTCCATACTGTCCCTTCTTTATCAAGTCTCCCACAAGCTGTCCCCTCTCCATTCATACTTCCCCCTCATGCTGACCCCTCTCCATTCTATCCCACACACGATGCCTTCTCTACAAACAGTTCACCACAAGCTGCCCCTTTTCAATACTGTGCATCCCACAAGCTATCCTCCTTACTGACAACATAATGTTCCTCCCATGCTGCTTTCTAGGACATTTCTCCCCCCTCTTGAACCATGTTCTCCCATACTGCCCTCTCATACTCAAGGCTGTGGATTCGGAGTCAGTGTTCATTTTGGTGAACTCGGTAGAAAATGGACCGACTCCTAAAATATATAATAAATTGAGTACAGTAGTTCAATGCAGTTTGTAGGGAATATGTTTTCATAAGAATTTTGGAAAGTTATGAAATGCCCTACAAATGTCTGCCCTTTTATAGTCTAAGGGTGTAGACTTTTAGCTGAGATGAATCTGTGCTATCGTAAATTTATCACTTAAAGATGAGCCATGTATGAGGGATTCGGAGTCATGGAGTCGGAGTCGGTGTCATGGAAATTGAGGAGTCAGATTCGGAGGTTTAGCTTACCGTCTCCACAGCCCTGCTCATACTAATACAAAATTATAGTTTTCAGTGTCTTCAGCTAATACCGAGAACTTACCTTAAAGAAGTTGTCAACAACTTTTACAATGATGCCCTATACGTAGAATAGGGCATCATCGTCTGATTGGCTGGGGTCCAGCACCCTCGCCGATCAGCTGTTATCGGTGGTGGCGGCGGCTGCTGGAAATGCTTACTTGTAGAGCTTGGCCATCTAATTGTAGTGGCCACCACGGGGTACTGCATATCCGCCTCCTATTCAATTCATTGGGAGGCAGATATACAGTACCCACAGCGACCTCAACAACTAGATGGCCAAGAACCGCAAGTAAGCACTTTTGGCCAACGACAGCTGCTGCCGACACCGATAGCAGCTGATAGGTGTAACGAGTCTGGGAGGTGGAACCTCTGAGCAACTATACAAAGGGGCAGTCCTTGTAAGGAAGCGGGTGGCTCCCAGGGAAGGCGGGCAGGTAGTCACGGCAATTGACAGGGACAGTCTCTGGGTAAAAGGGGCAGGAGGTCACGGCTAGTGACGGGGACAGTCTCTAGACAGGCGGATGGTCACGGCAAGTGACAGCAGGGTAAGAGTCTCTAGATGGGCAGGTGGTCACGGCAAGTGACAGCAGCGAAAGAGTCTCTAGACAGGCAGGTGGTCACGGCAAGTGACAGCAGGGAAGAGTCTCTAGATAGGCTAGCAGGCAGGTAGCAGGTGAGCGCTCCCAGGTGAGCGGGCAAGAGTCTCTGGACAGGCAGGTGGTCACGGCAAGTGACGGCAGAGCCTCCAGGTAGGCTAGCAGGCAGGTAGCAGGTGAGCGCTCCCAGGTGAGCTGGCAAGAGTCTCTGGACAGGCAGGTGGTCACAGCGAGTGACGGCTAAGCCTCCAGGTAGGCTAGTAGGCAGGTAGCAGGTGAGCACTCCCAGGTGAGCGGGCAAGAGTCTCTGGACAGACAGGTGGTCACAGCGAGTGACGGCTAAGCCTCCAGGTAGGCTAGCAGGTAGGTAGCAGGTAAGCGCTCCCAGGTGAGCGATTAAGAGTTTCTGGACAGGCAGGTGGTCACAGCAAGTGACGGCTAAGCCTCAAGTAGGCTAGCAGGCAGGTAGCAGGTGAGCGCTCCCAGGTGAGCGAGTAAGAGTCTCTGGACAGGCAGGCAGGTATCAGGCAGGTATTTGGCAGGTACTTCCTGGTCTGCAGGCGGACTGATCCATAGACAGACTGGCAGGTGCTGGTAGGCAGACTGTCGGACCACAGGATAACAAGCAGGTAAGCAGATATCAGGCAGGTATCAAGCAGGAATCTGGCAGGTGACTGGCAGGTAACTGGTAACGGGACCTGAGGGCTGAAGCAGAGTTGAAAGGCTTTGCAACAACATTGCTCGGGCACCTCCATTTTGGAGGAGGTGCCTTATATATGGTGAGGTCCTCCGGCCATTGGCCGGGGACTCCTTAGGACGACGCGCGCGGCCCCTTTAAGAGAGGGGGAGCATGCTCGCGCGCCCTAAGCGCAGAGGCCGGGAAGCAGCGCGCGCTGCCAGCAGAGCGGGAGGAAGCCGCCGGGCACGGAGCGGAGAGGTGAGGGGAACGGCGTCCCTGTCTGGCAGGAGGCAGGGACGCCGACACTACAATAGGCCAGGGTCCGCCAGCCCTGCCAATCAGACATTGATAGAGCATCAATATAAATGTAGTGGACAACTTCTTTAATGCACCTCTAAAGCACAGTTGTGATGTCAGCCGTAAAATAAGTTCACTTCATTATGCCACTGCACATCGTGGAAGTGGAGGATGAGCGCTTATTCTCTGCCGTGCCAGTCATTTGTGCAATTGTGAACATGTGTATAAGTGTAACATACCTGGTGGCGGGCTTGCATGGTGCACCATCTCTCACTATGCAAACTTGATCTTCAGTCCAGTCTGCTAGCCTGGCTTCTATTCATGCTGTCTGTTTGTCTCTGTTCTGACTGCTTAGGGCGGCGGCCCGGTTACTTCCTGTTTCTTGTAGCTGCTGTGGGCACACCCCTAATGCATTCTCAGCCTATTGCAGTCTGTCACTGGATATTTAAACCAGCTCCACCTGAAAGCTGATGCCTGAGCAGCTCTATCATTTAGTGTGCTCCTTGACTCTGAATGTGCTAGGTCCTGTTCTGTGTTTTCTTGCCTGTCTTTCTGCCTTCCTGGAGGCTGTATTTCCAGGCCAGTCTGAACATGCTCCTAGCCTGTTCGTCCCGCTTTCTAGGGGCCGCATACCTAGATCTGTTACCTGTGTTTTCTTGCCTGTCTGTCCGCCTTCCTGGAGGCTGTATTTCCAGGCCAGTCTGAACACGCTCCTAGCCTGTTCGTCCCGCCTTCTGGGGGCCACATACCCAGACCTGCTCCTGCTCCTGTATCTCGCTGCAGTGTCAGTTCCTGTCTGAACACTCAGTTCCTGTCTGAACACTCTCCTAGCCTGTTTCCTGTTTTTCTCTATGTCCGTTTTTCCCTCTATGTCCCTTTTTCTGCAGAGTCTGAACCTGCACCTAACTCCTACTTGTTGTCGCTGTACTTCCGTTTGTGAGTTTAGAGTCCACTCGCTACTTCATTGCAAGTATCTTGTGTGTATCTGGTTCTGCCTTTCCCTTCCAGTCTGTTCGGTGTGAACAGAGCCCTGTCCCCTCTGCTCTGACTTGCTCACCGCTCCGGCGGATTCTGCCCGCTCTGCCTTGCTCACCGCTCCGGCTGTTTATCTCTGCTCTGCCTTACTCACCGCTCCGGCGGTTTCTGCCCGCTCTGCCTTGCTCACCGCTTCGGCGGTTTCTGCCCGCTCTGCCTTGCTCACCGCTCCGGCGGTTTATCTCTGCTTTGCCTTACTCACCTCTCAGGCAGTTTCTGCCCACTCTGCCTTGCTCACTGCTCTGGCGGTTTCTGCCCGCTCTGCCTTGCTCACCGCTCCGGTGGTTTCTCTCTGCTTTGCCTTGCTCACCGCTCCGGCGGTTCCTGCCTGCTCTGCCTTGCTCACCGCTCCGGCGGTTTCTGCCTGCTTTGCCTTGCTCACCGCTCCAGCGATTCCTGCCTGCTCTGCCTTGCTCACCGCTCCGGCGGTTCCTGCCTGCTCTGCCTTGCTCACCGCTCCGGCGGTTCCTGCCTGCTCTGCCTTGCTCACTGCTCCGGCGGTTCCTGCCTGCTCTGCCTTTCTCACCGCTCTGGCGGTTTCTCTCTGCTCTGCCTTGCTCACCTCTCCGGCGGTTTCTCTCTGCTCTGCCTTGCTCGCCGCTTCGGCGGTTCCTGCCTGCTCTGCCTTGCTACTTCATTGCAAGTATCTTGTGTGTATCTGGTTCTGCCTTTCCCTTCCAGTCTGTTCGGTGTGAACAGAGCCCTGTCCCCTTTGCTCTGCCTTGCTCACCGCTCCGACGGATTCTACCCGCTCTGCCTTGCTCACTGCTCCGGCGGTTTATCTCTGCTCTGCTTTACTCACCGCTCCGGCGGTTTCTGCCCACTCTGCCTTGCTCACCGCTCAGGCGGTTTCTGCCCGCTCTGCCTTGCTCACCGCTCCGGCGGTTTCTCTCTGCTCTGCCTTGCTCACCGCTCCGGCGGTTCCTGACTATGCTTACCCCTTTAATTTAACTGCACTAATACACTTCTACACCCTGACATTTTCTTTAAATATTGGAAGCAGCAACTTGATGACGTTGAAATCCCTACTAAGATCAGATTAGGCTGGAATATATTTAGAAAATACATTATAAACGAATCATGGAGAGAGACTCAGAATAAAATAATACACGGGGCCATTTACGCTTTTAATATACCGAAAAAAGATCCCTTGTCAAATAGGATGATTGCATGCCCTAAATGTCATCACCCATACTCTGATCTTATGCACGGCCTATGGTCCTGCCCTGATTCAACAGTATACTGGAATCAAGTCTCAGATGTGATAAAGACTATATGGGGCCCAGGATACACTCTCTCTCCATATGTAGCCATACTACATCATTGGAATAACCCAGAAAATCCTGACCAAAAATCAAAAGGCCCCCCAAAACTACTTCATGCTCTATTCTTCCTGGCAAAAAAAGTTACTTAAACATTGGCTGGATCCTATCATTCCCCCTATAGCAGAGCTAATAATCCAAATGAAACATTTTATGCGAGTAGAGCAATTAGATACCCTTTGTAACAAAGAACAGCAAGCTGGCAAATTTCTATCAAAATGGAAGCAGTTTATTATAACATGCTGTTCTCTGTCTGAAAAGAATAAAATTGTCAAACCATTTACTTCTACAGAATGGTATATTCTGGAGGATCTAAATAATAACCTAGGACTCTTACGTGTTAACTAAAGCAGGGGAGATAATCATCACAATTTATCGTTATTTAATTAATTCCATTGACTGTAGATGACTGTAACTTGCTAATACTTAGTTTAGATGTCTATTTGTTAAGCCAGCTAACCGGAACTTATTGATTATTCATTGTGGATGATCTGTGTACAGGTTCCTTATTATGTGCATCCTGGCTTTGATTTATTTGTTTTATATGTCTTTCTATGATTTGTTCTGTTGAAAAAAACAAATAAAAATGATGTTTGAAAAAGGCTGATGTATCTGATAGGGCCGCCACTGTCACAGTTCCTCCTTTGGTGGAAGACGGCGAAATTTCTCGTATCTTGAATTCTAGATGGCATAGAGGGAGATTACAGTATCTTGTCTCCTGGAAGGGTTTTGGTCCCGAAGATAACTCCTGGGTAAGGACGGATGATGTATCTGCTCCTAGGCTTGTTAAAGCTTTTCCACAGGAGGTTTCCGGATAGGCCTGGGCCTGGAGAATCCGGAGGATCCTCATAAAAGAGGGGGTACTGTTAGAACCCTCCTGTTTGTTTTTTCCATCTTGTGTTTTGCGGTCACGTGACCATTTGCCTTTATATTCCAGCTCCGCCCTTCTGGCTGTGCTGGACTTCAGTGTTTGACTGTTTCTCTAGCCTGGTGCTTTGGTGCCCTTCTCTGTCAGTTCGCTTGGTCCTTCTGGGACCTCTTGTACCTTTTGTCAGTTTGTCTTTTTGTGTTCTGCAACAACTTCTCTGTTTAGGAGGTGTCCCATTTTTTGTCCCAGTCCTTAGTTCTTTTAGGAACCCCTCCCTTAATGCTATAGGTCTTCGTTCAGACTAGCCGAGGACTAAGGTGGGTCTGTTCGCTAGGAACAGGCAGCCTGCTACATCATAGGGATTCAGCTTAGTCTTAATGTAGGGACAGCTTTCCCCTATCTTTCCTTAGTACATGTTGCAGATCATAACACTTTATTTCTAATTGGGATATTGGTTGGTTTAATATAATTTTATCTTCTGATATTTTGGGTAGCTTTATACTTTCTAAAAATTGATTGATCAGTTGGGCATTAGGTTGTGGTATTGTATTGTTTTTTTTGTAAATTGTAGAGGGTTGAGTAATAATTTGCGAAGGTATTGGCAATCTCTTTGTTTGGTCATTTTAACTTTGACTTTATTCGCTTGTATTTTACCTGCTCTGTTTCCCTGCCAATAGTATTTAGCTTTGCTTTTCCGTAGGTTATGCCCGTATTTATGTTGGAGCAATTGATATAAATCGTATCTTAATTTTTGTAATTTTTGGAGAGTTGTGTTTACGGGGCTGTTTTTATGCATTTCTTCTAGTGAGGCTTTGTTTTGGTTGATTTCCTCTATTTGGCATATTCTTTCTTTTTTGTTTTGGGATGCTATTTGAATTAGTTTTCCTCTAATATAAGCCTCATGAGCATACCATACTGTTGATGCGGACACGTTGGGTGTATTATTAATTATAAAATATTCTTTCAAGGTCTCCTGCAGTTGGGGCCTAATTTTATGTGTTGCGATTAGGTAATTATTTACTCTCCATGGGGAGTATGTCGTGTAGTTGTATCCCTCTTTAATGTGTTACGAGATGGGCATGGTCTGACCATGTGATGTTACCTATCGTGGCTTTTGGATGTCATGTAATAACCATTTATCTGTAAGAATTAGGTCGATTCTTGAGTAGCCTTTGTGTGAATGTGAATGGAACGTGTAATCACGTACGGAGGTGTGCAAAACTCACCAAACATCGTAGAGTTCTTCTGCCAAGAGAGTCTGAGAAAGAGAACAAGCTTTTTTTTTGAGGATGTACAGATTTGTCTATGCCTGGCATGGGGTGATATTAAAATCCCTGCGCACCAGGAGGGCTTTTTTTTTGCATCTGTTATTACCGCTAAAGTTTCCTTAACAAAGGAAATCTGCTTGGAATTAGGGGCATATTTGGAGGCGATCGTGTAAGTTTTGTTATTTCTTCTGCATACTAAGATGATGTATCTGCCTTCATTGTCTACAATGCTGTTGATCAATTGGAAGGCGACGGTGTTTTTTATCACTATTACTACTCCCCTTTTTTACCAATTGCGTGAGAGTGAAACACATTGGGAAGTTTCTGTTCTGCAACCTGTGTGCGTCAACACTGTTTAAGTGAGTTTCTTGAACACACAGTCGGGCCTCTCTCCATAGGAGAGATCTTTTAACCCCTTTATGACCTGGGGCATACTAGTTCGCCCCAGGTCATCATACCCGCGGTTCAGCACGGGCTCCGGCGCTCAGCCTGCGCTGAACCAGTGATTTATACAACTGACATGTGCTCGCAACAGCCGCGGGTGGAATCGCTATCCACCCCCAGCTGTTAACCAGTTAAATGCCGCTGTCAATCTTGGCATTAGCCCCGCCCATCGGTGTTCCCATCACATGATCGCGGGTCACCGATGGGTTGGCATGACAACCCGTGGTCTGCAGCAGACCCCAGTGGTTGTCATGTCCTGATTGCTATGAGCGCCGCCGGCCAATGGTTGATGCTCATAGCAAGTGAACAATTCTGCTGCATATAGGCGATCTGCTCATCTCCTGTATGCAGCAAAGCCGATCTAACCCAAAATAGTATCAATAAAAACGTCAGCTCGACGCGCAAAAAATAAGCCATCACCTGGCCCTAGATTCCGAAAAATGGAGACGCTCAGGGTCTCGGAAATGGCGTGGCTTTTTTCTATAAGGAAATTTTGGATTTTTTTTTCACCACTTAAATAAAAAGAACCTATACAAGTGTGGTATCTACGAACTCGTAATAACACAGAGAATAATAATAGCAGGTCAGTTTTAGTATTCAGTGAATGTGGAAAAAAAAAAAAAAAAAACATTTTTTTTTGCAATTTCACCGCACTTGGAATTTTTTCCCCGTTTTCTAGTACATGATATGGTAAGAACCAGTGATGTCGTTCAAAAGTACAACTTGTCCCGCAAAAAATAAGCCCTCACATGACCATATTGAGCGAAAAATATAAAAGTTATGGCTCTGGGGAGAAGGGGAGCAAAAAATTAAAACGGAAAATCGCAAGTTCATTAAAGGGTTAAGCAGACTATTTAACCCTTTCACGTTGATATTCAAAATGTGAAGTACCATATACAAAATGCAGAGAAAATCTATATGACACCACTAGACAGTTAGGGAAGAATGGGGAAATAACAAAATACAAATCTCAAAAGATATAAATAACTATAACAGTTCCAAGAATAGAGTCCGGTTCTAAGTGAACCTACTGGACATGCCGTGCTATCCAGTATACAACAAGGGGAAGTGAGAATGAAAAAATATTTTTCTCGTGCTACCGCAGAGTATTGGAAAAAATAGTTGTATGATCTGCTCAAAAAAAAATAATAAAAGATCTAGGCAGAGCAACTAAATTGAGGGTACAACGGTTAGGAAAGTAAGCTTGCTGCTTGTTCAGATCCACTCCTTCCTCAACATCGGCGGTTTCTTCTTCTTTATTAGAGAACTTGTCCCTTCTGCCACAGTCGCCAGCGACCACTTCTGCATCAGAGTCATTCCCTGCCGAGGAGATGTCAGGACATGTGTGACTCCTTTCTTAGTCATGATCAGCTTCCAGGGTAGCCCCACTTGTACACGATCTCGTTGTCTTGCAGGATTTTGGTCGCTGTAGAAAACTCGCATCTCCTGTTCAGGGTGACAGCAGACAGATCAGTGAACATCATGATGTTCCTGAACCTGTCCGGAAGCTCTGGATTTCCCGCCGCGTCTTTGGTTATGGCTTCTTTAAAGTGGAAAAAGTGAAGCCGGGCAATTACATCTCTGGGTGCAGAGGTGGGGGCACTTTTGGGTTTGGGGATCCTGTGCGCCCTGTCTATTAGAAGGTCCCGCTGATCCTTCTCAAGGATTAATTCAGTAAAAAAGTCCGTTAGGAACTCCTTCAGTGCGTCTGCAGCAATACTCTCCGGTATCCCTCTAAAATGTAGATTGTTGCGTCTGAAGCAGTTCTCCATATCCGCCAACTTTAATCTCCGTGCATTAATCTCCTCATCTGCCTCATTATGAGCGTCGACCAGATTATTGTGAGCAGTAGTGAACTCCTCCAACTTCTCCTTAATATGTGCTTTTCTATCTCCAATGTGCACAATGTCTTTCTGTAATGCAGTGAAGGTGGAGGTAATATCACTGTGTATGCCCTGTTTAAGATCCCCTAAAAGGGACTTCAGTGTGGTCTCTGTAATGGGGGCAGAGCTGTGCCATGTGTCAGGTGCATTTGATACTTGCTGTTTGGTGTCTGGAGGTCTCTGGGCTGCAGGATTGCGATCCACATGGGTCCTCTGTCAGGGGGTGATGTTCCTGTGCAGGTCTCGGACTATAACCGCTCTTATTAGGTGAGGTCTGACCCGATAGCAGAGGATCAGACCTCATGGAGCGTTCTGCACCGCCTCTGGCTGCATGATGAGTTCTACGGCAGCCATCTTGGATTTTACAGGGTGCCTGCCCTGTGCCACATCTCTGCTCTTTGTGGTGCGCCCCATCGCCGCCCAAAGTGTAGCGGAGCTTGTGCTGCACGATATTAAGGTAGTCCTCTACTTTTTTTTGCGCTGTGAGCCGCTATTCGACGGTGGAAGCTCGGAGCTGGGTCTATGTGCGGCCGCTCAGCTCCTCATCTGGACACACCCACTAAATAACATTTCCCACATGTCTACTTTACATCAGCACAATTTTGGAACCAACATTTTTTAAAAATGGGTTAAAAATTGACCAGCGACTTTGAGGGGCCTTTATGACAGAAAATACCCAAAAGTGACACCATTCTAAAAACTGCAACCCTCAAGGTGCTCAAAACCACATTCAAGAAGTTTATTAACCTTCCAGGTGCTTCACATGATTTTTTGGAATGTGGAAGAAAACAATGAACATTTACCTTTCTTTTTTCACAAAAATGTTACATTAGACTCAAATTTTCTTATGTTCACTCACAAGGGTTTTCAACAGGAAAAAATGAACCACAATATTTGTTGTGCATTTTCTCCTGAAGAAGCCGATACCCCATATGTGGGGGAAAACCACTGTTTGGGCACACGGCAGGGCTCAGAAGGGAAGGAGCGCCATTTGACTTCTTGAATGTAAAATTTGCTTGAATAATTTGCGGATGCCATGTCGGGTTTGGAGAGTCACTGATGTGCCTAAACAGTGGAAGCCCCCCACAAGTGACCCCATTTTGGAAACTAGACCCCTCAAGGAACTTCTCTAGATGTGTGATGAGCACTCTTAAAAATAAATCACTTTTTAGGAAAATGAAAAAATCACTTTTTCCACAAAAATGATGTTTTAGCCCCAAATGTTTTTATTTTCACAAGGGTAAGAGGAGAAAATGGACCGTAAAAACTGTTGTGCAATTTCTCCTGAGTACAGCGATACCCCATATATGGGGAAAATACACTGTTTAAGCGCACGGTAGGGTTCAGAAGGGAAGGAGCATGGTGTGACTTTTTGAACGCAAAATTGGCTGGAATCGAGAGCGTATGCCATGTCACGTTTGGAGAGCCCCTGATGTGCCTAAACAGCGGAAACCCCCCACAAATGACCCTATTTTAGAAACTAGACCCCTCAAGGATTTTATCAAGGGTTATAGTGAACATTTTGAACCCAGAGGTACGACACAGAATTTGATACCCATTAGGTCATCATATTGAATAAGTTGTCATTAGTATTGAGCGCATGTGCTTGCTACTTGAGTTTGCATCGGGTAAGCACCATGTATTGCGGGTGCACGAGTGACATGCTCGAGTCCCCGCCCCTCATGTTTCATGGTTGTTAGACACCCAAAAAAAAAACATGCGGGGATCGCTCGTGCATGGCAGGCAATCCCTTCAAGTTTTTTTGGCTGTATAACAGCCGCAAAACATATAGGGTGGAGACTCGAGCATGTGCAATTCTCGGTGTATACCCGAGCACCCGATGCAAACTCAAGTAGCAAGCAGTTGCTCTCAACACTAGTCGCCATATGGTCATCATTTTTTTTTTTTTTTTAAACTTTTGATAAAATCCTAACCCCAACCCTATCTCCAACCCTAACTACTAGCACAACCCTAAAAGTAACACAACCCTAACCTTAGCACAACCCTAATCCTAGTACAACCCTAAGCCTAGAGGTTTTTTTAACACCTTTCCTTGTGATTAGACGACTTTATTCTTTCGGTCAGTGCAATTACAGCAATACCAGATTCATATCGGGTTTTTATGTTTGGCAGATGTCACACACTAAAATACACTTTTTTTTGCAAAGGCTAGTTTTTGCAATCATTTTTCCATATTTTGACCGACAGTCATGTAAGGGCTTGTTTTTTGCGGGACAAGTTGACGTTTTTATTGGTACCATTATCGGGCAAATTACATTTTTGATCGCTTTGTTTTTTATGCAGTTCCGCGTGTGGTAAAATTGATAAGGCAGCGATATTCTTCGGGTACGACATTTATATAGTTTTTTTCATGTTTTGTCACTTTTACACAATAAAAAATATTTTATAGAAAAAAAATTTTTTTTGCATCGCTTTATTCTGAGAGCAGTAACTTTTAGATTTTTTCGCTGATGGAGCTGTATGGCAGCTTATTTTTTTGCAGGACAAGATGACATTTTCAGTGGTACTATTTTTATTTACATTCGTCTTTTTGATCACTTTTTTTTGTTTGGCTGTATGATGATAAAGCATAGTTTTTTGATTAGTTTTTTATTTCTTTTTTTTACTGTGTTCACTAAAGGGGTTAAATAGAGGGATAGTTTTATAGGACAGGTCTTTCCGGGCGCCGCAATACCAAATATGTGTACTTCTAATATATATATATATATTTTCATAATAATATTTATTTATGGGTACAGAATATTTTTATTTTTTGGGATTTTTTCTTTTTTTTTAAATATTTTTACTATTTTTTTTTTCACTTTCTGATAACTCTTTTACACTTTGTCCCACTATGGGACTTTCATTTTTTTGCAGACCGATCACTTTTAAAGCATAGGGATGCAGTAGCATCCTTGTGCTATGCAGGCTGTCAGCCCTGCACTGGCACAAGTTAGATAAATCGTGCATTGCACACGCTCTACCTATCTTCCTGATGCCTGGTGACCCAGATGTTGTCATGGTATTCAAGGTTAGAGGGGCGCTCTTAACTCTGCTTGCCCCGGAAATGCACAGCCTCTGTGCGGGCGCGATCACATTGTGCGTAATCGTAGGTACCTGGTCCATAAGTACCAGGGCGCAGGGACGTACTATTGCTGACAATGTCAGAAAGGGGTTAAAGTGCATTTACTCCTCGCAAACGCACCCAAAAACACATCTATATCATAAATAATTTTAAAAAATGACGCGGGGTCCCCCCTACTTTTGATAACCAGCCTAGGTAAAGGAGACAGGTGCGGGCTTATATTATCAAGCTGGGAAGATCCATGGATATTGGCCCTTTCCCAGCCCAAAAATGAAAGCTCTCAGCCGCCCCAGAATTGACGCATCCATGAGATGCGCCAATTTGGGCACTTTGCCGACTCTTCCCGATTGCCCTGGTGCGGTGGCAATTGGGGTAATAGTTTATGGGGTGGATGTCAGCTTTGTAATGTCAGTGAGCAACAAGCCTAATGGTTATTAATGGAGAGTTGTCTATCAGACACCCCCATTACTAATCCAGTAGTCATAAAAAAAAACACAGGAAAAAATCGTTTATTTTAAAAAACACTCCCACACACCTTGCTCGCCAATTTATTAAAAAGCAAACAAATCAACATGAAGATCCGACGTAATCCAGCCACTTAGAAGTAGTCCAAAAATGGGAACCTGAAAGACATAAAAAGAGAGTTAACTAAATGAAAACAAGAAACATTCCCTCATTCACCAATTTATTATTAATAATAATTCCTGCAGCTGTGATGTGACCCATTGGGGTTCCCACGACGTCTCGCGATTCTGTACAGCAACCTTTGGTGCGTCATTCTGAGAACGACAATTCACAGATCACTCCTGGTCATGTCTCACGAGCGATGACATCAGTAACTTAGTAACGTCATCGTTCGTGAGGGACCTATGAAGGGACCTATTAGCACATTCCAATAAAATGAATGAAAATTATTGCGTGAACTGTTGTTGTTAAACTTTTTATTGGTACTGTACATGAGCATCCCTTTATAGGGAACCCCTTCGGTGCTGTTACTTTTTCTTCACTTTGTAACTTATTACGCAAGGGACTATCCTCTTTTTTTCATATATCGTAAAGTTCTAGATGTAAAATTTCCTTAGTTCATGTCTGTGCATGTGAATGGTTAAAGTGGATCTGTCGCCAAATTTCACAATCCTTCCTGCACTGCTACTGGTGGCATCTCACACGGCTAAATGCATGCGGATATATTGTCCTCTATTTGCTTCTTCTTGAACATTGGTTTGTGGTTGTTTTCCCTATGATCAGAATGCACCTTGGTGTTTCTAGGTTCTCCACTGATGTAATATATTTTTTTTGTTCCTTAAAGGGAACCTGTGACGTGAAAAAAAGCTATTTATCTGCAGATATGGGGTTAATCTGCAGAGTAATAGCATCCTGAACCTGCACTGCACTTAGACCCCCGCTCTCAGGAGGAAATGAACTTTATTCCTCCCGGTAGTGTTCTGGGTTCAGTCACCGGGATGGTGCCGGTGTGGTTCAGTCACCGCTCTGTGTATAGAGAGGGCAGCTGTATCCGCATCCCCGGCTCTGAGTAATGCTGAGCTGCTTTCAGTCAGTGCCAGTGATGTGGTTACCGCCACCGCTCACTATACAGAGTGGTGACTGAACCTACACCTGTGCCACTCCCGAGATGGAAACCCAATGGATGCCGGGAGAAATAAAGTTCATTTCCTCCCAACAGCAGGGGATTAAGTGTCGGCGCCGGGCGGGTTCAGAATAGTATTAACCTAGAGATTATCCCCATATGTGCAGGCTAATTTCGTTTTTTCACATGACAAATTCCCTTCAAGTAAAGAAGCTTTTTTTATTGTAGTTATTATTTCTTACAAGCATGTAGTAATGTCTTTTTTTGTTTTGTTTTGTTTTTTAAATCTGCAGTGCAAGCGGACCTTCAGACCGCACCTATTATAGCGGTAAGACATTTTATGAAAATTCAGATGGTATAATGAAATATGTGACTTTATATTTTATTCCAAAATTTTTATAGGTTTTATTAAAGGTACGGAAAGTATTCAGACCCCTTTAAATTTTTCACTCTTTGTTTCATTGTAGCCATTTGGTAAATTCTAAAAAGTTAATTTTTTTTCTCATTAAAGTACACTCTACACCCCATCTTGACTGAACATAAACAGAAATGCAGAAATTTTTGCAAATTTATTAAAAAAGAAAAACTGAAATATTACATGGTCATAAGTATTCAGACCCTTTGCTCAGTATTGAGTAGAAAGACCCTTTTGAGCTGGTACTGCCATGAGTCTTCTTGGGAATAATGCAACAAGTTTTTCACACCTGGATTTGGGGATCCTCTGCCAATCTTCCTTGCAGATCCTCTCCAGTTCCGTCAGGTTGGATGGTGAACGTTGGTGGACAGCCATTTTCAGGTCACTCCAGAGATGCTCAATTGGGTTTAGGTCAGGCATCTGGCTAGACCAGTCAAGAATGGTCACAGATTTGTTCTGAAGCCTCTCCTTTGTTATTTTAGCTGTGTGCTTAGGGCCATTGTGTTGTTGGAAGGTGAACCTTCAGCCAAGTCTTAGGTCCATAGCATGATGATGCCACCACCATGTTTCACAGTTGGGATTGTATTGGGCAGGTGATGAGTAGTGCCTGGTTTTCTGCACACACACCGCTTAGAATTACCACCAAAAAGTTCTATCTTTGTCTCATCAGACCAGAGAATCTTATTTCTCATAGTCTAGGAGTCCTTCATGTGTTTTTGAGCAAACTTTATGCTGGCTTTAATATGTCTTGCACTGAGCAGAGGTTTCCTTCGGGCCACTCTGCCATAAAGGCCTGACTGGTGGAGAGCTGCAGTGATAGTTGACTTTGGAACTTTCTCCCATCTCCCTACTGCATCTCTGGAGCTCAGCCACAGTGATCTTGGGGTTCCTCTTTATCTCTCTCACCAAGGCTCTTCTCCCACGATTGCTCAGTTTGGCTGGACGGCCAGGTCTAGGAAGACTTCTGGTGGTCCCAAACTTCTTCCATTTAAGGATTATGGAGGCCACTGTGCTCTTAGGAACCTTGAGTAATGCAGACATTCTTTTGTAATCTTGGCCAGATCTATGCCTTGCCTCAATTCTGTCTCTGAGCTCCTTGGGCAGTTTCTTTGAGCTCATGATTCTCATTTGGTCTGACATGTACTTTGAGCTGTAAGATCTTGTGTGTACCTTTCCAAATCAAGTCCTATCAGTTTAATTAAACACAGCTGGAATCCAATGAAGGAGTAGAACCATCTCAAGGAGGATCACAAGGAAATGGACAGCATGTGACTTAAATAAGAGTGTCTGAGAAAAGGGTCTGAATACTTATGACCATGTGATATTTCAGTTTTTCTTTTTTAATAAATTTGCAAAAATTGGAGTTGGGGAACCCTTTTTTAGTGTGTGACAGCAGCCAAACATAAAAATCCGATATACAGTGGCTTGCAAAAGTATTCACCCCCTTCGCAGTTTTTGTGTTTTTCTACCTTACAACCTGGAATTTAATTGTTTTTTAAAGGCTTTGCATGAGATCATGTAAAGAACATGCCTACAGTTCTGAACATTTGGTTTTATTTTTCTTGTGAAGCAAACAACAAATAGGACAAAATACCTGAAAACTTCAATGCGCATAACTATTCACCCGTCTAAAGTCAGTACTTAGTAGAAGCTCCTTTTGTAGCAATTACAGCTGAAGGTCGTTTTGGGTTAGTCTCTATGAGCTTTCTACCTCTTGCCACTGGGATTTTTGGCCATTCTTCAAGGCCAAACTGCTCCATCTCCTTCAAGTTAGATGATTTCCTCTGGTGAACAGCAATCTTCAAGTCTGACTACAGATTCTCAGTTGGATTACAATCTGGGCTTTATCACTACAAAACATTTAGGCTATGTGCCCACGATGCAGAAATACTCCGGATTTTTCCTGAGCGTTTCTGCATCTCCCTTGCAGAAAAAACGCATGCGGATTGTACATGCGTTTTTACTGCCAGGGACATGCGGATGTGAAGCGTTCTTCACATGCATTTCTGCATGCGGATTGACAAGCGCTTTCCAAGCGATTTTAGCATCACTTGGAAAGTGCTTGACAACTTGGTCACACTATATAAATCCATGTGTGTTATATAGTGTGACCTTAAAGAATGTTTAAAAATAAAAAAATTAATCTATACTTACCTTCCGATGGCCCCCGAAGTCTTGCTTCGCTCCATTCTCCCTTGCCGGCAGCTCGCGGTACACTGCACTGAAGGACCTGCCATCACATGACTATGATGTCAGCGCAGGTCCTTCAGTCCATCGCAAACTGCCGGCATGGGAGGATGAGCGCAGCGGGGGCCGTCAGAAGGTAAATATAATATTTATTTTTTATTTTATTCTTTTTTTTACAGGTTCTATGGTACCCTGGTCCGGAGGAGAGTCTCCTGTCCTCCACACCCGGGTACCATCCGCACATTGAAACACTTGGATTCTGCATATACAGATGCAGTGATGCGTAATCCATGCAAGTCAACGGCGGCGGAAAAAATAATTGGTAGTGCTGCGTTTTTTTCCGCAATGATAACCCGCAGCGGAAATTTCCGCAGCATGTGCACAGCACATGCGGATTATCATTGGGGACCATGGCTGGCCTTCTACCATTCGTTTCTGCAGCATTTTTGCCGCTGCGGAAACGCTTAAAAAAACCGCATCGTGGGCACACAGCCTTACACTTTTTCCCTTAAACCACTCGAGTGTTGCTTTAGCAGTATGCTTTGGATCATTGTCTTGTTGGAAGGTGAACCACTGTCCCAGTCTCAAATCACTGACAGACTGAAACAGGTTTTGCTCAGAAAGATCCATGTTTTTCGCAGGATCCATCTTTTCCTGGACTTGAACAATTTCCCCTATCCCTGCTGCCGAAAAACATCCCCATAGTATGATGCTAACACCACCATGTTTCACTGTGGGGATAGTGTTCTTGGGGTGATGAGTTGTGTTGGTTTGGCACCAGACATAGCGTTTACTTTGGTGGCAAGAAAGTTCAATTTTGGTCTCATCTGACCACATCGCCTTCCTCCACACCTTTGAGGAGACTCCCACATGTGTTTTGGGAAACTCAAAATACCTTACAATTTTTGTAAGTAAAGGCTTTTTTCTTGTTCAATTATGTTTATTGGTATTTTAAAACATTTTAAAGGGAGAAATGCACACACAATATAAGAGTAAAGGTTGGCGGAGAGTAGGGGAGGTAGGAAAGCTAGGGGGAAGGAAGGGGAAGTAAAAGGTAATTCCTTTTGAAAATATGGAAAAGAGAGGCAAGTGTACAAAAAGCTGTCTTTGAATTTTACATGTAACTTGCACTTGTTAAAATTATAGCTTATTCCTTATGAATTAATTGCTGAAAAAAGAAAGACAGAAATATTAGTAAGACACATATAGTACATTAAAAGTAGCTTAATGATATATGTGGACACTTGCCGGGGATCAAGATGTTCTCCATCGACCTGGGGGGAAGGAGTTTGATTTAAGTTTCCATTCAGTCAGAGTGAAGTATGAATAGAAGTTCGCTGACCTAATGCAAATATTGAAGATTGTTTCAATTGGAAGATGGAAAAAAAAGGATTATGATCTTTTTATAATCTGGTTCTTGAAGATAGATTGTAATTCTATGGTAATAGTCCAAAATGGAAAATTGTATTACAATCCAGATGAAATCCAAGGCATAGACCCAAATTGACCCATATTGTAATCGAATTTAGTATGAATTGTAATTCAAGTGTTTATAATGTTATAATCTTGGTTAAAATCCGTAGATATTAGCTGATATGTATTCACCTAGTCCAAGAAATTCTAAGCAACACTAGACACTGTGAAAATATTACTATACACTTAATCCTATGTGGTTATTTGTTTCAAACCCATCAGGATAACAGAGACTCTAAATTCAATTAAAAATCAATATTTTTTATTCATTATCCATATAAAAAACAGAAAAACAATTTTTTTTTAAAAAAATGACAGGGGACATCCAGAAAAGAGAGATGCAATATATAGCTTGGTCATATCACATTCATCATGATTGTATAGCCGAAAACTAAACCACCTTATTCACTTGATGCATATTTGAACCGGTATTATAGACAGATGTAAACAGATTTGACAAAGTGCAAATTATGCAATACTCAGTCAAATATAATAAATTAAATTAAATGGTAGGGAGTCAGACATTTACATCTATGATCATAAAGTGCTAAGTGCTTGTATTTAGAAAAAATTGTCTGCATTATTTCATTGCATTAGTTGGACCGTAAACAACTGCTTACAACTATGCAAAGTGCCATGGAGTAGTCAATATACCTATTAAAAATTGGTAAGAAAGTAAGAAAAGATCAAAGATATCTAATGATAGGCCAGGCGTCCGGGGGAGCCGTCCATAGGAAGTTATCCCATCAATCATGTGCCAGTTGTAAGGTGCCGCACGCCACTATACAGGAACCGGACCCGTGGAGTAAAGCCTAGCTGTGCAGAGCAGTGGAACGCATGTGTGGAACGCATGCGGACCACATGGAGCACAACCTCAAAAAGGTCCATCCCCACTTCCTAAACCATGAACCTGTAGGACATGGCATACATATCAAGGAATGACAAGGGAAAATGGGAGGGGAATGGGGAAGGAAGGAGGGAAGAAGAAAAGAATAAACCAAATGTAAAGACAGAAAATAGATGCTGTAGGAGCATCGATTACCATAAAGTGAAATGTGAAGGGGGTGGGGGGGTGAAAATGAAAGTAAGGCTGAGTTCACACGATGCGTTTTTCATGCGTTTCCGCTGCGTTTTTGCAGTTGCGTAAACGCCGCGGAAACGCATGAAAAACGCATGGTAGAAGGGCAGCAATGTTCCCCAATGGAAATCCGCATGTCCTGTGCCCATGATGCGGATTTTTCCGCAGCGTAAACGCTGCGGTCAAAAATCCGCAGCATGTCAATTAATTTTGCGGAAACGCTGCTCTTTTGCCGCCATTGCCTTGCATTAGACCGCATGGAATCCGCATCACTGTATATGTTGATGCGCTTTTCATGCGGTCTAATGTGCGGATGGTACCCGGGTGTGGAGGAGAGGACTCTCATCCAGACCCAGGTACCATTAAAAAAAAAAGAATAAAATAAAAAATATATATATTCTCACCTTCTGACGGCCCGCGCTGCGTCCTGCCGGCTTCCCGCGCACTTCGGGGTTGAATGAAGGACCTTCGCTGACGTCAGAGTCATGTGACGGGTCACGTGACGCTGACGTCGGAAGGTCCTACAGTCTTCACTGCCGGCAGCCGGGACCGATGAAGCAGGACACCGGGGGCCATCAGAGGGTAAAGTATAGATTTATTTTTTATTTTTTGACATCACACACTATATAAATCCATGCCGGCTGCATGGATTTATATAGTGTGAAGTTGACAAGCACTTTTCAAGTGATGCTAAAATCGCTTGGGAAGCGCTTGTCAACCCGCATGCGGAAATGAAAGTGAAGACCGCTTCATTTCCGCATGTCCCTGGCAGGAAACCGCATGTACAATCCGCATGCGTTTTTTCCTGCCAGAGAGATGCAGAAACGCTCAGGAAAAAATCCTGAGCATTTCTGCATCGTGTGCACATACCCTAAAAGTGTAAATTAAAAAAGAAAAATCATGTATGAATGAAAATATGTATTTGTTGAATGTGAAGTGTATAAATAACGAAAATAATGTATGTATAGTGAAAAAGCAAAGAATAAGTGAAAAGTAATAAAACAAATATATGTAAGTAAGTGTTAATATGTCTATTGTCAAAGAGAAGCGAAGTGTAACAATTAGAAACATTTAATTGTGCTAGGATTTTATGCCACGCAATCACGGAGAATAAGGGGAGAAGCCTACACAATGCCACGAATTTCAAAAATATTCAATATGTTTCAGATTCACTTGTTAAAGGGACACAGCGCCATCTATAATTATAGTCCATGCATATCATTGGTAGATGGTTCCAAACTAATGTTCCTTGATTCTAATTGTCCATTATCATGGATCTCCACAGAAGGCTCTAGGAACACCATCCCCTTCGGAAGGAGGAGTCAACCAGGTCACCAGACTCCACCCCAAGTAGCCAAGGCAGCAGGTAAGTAGTGGATATAAGTAAGTCTTTGATTTGGGATAAAAACACAATCAATTAGAAGTACATAATGGTTTGTAAAGAGGACTACTCATCCTTTACAGTACCCATGATACACAAAAATGAAAAATGAGAATGGGGGCGGGAGGGAAAAAAGGGAACAAGGGAAGGGAAATTGGACCTAAGATCTATTTAAAAGCTGATTACAGCATAATTCTCGGCTACCCTATAAACGGCCTCGCAGACGCCAGGAAAAATGGTCAGAATGAAAAAAAGGGAAAAGTTAAAAAGTTATTAAAATACCATAAGATAAAAACATAAAAAATAGCCACCCAGAAATAAACATGAAACCTACCAACTCGAAAAAAATGGGGGAAGAAATATGAATAAATTACAAGAAAGAACTAAAACCCGTAGCTTCATTTAAACCCTGTGGATTCAAGGTACCCAATCGAAAAATCCAATGACTTTCTAACTAACCTAAGGCTTTTCCAAGATCTCCACCCCTTAGACCTAGGACTATCTGATCTATGGCAAATGCCTTAAGGCCTTTAGGGGAACAATTGTGGTACAGTTTAAAATGACGCGGAATAGTTTTAATGTGGGGTCATCAATGCCAACTGCTTTTTCGATGTCCTTCACATGCTCTCTTTCCCGTATTTTGAATTCTCTCGTGGTAAAGCCAACTTAAAGTTTTCGGTAGCGACATTCGGCATAGTAGATTACTCCTTTGGAGCTGTAATTCAGATGTTTGCATTTCTGGAAAGTTCTGGTGCCATCATGGTTGGCAAATGTTTTGGCTTTCACGAGATTCCAGCAAGCCTTACAGTGGCCACAAGGAAAGAAACCCTGTGGAATAGTAGAAGGTTCCTTGTTTTTGGCAGTTGAATCATAGTAACTATGTACTAATATATCTTTCAGATTTCTACATCTCTTTGCCACCATTGATGGGGCTGAAGGGAGAATTTTGGACAAAACATGGTCCTTAGCAAAACTTTCCAATGTTTGTTGATAATTGATGTCAATTCATCCCATTGGTTATTATACGTTGATATAAACCGTACCACTCCATCATTATTTGTATCAATCTTCCTGGGCGCATTATGAATGAGCTGTTCTCTGGATACTTTTTTGGCTCTCATATATCCGCGTCTAATTTGTCTTCGACTGTAACCCCTATCCAAAAAGCGTTGAGCAAGATTAGTGGCTTGTTGTTCAACTGACCAATAGGGATTCCCCTAATGGTGGAGGGCAAATGAGACGATTCTGCATGTAGCAGTGAGTTAGTGGCCATAGACTTGCGATATATATCCGTAATGACACGTCCTTCACTAGAAATGTGGATTTTGAGATCCAAGAAGTCTAGCTCTCTATGAAAATGATATGTCAATTTAATGTTAAGATTATTATTATTATTGAGAGCTTTCATCAGAATATCCAAATCCCCCACTGACCCCTCCCACATAAACCATAAGTCATCGATATATCGCATCCACCCTTGCACCAAATCAATGCCAGGAATTGATTTCCCTGGAATATGTCCCTCTCCAAGCTCATATAAACAAATTGGCATAGGAGGGGGCACAAGAGGCCCCCATCGCTGTGCCCTGTAGTTGTAAATAAAAAAAATTATGAAAAATAAATACATTATGCTTGAGGACATATTCCAGGAGGATCAATATTAAGTCAGCTAGCTCTGAATCCAAATTTGTAGATGTCTGATACCAAGATGCCGCTCTCAAGCCATCTTCATGTTTTATACAAGTATACAAGGCTTCCACATCTGCCGTTACCATGATGGCTTGGTCTGGAATATAAAGGTGGTTTAATCTTTGGAGAGCCGCATTGGTGTCCTGGATGAATGATGGTAGGGTGGATACGATAGGTTTCAAAAAATAATCAATGACGTCGGAAATTACCTCACATAATCCCCCATTGCCTGAAACAATGGGTCTACCGGGGGGTCAGTGTGCTTTTTGTGGACCTTTGGAATGAGATACAATGTGGGAAGTTTTGGATGAAAGTTATTAATTGTATCTAACATTTTTTGGGTAATAATACCCTTCTCCAAAGCCTTCTCCATGATGAAAATTAATTCATTGTGGAAGGTAGGGGTCGGATTATATACCAGTTTTTTTATAGCAAGATGGTGGGCTTGTTTTTCGTATAAATAGGTGGGCCGCACCACCAGATTCCCCCCCGTATCTGCTGGTTTATATACCACGTCGGGGAGGGATTGTAATTCTTTTACAGCTGCTCTCTCCTGTTTTATTAATGTTTGACTTCCAGGGGGACAGCTTGGAAGAGATTGAATGTCATTAGTAACTAGTTTGGTGAAGACATCGACCACTGGGCATGTACTTAGAGGGGGGAACTTTTTGGATTTGTGAAAAAGGTTCGAAGGAATGTTACCAACGTTTGTAAGTTGATTTTCATCATCCAATGATTCCAAAATCTGAAGTGCTTCCCTTTCTTCCACGATGGAAAACATACTCTGATGGTCGGCCTTGTTATGCAATTTTTTAAAAACTAGCTTTATAGCAAGGAGATGTACATCTCTCACCACCGAGAACGTGTCTAAATACGAAGAGGAGAAAACGTCAAACCTCTTTCAAGAACTCTGAGTTGAATTTCTGATAGAACATGTGAAGACAAGTTAATTACCCTTAAGCGGTTCTGACGCGCCCCCTGGGCCATGTTCAGGGGATACCCGGAGCCGGATCTGGATAGGGGTAGTAGTCCTTGTGGCGGTGACCCGGTCCGTGCCCAGGGTGTCAAACTAAGTGGCAGTCTAAGGCAGTAGATGTTAACTTGATCGACTACGCCACCCGTTGAGTGCAAGCCGCCGCTGCAGAACAGTCCGCTGAGGCCGGTGGTATGGGTGCAGCAATGATGGTATAACCCCCAACGGGAGGGGTATGGCCTCAGGGCAGCTGGTGCGGATGATGGGGGTAGTTATGGTGTAGTAAGAAGAGTCAGAGACACGAGATGCAAGTTCAGTGTTTTTACTCACGGGTATTCCTTGGTCACTCTGGCCTTGAGTGACCACCCGAGCCGTGCCGCGTCCACCAGGTCCTGGACTCGGCTAACCCCCAGGCAGTCCGGAGCGTGGTCCTGAGCTTCCCTGTCTCTCTCTCTCTTCCTCCTGGCCGTTCCCACCAGGGATCCACTTATGGCCGGCTCCCTCGGGTCTCTTGGTGGTCAACCCTTCTCTGGGTTCCCTGACCCTATACTCGGTGTGCCTTTCTGGTGGATTTGGTGAGGGTCGTGGCAAATCTTGACCAAGACCTCCGGTTTCTGGCTGAGGATAAGTGGCCTCCACCAGTTCGGGTTCCGGTACCCGTGTCCGCCAACCCTTCACCCTTCTGGCTTAATTCTGGGATCTTGGGGTTCCTTCTGTCTCTCTCTCTGGGTCTTTCTTACTCCTCTCTTCCTCACTGCAGACTTGGCCTTGGAGCTGGGCCCAGCCGGAGCCACAGCTCCCTGTCAGCCCTCCTGGCTGAGCTCCTCTGAGCTGACTGACTCTCAAAGACTGACTGGCCCTGACCTAAGATGGTGCCCACCTTATATACTCCCTCTATGTGTGAGCTCAGGTGACCAGCACCCAATGAGCTCCTAGCTTTACCCAGACTACTCCCCCTATCTGCCCCTACACTACTGGGATGTTCCACCCCCCTTCCCACTCCAGCCAGGGACAGACGCTGTCGTACCTGCACATATACCTAGTGGGAGTACCGTAGTTCTGTCCCCCGGAAATGGGATGTATGTAGTGCATGCAGCCTACTAAGCTCAGTTCCACACTCCATCCTTACCCGGGAGTGGAATACCACACCTCTGGCTTGAGGTGTAATACCCCTGTAGCAGCCGAGTCCTCAGGGTGCTACAGTTCTCTCCCTTTTTGGTTCCAGCAGCCTTAGCAAACATATCCTGAAATCTTCGTTCCTGTCTTTTGCCCTTGTCCATATGAAAGCCCCTACTACTGGTGCTATCAATATCACTAGAGGATGAAAAATTCATCCGTCTGTGACTGATAAGGACTTTCATAAGACTGACCTTGATTGAAGACTTTAGTGACGTTTTTATGTTTTTTAATCTGCCAGCGAAATATTTTATTGTTCTCAAATTCAGTTAGATCTCGTTGGTATTTCTTAGATTTTATCTGACTGATATCTCCTTCCCATTTATTTATATCAGTCATAAGTTTTTCAAAATTTTCCCCTGTAATCTCCTTGTGAATAGTTTTCTCCAATGCCTCCAACTCATCATCCAAGTCACCAAGGGTTTTAGTATTTGTTTCAATGATGATCTGGATGAAATCCAGTGAGCATAAAGTTGCGGCCTTAATCCATTTATTGCTCAAAGTCTCGTCTTTTAGATCAAAAGATGGGTACACTTGTATACGTAAGCCACGTGGGATGATTCTTTTGGTATAATAATTCTCTAAGGATGTTTTATTCCACCATACACTGGATGTTCCCTGTTTGAATAGATCTGAAGCCTTAGTTTGCCAGGCATTCATTCTGGCTTTTAAATCCATTTTAAGTATTTTGAATGGACCAATCTGTTTGAAAACAGCAAACATAATTATTCACATAGTCCAAGAAATTCTAAGCAACACTAGACACTGGGAAAATATTACTATACACTTAATCCTATGTGGTTATTTGTTTCAAACCCACCAGGATAACACAGACTCTAATTTCAATTAAAAATCAATATTTTTTATTCATTATCCATATTAAAAAAACAGAAAAACAAAACAATTTTTTAAAAATGACAGGGGACATCCAGAAAAGAGAGATGCAATATATAGCTTGGTCATGTCACATTCATCATGATTGTATAGCAGAAAACTAAACCACCTTATTCACTTGATGTATATTTGAACCAGTATTATAGACAGATGTAAACAGATTTGACAAAGTGCAAATTATGCAATACCCTAATTATATTAAAGTAGGGAGTCAGACATTTACATCTATGATCATAAAGTGCTAAGTGCTTATATTTAGAAAAAATTGTCTGCATAATCTCATTCCATTAGTTGGAGAGTAAACAACTGCTTACAACTATGCAAAGTGCCATGGAGTAGTCAATATACCTATTAAAAATTGCTACAAACTGACCATATTGACAGCATTTACCTCTCAGAACCCCTACGCCGTTTCGCTGTTAAGCTTCTTCCGGGGGTGTGTCTATCCACTGAGGGGCTTGAGTATATATAGAGCCATGTAGCCAATTGCATCATCTGATGTATGAAAAAGAAAGTAAGAAAAGATGAAAGATATCTAATGATAGGCCAGGCTTCCGGGGCTGGTGCGTCCATAGGAAGTTATCCCATCAATCATGTGCCAGCTGTAAGGTGCTTTGATGGCGCATCGCTTGCGTGTATACTACACCTGTTTGCAAAAGGGACTTCCGGGTGGTGCGCAGTGGAACGCACGCGGTCCACATGTAGCGCATCCCTGGAAGTCAGTAGGTGATGTCACACGCCCGTGTGCACAGCTCCCATGCTTATTCTTTGCTTTTTCACTATACATACAGTACAGACCAAAAGTTTGGACACACCTTCTCATTTAAAGATTTTTCTGTATTTTCATGACTATGAAAATTGTACATTCACACTGAAGGCATCAAAACTATGAATTAACAAAAAAGTGTGAAACAACTGAAAATATGTCTTATATTCTAGGTTCTTCAAAGTAGCCAGCTTTTGCTTTGATGACTGCTTTGCACACTCTTGACATTCTCTTGAATGGGACTTGAATGGTGTGGCCCCCATGCTCCCCTGACCTCAACCCCATTGAGAACCTCTGGAGCATCATCAAAAGGAGTGTCTATGATGGCGGCAGGCAGTTCACATCTAAGCAACAGCTCTGGGAGGGTATTCTGTCCTCATGCAAAACAATTGAAGCAGAAACCATCTAAAACCTGACAAATTCAATGGACGAGAGAGTTCAGAAGCTCCTTTCGGACAAAGGGTCCTATGTGCAAATGTAACATCACCTAGAATAAAGTTTTGAGTTGAAAACGGTTTGATTTCAGTTTGTAATAACCTGCTAATGCTTATAATTTCAAAAATGCCCATTTTTTTGTTCTTTATTAAAATGAAAAGGTTGAAAACTCTGCTGTGCATAATAATTTGGAACATGCATTTTGAGTGCAGTTTGAGTATTTTATTTTTTTTAAATATACTGTTATCATAGGCAGTTTGTACAAAAACCTTTCAATTGTACTCTAATAGTTATTTGACTGGAAAATTACAATGACTGCAATTCATATAGGTAATTTGGGAAAATCTGAGAAAATATTATTTGCATAATAATTTGGAACACAGTGTATATTGCATCTCTCTTTTCTGGATGTCCCCTGTCATTTTTTTTTTTAAAAATTGTTTTTCTTTTTTTTAATATGGATAATGAATAAAAAATATTGATTTTTAATTGAAATGAGAGTCTCTGTTATCCTGATGGGTTTGAAACAAATAACCACATAGGATTAAGTGTATGTTAGCTGATATGTAGTCTGTGATGACTGAGTAAATTACTGGGATTTTATTCCCGTTGGTGATAATTAGCATTGGGATTAGATTTGTTTCAAGATATTTTGCAGTTTTAGGCTGCGTGCCCACTATGCGTTTTTCAATCGTTTTTGCCACGGAATTTCCGCTGCGAAAACGCTTGGTAATACGTGCCCCATGGTCCCCAATGATAATCCGCATATTCTGTGCACATGCTGCGGAAATTTCCGCTGCAGATTATCATTACGGAAAAATACTCAGCATGTCCATTAATTTTGTGGACACGCTGCGTAATTGCCGCCATTGACTTGCATTGAATCGCTTAATATCCGCATGACTACATGTGCACATGCGGATATTTAGCGTTTCAATGTGCGGATGGTACCGGGGTTTGGAGAAGAGGAGACTTTAAGATAAAGAATAAACATTATACTTTCCTTCCGATGGCCCCTGGTCTCCATAGCGATGCGTCTTGGCTCCACAGCGTCTCGCGATGGTCTAAAATGACCTTCCATGACGTAATTTAGTCATGTGACAGGTCACTTGACCGCTGACGTCGGCGGTCGCGTTACCTGTCACATGACTAAATTACGTCATCAAAGATCCTCTTAGACCACCGCGAGCCGTACAAGAGACCGGACTCACCGGAGAAAAGACCGGGGGCCATCTCAAGGTAATCATAATGTTTATTTTTTACTATTTTTTTTTTCAACTATTAACTTGGTCACACTATATAAATCCATGCCGGTTGCATGGATTTATATAGTGTGACCAAGTTGTCAAGCACTTTTCCAAGTGATGCTAAAATCGCTTGGAAAACCGCTTGATAACCCGCATGCAGAAATGCACGCAAAAACGCTTGACAAGCGCTTCTACCATGGCAGGGAAAATGCATGTAAATTCCGCATGCTTTTTCCCTGCCAGGAAGATGCGGAAAAAATCTGCAGCATTTCTGCATCGAGGGAACTTAGCCTTAATGTTCTTAGGAGATTTAGTCCTACTGGCAAAAAAGGAAGTAAATCTTGCTTCCTAAATTGACCTGCAAAGTGGCTGATTCTAACCAACAGTAGCTTATTCCCGCACAAAGTGTTATGGATCCGAGTGGTGGAACCTCTGTGCTGCGGTGCAAAGAGGGACCAAAGGGGCGTGACTAAGTATCTACTCGGACTGACCAAGGTCGCACGGCGGCTCAAATGACTCCGTGAACCAGGGAGGGACCGAGCAGAGGGACCAGGTGCCACTCTGGGCCAGTCTTTGTATGAGAGCAGGTGACTCCCATGGGTCAGATGACAGGGACTGACCGGTACAGCAGATGAGCACGGCAGGCAGGCTGATGGGTGGTCCGGGTAGACAGACTGGCGGACACCCCGGGTAACTGGCTGGAGCCTCCAGGTAGGCAGGCTGGTAGGCACAGCAGGTAACAGGCAGGAGCCTCCAGGTAGGCTGGCTGGTAGGCACAGCAAGTAACAGGCAGGAGCCTCCAGGTAGGCTGGCTGGTAGGCACAGCAAGTAACAGGCAGGAGCCTCCAGGTAGGCAGGCTGGTAGGCACGGCAGGTAACAGGCCGGAGCCTCCAGGTAGGCTGGCTGGCAGGCAAGACAGGTTACTGGTAAGTTCTCTGGGTAGGCGGACTGGCTAAGCCCATAACAGACTGGCGGGTTGGACCGTAGGCAGACTGGAGTGTGTTCCGGCTGGTGGAGACAGGTAGCAGGTAAAGGCTCCAGATAGGCTTACTGGCCAAGCCGAGAGACAGACTGGCAGACTGGATTGGAAGCTGACTGTCGGGCTGGACTGGTAGTCAGGCTGGCGGGCTAGACTGGTAGTCAGGCTGGCAGACTGGACTGGTAGTCAGGCTGGCGGACTGGACTGGTAGTCAGGCTGGCGGACTGGACTGGCAGTCAGGCTGGCGGACTGGACTGGTAGTCAGACTGGCAGCGGGACCTAAGGGCTGAAGCAAAGTTAGCACACAGAGCAACAACCTTGCACGGGCACCTCCATTTTGGAGGAGGTCCCTTATATGTGAGAAGTCTTCCGGCCATTGGCCGGGGACTCCTTAGGACGGCGCGCGTGGCCCCTTTAAGAGGGAAGGAGTGCGTGCGCCTTAAGCACAGTGCCCAGGAAGCTGCGCGTACCGACTGCAACAGCAGGGGAGCCTCAAGACGCCGGGGTAGGAGCGCGGCGGTAAGGGGGACGACATCTCTGCCTGGCAGAGGGCAGAGATGCCGATGCTACACAAAGTAGTTATTTTGTAGTTTGTTAGACAGATTTCCTGGCTTGTAGAGTGGCTCTTGATAGATCTATAAAGAGATGAAATCATAATGGGCCTATAGTTTTTGAGTTCCACATCATTGATAGTGGTATTTCTTGTTAAAAAGGAGTAGAAGTTTACTTTAACGTCTCTTGGAATATCGGGAGAGATGTAATGAGGCTTTGCAATCCTATAGACCTTGGCGACTGTCTTATCTTTGCATATGTTTGAAATTAGTTGAGCTAGTATTTTGGTGATATAGCTATCTAATTTAATTGGTTGGACTGATTTAGGAATGCTTCTTATTTTAAATTGTTCCTTCTAGAAATGTCTTCAAGATTAGACATCTTAGCTTTAAAAGATGAGACCTTTTTGTAAAGAATTAATTGAGCTCACCATCTCCGAATGATTTTGTGTTGTTTACTAAGATACTACCTTATCGATTCTTACTTTCATTTTTGTAATTTCAGAGGATGTAACTAAACTACCGTATTTTTCGAACTATAAGACGCACTGGACCATAAGACGCACCCCAAATTTTGGGGTGTAAAATAGGAAAAAAAATAATTTTTATAAGATGGGGTCCGTCTTATACTCTGATTAGGTATCTTACCTTGGGGGGGGGGGTGGAGCAGGATCGCAGGTCCCTCCATTTCCTGCCTCAGGAACTCGGCGGCAGCAGAAGAGGTGAGATGCCGGTGTCTGGTTGGGGCCTGGCCTGGCCTGTGGACTGGGGCCTGGCCTGGCCTGTGGACTGGGGACGGGCCTGGGGCTTGTGGACGGGCCTGGGGCCTGGACCTGTGGACTGGGGCCTGGCCTGGCCTGTGGACTGGGGCCTGGCCTGTGGACTGGGGCTTGTGGACGGGCCTGGACCTGTGGCCTGGGGCCAGTGGACTGGGGCCTGTACCTCTGCTGGTGTCCGGTGGTGATGCAGAGGAGCCGGGGCCTCTGTCGGGCTGTGAGTGGTTTCCGGAGATGCGGCAGAGCAGCGTGTGCGGTTTCCGGCGTCCTGAGGCTGTGATCTGCAGGAAAATGGACGCCGGAGCTCCGGGTCGGCGCATGCGCCGGCGGCCATTTTCCCGTGGATTACGGCCTTGGGAAGATGGCCGCCGCCCCCGGAAGCCGTACACCGTGCTCTGCCGCACTGCAGGACATCGCTCACAGCCCGGCAGAGCCCCCGGCTCCTCTGCCTCACCGCCGGACACCAGCAGAGGTACAGGCCCCGGCTCCAGCCGCATCTCACCTCTGCCGCCGCCGGAGGACCCTGCGATCCCCGCTCCACCACCAACGGTAAAGTACTGTTCGGACCATAAGACACACCCCACTTTCCTTCCAAATTTTGGGGAAAAAAACTGCATCTTATGGTCTGAAAAATACGGTATGTGAATCAGGGCTATTGACCTCCATTAATATATCCTTAATGAATGTCTCTCATGGCATTGCTTGAATAAGGGTAACTTTGTCTATTGCGGTCGTAGTTTTGTGAAGAAAATTACCTTCTGGGTTAGTCAAGTACCTGTCTAAAATATTAACTTGAGTTGGGGTGGGGCGACATTCAAGGGATTGAAGTAGAGCATTGCAAATTCTCCTCAAACTCTTCTGTTACAGGTGCGTTGGTAGCGTGTATGTTCTTAATGAAATAATTATTAAGGACCTGAAATGACTGATGACCATTAGACTCGTTATAATTATTTTGTGATTGGATGCCTTTTGAGTTTTCAGAGCTTGCATCTGACGTGTCTAAGGGGTATTCAGATTGAATTGAGACAAAGCTATTGCTTCTATGGTAAGAAGATGTAGAGGATGTGTTAGTATAATTTAGACCATTGGTTCGTAAGGTTGCAGATTCTTTCTTTCTCTCTTGGAGATTTAACCCTCAACTGGTGAGGTGGGGTTTTTGTCACGCAACTGGTGGTGGGGTTTCCAATACCCCAGTGTTTAGAAATCTCTTATTTTTACTGAAAATGCAAAGATCACATTAGTTTTAATCGTTTTCTTATTGGCGATTGATTACACATGAGTATAACAAATTTTTGACACCCGCAAGTATCAGAAAATGTAATACTTTGATGATTCAATCCGAGGGCATTATGAAACCTGGCAGCCGATCAAAAATTCACTGGGGTGTGCCAAACCCCACCTCACCAGTTGAGGGTTAAATCCTCTGTGTTAATGCGCTCTTGAGAACTCATCTCCTGATAGCTATTCTCATTTTTTTTATTAGATTCATGTGATTGACAGGTGGCAGACAGCCTTTTAAAGGTCTCTTCATTATCTTAAGGGTAGGAGTTATGATCCTTTGATTATGATTGTTCCTCATCTGGACATATTTAAGGGGAAGCATAGATGGGAAGTTTAATCCCTTATAAAGAAACGCATATCTCTCCATTAATTATAAACTCCTCTATGCCATTGTTATTTGGCTGGAGTAGCAAGCTTTTATATTGGAATAGTAGTCTGTGACTGCTACTGACAGTTCCTGGATGCTCTTTTCCTGTTAACAGTCACTATCCATGGACTCATATCTCTGACAGGGAGACAATCCCTGCCTGTAATTTGTCTCCAAATCCTCTCCATTTGTCCATCTATCATCGATTTGCCTCCTATCCATTCCTGTTACGAGGTGCTCAGCTGTTGTACTCTCCTGCTTGCTATATAGAGGCTGTGCCTCTGCCTCCTGTCTCTCCCCGGCTTCTGTGCTGCGCTCACAACACTTAATAATTGGTGGCAAAAACCCTGTTGGCAAGCACAGCAGTCAGATGTTTTTTGTAGTTGATGATGAGGTTTGCACATGTCAGAAGGAATTTTGGACCACTCCTCTTTTCAGATCATCTCTAAATAATTAAGATTTTGAGGCTGTCGCTTGGCAATTCGGAGCTTCAACTCCCTCCATAAGTTTTGTATGGGATTAAGGTCTGGAGACTGGCTAGGCCACTCCATGACCTTAATGTGCTTCTTTTTGAGCCACCCCTTTGTTGCCTTGGCTGTATGTTTTGTGTCATTGTCTTGCTGGAAGATCCAGCCACGACCCATCTTCAGTGCTGTTACTGAGGGAAGGAGGTTGTTGGCCAAAATCTTGCGATACATGACCCCATCCATCTTCCCTTCAGTATGGTGCAGTCGTCATGTCCCCTTTTGCAGAAAAGCACCTACAAAGTATAATGTTTCGCCCACCATGCTTCACGACTGGGACGATGTTCTCAGGGTTATACTTATCCTTCTTCCTCCAAACACGGCGAGTTGAGTTAATGCCAAAGAGCTCAACTTTTGTCTCATCTGACCACAGCACCTTCTCCCAATAACTCACAGAATCATTCAGGTGTTCATTCGCAAGCTTCAGACTGGCCTGCACATGTGCCTTCTTGAGCAGGTGGACCTTGCGGGCACTGCAGGATTTTAAACCTTTAAGGCGTAATTTTCGGTGACTGTGGTCCCAGCTGCCTTGAGATAATTAACAAGTTCCCCACGTGTAGTTTTAGGCTGATCTCTCACCTTCTTCATGATCAAGGATACCCCACGAGGTGAGATTTTGCATGGTGCCCCAGATGGATGTCGATTGACAGTCATTTTTTATTTCTTCCATTTTCTTACTATTGCACCAACAGTTGTCTCCTTCACATCCAGTGTCTTACTTATGGTTTTGTAGCCCATTCCAGCTTTGTGCTGTTCTATTATCTTGTCCCTGACATCTAGGTTTTCCACACTGGGAGCAAGAATTCAGTTTGGCGCAACCCCCCTTCCTCATGCGGTTTGAGTAGTCGTCATGTGACCGTTCATTCATATGCGACTTACACACTTACAATCATGTGCCAACTAGCTGCTCTTCCTAATTCTCAATGTTCAGTGAAAAACTGAGAGCAGCAACCAGAAACGCTAGATTTCACTTGACCGTAAGTATGCAAATCGCTTGAGTGAATTGGCCATGTGATGACTTCTGGAACTAGCAAGCTGAGTTGACAGTGAGTATATTACACGCTTTTAGGATTGGAATGCTACGGGGCAGTCATTCTAGGTGACAACAGGCTTCTGAATTCTCACAATGCGTGTACTGCGCACTTTTAGGATTCTTCCATGATTGCGGCAAGAGTGTACGGTCATACAAACGCAGTGTTTGCAAACTTCCAACCAGATTCCGACTAGATGTGTCCAGCCTCACTCAATTAATTTTAATTTAGCGAGGCCATGCATGTCTAGTTGGCACATGATTGCATGTATGTAAATCGCATACATGTGGTCTCTTGACTTCCTGCTCTCACCGATGGCACCAGAGAATCCAGTTAGGTTGCAGTGCTCACTGTGGGAATTCAGAAGTCTGCAGTCACGTAGAGTAACTGCATACTTTCATTACAAACTTAGACAACCCTTTTAATGCTCCTAACATAAATAAAAATATAGTAACCTATAATTTGTCAAACACAATGCTTTATTAATATAGACATGTATCACGTAATCATACAAGTCATGGATTATTACATGTGTACACGATCAAATTCAATAACAGCACAATAATACATCAATAAAATCACTATCAGTACAGAAATGCATCAGTAGAACCGACATCCATACAGAAACACACCATCACAAACCTCATCAGTACAGATATACATCACCAGAACCACCAGCAATACAGAAATTCATTACCATAATGACTAGCAGTACATAAATACATCACCAGGACCACCATTGATACATCACCAGAACCACTTTTCATTCATGAATTCAGCACCAGAACCACCATCAGCACAGAACTACATCACCAAAACCGGCATCAGTTCATGGTACATTAATAGTAATGTCAGATCAGATCCATACACATTTGTATCATTTTTATCGCATGAACCTAAACTCCCAGTATATCCTTAACAATGGTAAGATGATGCTGGGAGTTGTTGTTATAAATCATCATCAGGCTGCGGACCATGCTGAAACCACAGTACTGATGAGAATTAGTATCACATACAAACATTTACGTCCAGGTACATTGTCTCTGATTGAAATCATTCTCTATTCTTCATCTTGTTCAGACGCTATATTGACTTTTCTCATCCACACTTTGTCTTTGTAGACTTCCATCTTCTCCGGTCTTGTGCAGTACATCACCACACAATGCCCATAAAAATAGTAGCGTGATTATAATGTTCCTGAATAAAAATAACTGCCCTATGCTGAGTCCCTCAATAAATAATTGCCTCTCACTGTGTTCCCTGAACAAAATATGACTTCCACACACTGTCCTCCTTATGGTACTTGCCCTTCATTTCCCCTCTCCTATACTGTAAATACTGGGCCCCCTCTTCACACTGTCCTCTCACACTGTCTCCCCTATAGTGCCCAGTCTCTACACTGTGCCCCTCATCACATTCCCCATCCTCGGCACACTGTACTCCCATGCTGCCCTTTCTTTATACTGCCCCCACACACTATTCCTCTCAATAGTCTCTGCACACATTTTTCCCCCCTTCCTCATACTGTCTCCTCACATATTTATCCCCTCGGTGTCTATTTTGTCTACTTGCACCCCATACTGTGTCCGCACCCATTCCCATACTTTGCTCACCATACTGTGTCTGTAACCATCTGTCAGGGAAATATTGAGAGATATTGAAAATTTTCCTTCTCCCCCTGAAGCCCCCCTCACCACTCCCTTATCCCCTATTTGTCACGAGACAAGAGCTGACACTCCACGCAGCTGTCTGTATGCCAATAACAGTACAAGAATCTCAATAGCCTATTCTATTTAACATACGAATGCAGTTCCTCTTAGCACAGACCTGCGAAGTAGACACCTCCAGCAGATGGGCAGAGATGGAAGGAGAGAGGAATTGGCTCGTTAGGCATCAAACGCACTTACAATAATTAAGACAATTCCCCAACCACAAACTGCAGGATTTTTGACTCCGATACGAAATACGGAATAACTAAAGTTCCATACGTCCGATAATAACGGGACCTATATTTTTAGTGGCAGGGTCAGCCAAGGAATAATATGCTTATTTTTGCATAGCCATAAACCCCTCCGTGGAGCTGTAGTGCAAAAGCACCAGAATAACGGATCGAAACTGCGCCATGTGTGGTCTCTAAATGAAGCTAAAATCATAACGGAAAAAATGGCGTCGTTTGCAAGCTTCTGTGATCAACAAGCGATAAGTTATCCCAAAAGCAGGTTTTAAATACAAACATGAAGGGTGGAGCCCGAGCCCACATGATGTCATCACAGGGGTGTGTGGGCCGATCTTCCCCTTCGACACAAGAGAGCCGACGGAAGATTGATCAATGTTCTTTGCCAAGTGGGTATAGAGACTATAAGCAACAGATTGCTTTAGATAACGCTCAAATCAAATCTGGGAGCCCCCCCTACAGCTATACTTATTCGTCTCTGCGAACTCTATAATAAGTTTCTTCTGTAATCCTATTTTATGTAACTGTCTATTCTGTACTATAAATGTCTCCTTTATAACATCCTTGTATATATTTTTCCTAAACACTGCCTCCCTTTTGGATTAAATATAAATATTTCTGTTTCTTTTGTCCTGTAATCGCTCCCTCCCCCGAAGCTATATGCTACCAGAACGCAGGCGTTTGGCCAGGCCTGTATTATATTTCAAACTCGGCCGGTGGTGGCAGCCAATAATATTAATAATTGGGCTATTGTGAAGCTGACAGTGATCGTATGGAGGGCGTAAACACATATTCCATGCGCTGGAATCCAGAGGTGTGACGCCATATGCCCACTGGTTGCTTGCCGATACCTCCGTAGTGAGTAGTGGGGCCGTGTGCTCGCGGATCCCTGGCAAAATCCTGATAGTGACGGCACGGTGAGGTATTGCATGATCTCCCCGGTGTCGTCCCTGTGGAATACATGACACCATCCCTCCCTCTCTTGCTCCCAATACTGTGTCTGTACCCATCTCCCCTTCCTCGCTCCCCATACTGTCAGCACCCATCCCCCCTTGCTCTCCATACTGTGTCTGCACCCAACTCTGATCGCTCCCCATACTTTCTCCTCAAATCCCTCCCCACCCTATTACAACAAATCTTCTATCCGGCTTCACTGAAGCACTTACCACCGACGTTGTATGCACCTCTGCGGTGCCGCTGATCTGATTACGCTGCTGATGTCACCCAGATGTGATTCGGAAGTGAAAGACGCGAGTACATTTGATTGCTGAAGCTGGCGCGCTGTGCCTTCTCTAATCCATCTGTTAGCTTAACATTATGTTGGGCCTCCCAATACAGTATACAGTATAAAGGCATCACACAGCCCTCATACAGTATGATAGTCCCACATGGTCCACTATATAGTAGGATTGTTCTCCACAGTCCCGAGTCTCTGTCCCCTCTTCTAACCTGTGTCTCAGTGAATGCGCATGGCGTGATGCAGTGATGTCACCGCACAGCCTGATATCCCCTGTGCGGTGCCGGCCTCCAGCTGGCCAGAGGTATCCTGTGGCCTAACAGTAAGCGATGTGGCACTAATATAGTAGCTCTATGCTCAATCACAACTGTTAGGGTATGTTCACACTAGGCGTTTTTTCAGCATTTTTCTCTGCAGCAAAACCTGATCTCTTGGCAGGAAAGAAGCTGCGTCAAAAACTCCAGTTTTGGTGCGTTTTTCAAGATCCCAAAATTCAGCTTTGCTTTCATCACAGAAGCATGAACACATGTCACCAATGCAAAATATATGTGAAACTATATTAACCCGAATTACAAATATAACAGTTGAGGGAGGTTAATTGTTCAGGAATAGTTTACTTAAGACACTGGCAGTGCATTGAGTTTATAGGACACTATTTATTTTCAAACTATGGTCTGCCATTGAGTTGCTCAGGTATTGTTCAATCACACACCTGGCTCAACCAATGTTTATTGTTGTAAACATCAAAAATTTAATTAAACTGTACTAATCCAAATTGTAATCTCAGGTGACCAAGACAAGATGGTAAACTTGGGAAAAACACAAAAATAAATGAGTTTCACATACTGTTGTAATTGATTTTTTTTCACTAAAAATGCAGCAAAGCCTGATGTCTGTGTTCACACGAGGCGTTTTTTGCTCTATTGTACAACAAAAAAACATGCAAAGCACAAAATACTGATGACACAAAAACCAAGGTGTGTGCATGAGATTTCTGAAATCTTAAACTTTGCTGGTACTGTAAAACACAGCTGAAAATTTTCATTAAAAAAAAGCTGAAAAAAAACCTAGTGTGAACGTGTCCTTATCAGTATCAGCATCCACAGGAAGCTGATATTGTTAACAGTGTACCAGACAGTGTGGCCCACGGCTGTACCGACCCGTCTAATGGCCAGTCTGGCCCTTTGTATGTGTAGTGCTCTGTCTTTTTATCATGGTGGTCAGCTACATCCTTAATGCATTAGTATTGTGATCAAATATTGGTAAATTAGGCTGCTTTTTGCTCTTACAGTTTTGGGGGATTTAATGTCCTTTTCAGTGAATTGCTTGTAATTTTAGTGTAGGAACTCACAAGAAAATGGGGACCTATGACACAGGTTACAAACTTGCATATTTTGCTCAAAATATAAACCATTAACTCTAATATTTTTAATCTTTGCAGGATACAACCAGGCTCTGTAGTGTTGGTGGGGAAAATAGGATGGTTGGCGCACTTATACATAATAAGCCGGCGTGGTGCACTACACGTATCTGTGTGACTGGCACATTATGCAGGTTTTATTCACATGCATCTAGAATTCTAATCATTCACCCCTTTCCCTATGAATGGTCGGTGTGAGTGGTTGTTCACCAGTATTTTGCACCTGTGCTACCTCCCAGCTTTTATCCCTGGAGCTTGCTGTAGCCAGCAGTTAAAGTATGAACTTATGACTTTTCTTACAAAATCTTCAGTTTTTCTCAAATTAGTTAATGCAAAAATGTATACACCCCACATCAAAAACTACTACATCTAGTATTTGGTATGAGCTTCATGACTTTTAAGGACAACACCAAGTTTTCTAGGCATGGAATGAACAAGTTGGTGACATATTGCAACATCTATCTCTTCCCTTTTTTCAAGAACAACCTCTTTTAGAGCCTGGATGATGGATGAGAGTGATGCTTAAAGGGGTTTTTCACATAAACAAAAGTACATTTTAATCAATAGATTTTGGAATAATAAGTTCCACAATCGGATGTGTTTAAATAAAATGTTTCTTTGCTGAGATCTTATAAATGTGCCCCTGTTGTGTACTGTGTAATGGCCATGTCTCACCGACCATACAGAGACATAGTCTGATAATGCCACATCTCTTGGGCAGGGGGTGGGGGGAGCCAAAGAGTATACAGACATTACAGCGTGGGTTCACAGCTGATTCTTTTTGTGAGATAAAACATTTCCCTGCCTGTTCTTAAACAATGTTATACTTCAAAGAAAGAATCATCTGTGATCCCCTGCTGTAATGTCTATTCACTTTTTTTCTACCCCCTTGCCCAGGAGATGTAGTATGATCAGATCATGTTCCTGCACGGTCAGACACAGCCATTACATAGTACACAGCAGGGGCACATTTATAAGATTATCTCAGCACAGAAACCTTTTTTTTAAACACATCTAATTGTGGAAATTATAATTATTTCAAAATCTATTGATTAAAATGAACTTCTGTTCATGGAACAACCTCTTTAACTTGTCTCTTCAGAATTCCCCATAGGTGTCTTGATTGGGTTCAGATTAATTCTTGGCCACTGAATCTCTTTCCCCCAGTTCTTCAAAAATGTAACATATACAGTACAGACCAAAAGTTTGGACACACCTTCTCATTTAAAGATTTTTCTGTGTTTTCATGACTATGAAAATTGTACATTCACACTGAAGGCATCAAAACTATGAATTAACACATGTGGAATTATATACTTAACAAAAAAGTGTGAAATAACTGAAAATATGTCTTATATTCTAGGTTCTTCAAAGTAGCCACCTTTTGCTTTGATGACTGCTTTGCACACTCTTGGCATTCTCTTGATGAGCTTCAAGTGGTAGTCACCGGAAATGGTCTTCCAACAATCTTGAAGGAGTTCCCAGAGATGCTTAGCACTTGTTGGCCCTTTTGCCTTCACTCTGCTATCCAGCTCACCCCAAACCATCTCGATTGGGTTCAGGTCTGGTGACTGTGGGGGCCAGGTCATCTGGCGTAGTACCCATAAATATTATGCCTCGTCAGGAATGACCTGACCTATGAAACAATCCCACTATTTACCCCTTTAGTGAACACGGTAAAAAAAAAAAAAAAAAAATGAAGGAAAAAAAAGGTGTTTTATCATCATGCCGCTGAAGAAAAAGTGGAATAAAACGCGATCAAAAAGACAAATGTAAATAAAAATGTTACCGCTAAAATCGTTACCTTGACTCTGTCAGCCGAAATATGAAAAAATTATAGCTCTCAAAATATGGCGATGCAAAAACTAGTGTTTGGAGAAACTAGTGTTTGGAGGAAAAAAAGCACTTTTAGTGTGTGACAGCTGCCAAACATAAAAATCCATTATAAATCTGGTATCGCTGTAATCGCACCGACCTGAAGAATAAAGACGTCTAATCACTTACACCGCACAAGGAATAGCGTAAAAAATAAATTAAGCCAATTCTTCACCTGCTGCTGATTTGTTCCTTCTGCCTCCCAAGGATTGCAGTAAGGCTCGGCTCACATTTATCCTGTGCTGAGCACTCACAGTGCTTCCTGTGTAAATCTCTGAAATACGTGATTCAGACGGAACCCCCGGCGGAAGATTTCCTATAATGAGGCAAATGGAGACCCTGTGGACGCCGTGTGGCCTGTAATCCCACGATGTCCGTCTTTTTTATTAGGTGTGCATAAAAAAGTGCCGTCGGCCATAGTTTTATTCACCTCTGAAAAAAAAGGACACTGCTAAACAGAGGCCAGACAGGGTCCAGAGTAACTCTGCTGCCTCATTATAATGAATGGATCCCTCTGGAGTTTCATCTGAATTACGTCACTCTTAGATTTAAATGGAAACCCCGATATCACTGCTGAGCTTAGAGCACAGGATAAATGGGAACATTTTACATAACATTTTGGATCACAATAAAAGCTTTGGCTCAATCCACGAAAAAAGCAAGTACCCACTCGGGTCCATCATCTGTTAACGGAAATATAGGGGGCTTCCACGTTATTAGTAGCACAAAAGCTCTGGAAAAGCGAAATGGCTCTTGCCCCCAAAAGAAATTCAGTAAATTCTGTGCTCCCAAATACAAATGCCCACCTCCCTTTTGAGCCCCACAGTGTGCCTAAATCGCAGTTAGCATCCACATGTTTGGCATTACTTTTGCGACAAGAGCCCGCCTAATTTACGGGTGCATGTCTCCAGAAGCACAAGCTAGGCGTAACGTACTGGTCACTACAATGGCAGTTTGCAATTTTCAGTCAGCAGCATCCACTGCTGCTTGTTTCTGGAAAACACCCATGTAGTTAAAATCCTCACCACACCTGTACATAAATTCTCAAAGGGGTATAATTTCCAAAATGGAGTCACTTGAGGGGAGATTCTGCTCTTTTAGCACTTAGGGTCTCTGTTAATGGAGTCTGCAAACTATTCTAGCAAAATCTGCGCTCCAGGAGGCAAATAGCGCTCCTTCCCTCCGGAGTCTCACGATGTGGCTAAGCAGTACTGTACAGCCACATATGGGGTATTTCCACATTCAGCATAAATTGTGGGACAAATTTTGGTGCCATTTTTACCCATTTTCCTGTGTGAAAATGTAAAATCTAAAACAAAACTTTGGTGGTGAAAAATGTAATTATTCTTTCTTCACCGCCCAATGGGGTAAATTTCTGTGAGGCACATGTGGTGTCAACATGCTCACTGCACCGCTAGATGAGTTCATTTTCCCTGCTATCCTTGTGAAAATGAAAATATTGGGGGCTAAAACAAATTTTTTGTGGGGAAACTACTGTATATATTTTTTTATTTTTACACATCCATGTTGTAAAATTCTGTGATGCACCTGTGCTCACCACACATCTAGATTTATTCCTTCTGTCTAGTTTCCAAAATGGGGTAATTTGTATGGTTTTTCCACTGTTAAAGCACATCAGGGGCTTTCCAAACGCAATATGACACCTGCAGACTATTCCATCAAAGTGTGCATTCCAAAATTTCTCTTCTTCCTTTCTGAGCCCTGCCGTGCGCCCTTCAATAGTTTTACCCCACATATGGGGGCATCAGCGTACTCAGGAGAAATGGCTCAACAACTTTTGGGGTTCAATTTCTCATGTTATCCTTATGAAGATAAAAAAAATGGGGCCTAAAAGATTATTTTTGTTCAAAAAAAGTGTTTTTTTTTTTATTTTCATGGCTCTACATTATAAACTTTTGTAAAACACTTGGGGTTCAAAGTGCTCACTATACATCTAGATAAGTTCCTTAAAGGGTCTAGCTTCCAAAATGGGGTCACTTGTGGGGGTTTTCCACTGTTTAAGCCAGGGCTGTGGAGTTGGTATAAAATGGACCGACTCCGAAAATATATAATAAATTGGGTGCAGTAGTTCAATAAAGTTTGTGGGGAATATTTTTTCACAAGAATTTGGGAAAGTTATGAAATGTCCTATGAATGTCCTATTCCTGATCTCAGGGTCTAGACTTTTAGCTGAGATGAATCTGTGCTACAGTAAATTTATCAATTAAACATGAGCAATGTATGAGGGAGTCAGAGTCATGGAGTCGGAGTTGGTGTCATGGAAATTGAGGAGTCAAAGTCCAAGGTTTGGCTTACCGACTCCACAGCCCTGGTTTAAGCACATCAGGGGCTCTCCAAACACGATATGACACACACAGACCATTCCATCAAAATGTGCATTCCAAAATTATACGTCTTCCTTTCTGAGCCCTGCCGTGTGGCCAAACAATAGTTTTACCCAACATATGGAGGCCTCAGCGTACTCAGGAGATAATTTTTGTTGAAAAAAAGAGATTTTTTTATTTTCACGGCTCTACGTTATAAACTTTTGTAAAACACTTGGGGTTCAAAGTGCTCACCACACATCTAGATAAGTTCCTTAAGGGGTCTAGTTTCCAAAATGGTGTCACTTGTGGGTTGTTTCCCATGTTTAGGCACATCAGGGGCTCCCCAAACACGACATGGCGTCTGCTAATTATTCAAGGAAATTTTACATCCAAAAAAATCAAATGGCGATGCTTCCCTTCCGAGCCATGCCGTGCTCCAAAACAGTGGATTTCCCCCACATATGGGGTATCGGTGTACTCAGGATAAATTGCATAACAAATTTTGAAATTTTGGGGTCCATTTTTTCCTGTTGTACAGCCGAGCATGTGTTTGCATCTTCTTGTTGACATGACTGCTACTAGAAGGTAGGACTGTGGAGTCGGTTTGCCAAACCTCTGACTCCTCAATTTCCATGACACCAACTCCCTCATGCATGGCTCATATTTAAGTGATAAATTTACTGTATCACAGATTAATCTCAGCTAAAAGTCTAGACCCTTAGATGGGGAATAGGACAGACATTTATAGGACATTTCATAACTTTCCCAAATTCTTATGAAAAAATATTCCCCACAAACTGCATTGAACTACTGTACCCAATTTATTATACATTTTAGGAGTTGGAGTCGGACCATTTTATACGGATTCCGACTCCACCAAAATGGGCACCGACTCCCGACTCCACAGCCCTGCTAGAAGGGAGCATGCCCCATATTTTTGAACTAACCAAACAGATATCATGGCGCTGGAGCTCTGAACAGCACTGGAACAGGCCATGTCCTCTCTTCTCAGGGTGGCTGTTCCTTACGGGGGGGGGCTGAACACTTGTGTATCATGTAATGACCCGGATGGGAAGGGTGAGTGGTCAGGAGCAGATTCTGTCACGTGGAATTGCAAGGGTTATAAAGATAATTAAACTGCACTGACCATTTTGTCTTTATAGTGTATGAGTGCAGGAACAGTACACATTTTTTTTATCTCCCCAGAGTACCCCTTTAAATAAATGCGAACCTACATATGTTTTGTATCTGCAAACTTGTAATGACCTGGAGAATCATAATGGCTGATTAGTTTTAACATTTAGTGAGCATGGTAGATAAAAAAAAAAAAAAACCGTTGTGGAATTGCACTTTTTTTGGAATTTCACCACACTTGGAAGTTTTTTTCCCTGTTTTTCAGTACATTATAGGGTAAAATCAATGGTGTTGTTGAAAAGTACAACTCGTCCTGCAAAAAAATAAGTCCTCACACAGCCATATTGCCAGAAAAATAAAAAAAGTTAAGGCTCTAGAAAGAAGGGGAGCAAAAAGAAAGCACAAAAATTGAAAATGGCCAGGGGGTGAAGAGGTTAATTTGCATAAAAAACATGAATCAAAAACGCAATATGTGAACATTGCCTAACACTGACAGGTATAATGTATTGCAGTGCTGGAGCATTGAAATGTGTTGTACCAGTAATCTACAGTAATAAAAATTAAAATCCTATAGGACAAAGTAAAAAAAAAAAAGTAAAAAATTGTAAAAATCTAAAAAAAAAATTACAAAATAAAAATAATAAACATACCAATAAATAACTATATTTATGTAAAAACAAAAATAAAAGTACACATTTGTTATCGTCGAAATGACCTGATCTATAAAACTGAAGTTAACCCCTTCAGTGAACACCGTTAAAAAATAAATTAAAAACTTGGCAAAAAAACTGGAAAAGCAAATCACAGTGGGCTGTGCCTTTCTACACAGAAGCCCACGGCAGAGAAACGTATGCTATACAGTATGTTTTCCTTGCAGTGCGCCCCTATAGCTGATGGATGACACCCATCCTGACTGTGACCAATGTCAAGCACAAACAGAGTGTGTACCTAGCCTTACAGTTGTCTCTGTTCACATCAGTTTTACTTCTTTAAAGTGTGATAGTGGCATGTAAAAGACTTCAACATGGTGGCCATCAGTTCTATTGACCATGTGCCCACCGTGCAGTATGGACGCAGATTTCCGAAGGGTTATCTTGATTGCCGGATGCCCACTTTTTAAAAAATTATGGCTGTCAGAAAATTGTCGACAAAGCCAAATTGTTTTTGTAATTGGTTTTATTTTATTTTTAAGTAGTAAATCAAAAGAAGAATATATAGATTTGGTATCCCGTAACCATACTGACCCATAGAACAAAGTTAACAGATCACCACCACATTACCACAAAGTGAGCAGAGCTAATGCAAAACTCCAAATAAGAATTTGTGGAACTAGTGTTTTTCTCCTCACCGTTTCCACTTATTTCATAAATAAATGGTGTTCTGCAAATAACAAGCCCTCTTGCAGCTATGTTGAAATATAAAAAGTTTATGGCTCTTATTAGAAATGGAGTAAAAGACAAAGTTACACTATCCTGGGAAAAAGCTCTATGTCTACCTCGTTGCAACCTCCTGCTCAGGGTTTGTTATTCGAAGGATGACATGTGTAATAGATTCCTTTGACTAAGGCCCCCTTAACACATCCATATAATACTGGTACCATTGTCATCAGTATTTTGGATCAGTGTTCCATCCGTGTGCCATCCATTTTTTTTCCACTATGACTTCAGAAATATCAATTCAAAAGCTTCTCCTATACTTTGCAATGTTAAACATGTACAGCACAAAGATGTTACAAGGATGTTTTACACAGAGCCATAAACTTGTATTGGCCCTTGTCATCCATGCAGCCGGGAGAAAATGGACTGGTCATACGAAGATCACCATAGATTATAATAGGTATGTGTGGATACTTGTCTCCGGTGCATGTGAAACCGGATGCCACATGTACCGGAAACACGTACATGTGAAGGAGGCTTTAGGGCTCTTTCACATGTCTTGATATTTCCGGTACCAGAAACACCAGTACCGGAGATATCTGTGTCCGTGTGTGGATCACACGTACAGGGGCTGGGGAATCAGTGTACAGTTAGCCCTGTTCCCAAGCACCGGGTGGGTGCTGAACTCTGCCTTCATCATAGTTCCCTGCTTGCGCTGTGATCAGCACCAGCAGGGACAATTTTGAGAATAGAAGTGTCTGCTCCCGCAGTGTCCAACTGTAGAAATGAGAATTAAACAAAAAAAAACTTATACACATCTGTCCTAAGTGTCCACTGCTGTAATCCATGCAACCGCTCACACAGAGGAGCCGGGGAAAATGGCTCCTGCAGCAAGAGGGCACCGGACCTCTGCTGAGCTCATCAAGCGGTGTCCTGTCACTCACTGAGCGCAGCTCCGGGGCCCTCTCGCTGCAGCATGTCATTCTCCGCGTGTAATCATTCGCATGGATTACAGCGGGGGGACACCTAGGACAGGTGAGTATAAGTTTTTTTTATTTTACAGTTGGACACTGTGGGAGCAGAATACTACTATTCATCATTGTCCCTGCTGGTGCTGATCGCAGTGCAAGCAGGGAACAATGATGAGGGCAGCATTCAGCACCCGACACTTGGGAACAGCGCTAACTGTACCGCTGATCCCAGGCTCCGGTACGTGTCATACGGATAGCATCCGTGTGCCGTATGTGTTTACACAGACCCATTGACTTGAATGGGTCGATGTGATCCAAGCTGCTGGCCAAAAACAGACATGTCTACGTGTGTGTCACTCGGACACACGGTCCGTGGAAACACACTGACATTTGCGTAGACCCATTCATTTGGTGTCTTGGGTATGTGTGGAAACTGACACCACACGTACCGGACACACTGACGTGTGAAAGAGCCCTTACACTGTATGGACAAGGATGGAAAGTCACCTCTTAATCATTGAATTCAGGTTTTCTCTTTTGGTCCCAATGGCACGGGTATATAAAATCCAGCATCTAAACATGTAGTCTGCCTCTGCAAACATTTGTGAAAGAATGGCTTGTTCTAAAGAGCTCACTGAATTCAGCATGTTGCTGTAATATGTTGTCTTAAGGCAGTTCATGAAAGTCCAAATAAGCCATAGTTGGATGAGTTTGATGTGGAAGAACTTGATTAACCTCAACTCCATCAGATACCTCTATCAGATGAGCTAGAGATTGCAAGCCAGGTCCTCCTGTCCAACATCAGCGACTGACCTGATAAATGCTCTTCTAGAAGAGTGGATAAAAGTCAACATAGAAATATTCCCAATTTTTTTTTTAAGAAAGCCTTCCAAAAGAGTGGAAGCTTTATTACCTGCAAAGGGAGATCAACTCCATATTAATGACCCTGGATTTAAAAAGGAATGCCATAAAAGCATCTCTGGGAGTAATGTGTATGTGTCTCAATAGGTTTATCCATATGGTGTGTAATAGGTTCTGCTTCTTTCATTAGTGAGAGGTGGAGACTGCTGCTTTTGACAATGTGTAAATATGGAGATGAATGAGAATCATAATCAGTTTTGTTATATATTTTAGGAAGGCAACAGAAAAAAAGAAAAAGGCCAGTAATTGAGGAAGAGGCTGTAGAGGCAAAGTAAGCACAAAATAAGACTTTTGTGGATGTGGACATACCAAATATTTTAAATTGTTATTTTATTTTTAATGAGGGAAGGCATCAACAGAACGATCATCGTTAAATGAATACATCACCAGAACATTCCATCAGTATTCCACAAGCATCACCATCAGTACTTAAATACACCATTGATACATAAATTCATCATTGGTTGGGTGAAGCCATTTATTGTCAAACTACTGTGTTTTCTCGTTTTAAATCTTAATGACAACCAAAAACATCCAAATGACCCTGATCAAAAGTTCACATACCCCAGTTCTTAATACCGTGTATTGCCCCCTCTAACATCAATGACTGCTTGAAGTCTTTTGTGGTAGTTGTGGATGAGATTCTTTATGTTCTCACATGGTAAAGCTGACCATTCTTCTTGGCAAAAAGCCTCCAGTTCCTGTAAATTCCTGGGCTGTCTAGCATGAAATGTGCGCTTCAGATCTCCCCAGAGTGGCTCAATGATATTGAGGTCAGGAGACTGAGATGGACACTCCAGAACCTTGAACTGTCTGCATCTGAATCTAGGAGCGCAATCTGAGGTATCAGTAAGGAATTGGTGGATGCTGCCTTCCATGGTAATTGTAGTGTCTTGTGATGGTGTAGGTGTCTATCTTCTCTTTTGCCACCCATCTGGTTAGGTAAAATGCAATCTGATTAGTTGTGGATTAGGGCCCAGGAGAACAATGAACACGTCTTCACTCCACATTTGCTAGGACAATGCCCCCACCATGATGGTTTTATTAGTTAAAATGTTATTTTTATTTTGTTTTTAATACTAAAAGAGACCTTGATTTGTATGTTTCTGCAGTAAATCATGTGGGTGTAAAGACATCCCCCCCCGCAAGTTCATCTGTGTCGTGGAAGATTCAGAGTTGTAAGTAATTTTGACAACATAGAATAATAGAAATAAAAGATTAACAATTTATATAACTTTTGAATTCAACTTAAACTTAACTTAAAGTAAAAGTTAATATTAACATAATATGCATAAAGCAAAGTGATAGTGTCTTTTCTAGCCATATATATGCTGTTTTGCACAGCTGGACCATTCTAGGGCTAAGCCAGGTGCTATGTTATCTATGTTGGCTATATGCTCTTATTCAGGGCTGTACGCGCTCATAGGCAGAGGCCTGTCATGTCAGGGATGCGAGTGGCTAGTAAAAGTTTGTTTTTCTCTGTTTGGTACTGTACTTAAAGGGAACCTAAGAACGCAGCTTTTCAGAGTAAAATATACATGGATGAGTTCATTCAGTCAGTGATGGAGATATGCTGCCCACGGATTAGGCAGCATGTGTCCATTTCCCTTTAACCCCTTCACTCCCGGGCAATTTTCTGCTTTGTTTTCATTTTTGATTTTTGTTCCCTTTCTTCCCAGAGCAATAACTTTTTTATTTTTCCCTCAATATAGCCATGTGAGGGCTTGTATTTTGAGGAAGTTGTACTTTTGAAAAACATCATTGAATTTACCATATAGTGTACTGGAAAACAGGGAAAAAATTCCTAGTGCCAAAGTTTTTTTTTTTTTAAATAAGTGCAATTCCACAATTGTGTTTTTTTTACCATGCTAGCTAAATTCTAAAAGTGATCTGCCATTATTATTCTACATGTCTTTACGAGTTCACAGATACCAAACATGTATAGGTTCTTATTTGTGTAAGTGGTGAAAAAAAATCCAAAGTTGGTAAAAAAAACAAAAATGTCGCCATGTCTGAGTCCCGTAGCGTCTCCATTTTTCCGGATTTTGGGCTTTATTTTTTGTGGCCTGAGCTGACGTTTTTATCGATACCATTTTGGGGTACATACAATGTTTTGATCCCCTTTTATTGCAATGTTGAGGCGACCAAAAAAATGTAATTCAGGCGTTTTGAATTTTTTACTCATTATGCCGTTTACCGATCGGATTAATTATTTTTATATTTTGATAGATCGGGCATTTCTGAACCTGCCGATACGTATATCACAAATATGTGTTTTTTGTTTTTTTTTATATAGTTTTATTTTGAATGGCGCAAAAGGGTGTCGATTTGAACTTTATATGGTTTTAATTTTTTTAAATATTTTTGGAAATCTTTACTTTTCTTGGGAGACTTCAACTGCGGTTATCCGATTGCTTGTGCTGAACATATTAGGGTTTCAGCCTTGCTATGTGTAGCAGAAATGCTCATATACTATGAACGCTGGCCACTGGGTGGCGCTCATAGCAGACAACCTGCAGTCTTCTACAAAACCCGTGTTGGCAGGCCAACCCATGGGCGCCCTGCGATCATGTGACAGGTGCGCCGATGGCCGTAGCCATTGACGCGCTTCCAGCCCGGGCATGTTAAATGCCGCTGTCAGAGGTTGACACCAACATTTAACATGTTAACAGCCGTGTGTGGATCACGATTTCACCCGCTTCTGTTAGAGACACATGACTGCTGATCAGATCAGCTGTCATGTGCCTGAAAAGATCAAGGCTCAGCGCCGGAGCCTCATCAAAGGGAGAGACACAACATACGACTTCCCCCAAATGTCACGTCGTGTCATGAAAGGGTTAAGCTCAGTACTAATCAAAAGTTTGAAGAATCCTTTTTATGCAATGGTTTTCCTTTTTTTATTGGAAAGTACTCATTGTAGATTTAGACTTAAGGCTGTGGGCCCAAGATGCGGATTCAAAGCTTTTCCGCGACGGCGTTTCCACCGCGAAAACACATTAAAAACGCTTGTTAAGTTGTCTTCCATGCTTCCCAATGATAATCCGCATGTGCTGTGCACATGCTGCGGAAATTTCCGCTGCGGATTATCATTGCATAAAAATCCGCAGCACAACCAGTTATTGTGCAAAATCGCCGCCATTGACTTGCATTGAACTGCATACATACATACTTGCGGATGTTATGCGGTTCAATGCGCGGATGGTACCTGGGTCTGGTGAAAAGGAGACTCTCCTCCAGACCCGGGTACCATTAGTAAAAAAATAATTAAAACGTAAAAAATAAATAAAAAAAAAACATTAAAGTTACCTCTTTGGCGGTCCCCAGTCTCCTCTCCGGTGGCGTCTTCTGTCCTCGGCGTCCCGCGGTGTTCTGAAAGGACCTGCGGTGACGTAATTTAGTTATGTGATGATCACGCGACCTCTGACGTCAGCGGTCGCGTGACCTGACAGCTGACTAAATGACGACCACAGGTCATTTCAGGACGCCGAGGACAAAGGATGCAACGGAGAGGTAAAAAGTATAATGTTATTTTTTTATTTTTTATATTTTATATTTATATTTTAATTCTTTTTTTTTTTACTATTGATGCTGCATTTAAAGCAGCATAAGTTGGTGACACAATATAAATCAATATAAATCAATGCCAGTTGCAAGCACTTTTCCAAGTGATGCTCAAAATCGCTTGGAAAAGCGCTTGAAAAAACACATGATAAAATGCATGCAAAAACGCTTCTCCCTGGCAGAAAAAACGCATGTAAAATCCGCATGCGTTTTTTTTCTACCAGGGAGAGGCAGAAACGCTCAGGAAAAATTCAGCATTGTGGGCATATAGCCTAAGACACCAAATCCACAAAAGGACACATATTGAAACAAAGTGTAAAAAAGCACATGTGAAACAAACCAAAGTATGTGCTGGCTTATGAAGGGCTGAATTGTTCAGTCTAAGCAAGCTTCATTTACCACTGCTGCCATTTTGAGTTAGAAGCTGCTTGAGACAATGCCGAGGATGTATAAGGCTGTGTGCCCACGATGCGGATTTAATGCGTTTCCGTGGCTGCATTTCCGCCACAAAAACGCATTAAAAACGCTTGTTAAGTTGTCTGCCATGTTTCCCAATGATAATCCGCATGTGCTGCAGAAATTTCTGATGCGGATTATCATTGTGGAAATATCCGCAGCACAACCATTTATTGTGCGTAATTGCGGTGTGTTGTGTGGTTCAATGCACGGATGGTACCCGGGTCTGGAAAAGAGGAAACTTTCCTCCAGACTCGGGTACCAATAGTAAAAAGAGAATTAAAAAAAAACATTATACTTACCTCTCCGGTGGCCCCCGGTCTCCTCTCCGGTGGCGTGCTCTGTCCTCGGCGTCCCGCAGTGTTCTCAAAGGACCTGCGGTGACGTCATTTAGTCATGTGATGGTCACGCGACCGCTGACGTCGACGGTCGCGTGACCTGTCAGCTGACTAAATGACGTCAACGCAGGTCCTTTGAGAACACCGTGGGATGCAGATGACCGAGGGCGCCACCAGAGAGGAGACCGGGGGCCACCAGAGAGGTAAGTGTAATGGTTTTTTTTTTGTTTTTTTACATTTTAATTCATTTTTTTTACTATTCATGCTGCATTTAAAGCAGCATAAGTTGGTCACACAATATAAATCCATGCCAGTTGCATGGATTTATATTGTGTAACCAACTTGTCAAGCATTTTATCCAAGTGATGCTCAAAATCGCTTGGAAAAGCGCTTGAAAAAACGCATGCAAAAACGCTTCTCCCTGGCAGAAAAAACACAAGTAAAATCCGCATGCTTTTTTTCTGCCAGGGAGAGGCAGAAACGCTCAGGAAAAATCTGCATCAGTTCTGCATTGTTGGCACATAGCCTAAAGGTTTAACACATATCCTGGTTTGTTTTAAGTGTATTTCTTTACTCCTAGTTTCCATTTGTGTTCCTTCGTGATTTTGCTGCCTTCAGTCTGAATCTACAATGAGCACATTTCAATAAAATAAAGGAATATTATTTATGTTCAAACTTATTATTGGTACTGTATATGAGCATTCCTTTATAGGGAACCCTTTTGATGCTGTTAGTTTTTCTTCTCTTTGGAACATATTAGCAAGGGGCTGTCCTCTGTCTAATAAAATATCCTTGCGTTCTGAACCTGCCTGGCGCCGGCATTTAGACCCCTGCAGCTGGGAGGAAATTAACTTTATTCATTAACTTTATTAATCAGAGCAGTGACTGAACCAATGTTGGTGCCACCCCCATGACTGAAACCTAATCACTACCGGGGGAAATTTAATTTGGGGGGTCTAAGTGTCGGCGCAGGGCAGGTTCAGAATTGTATTAACCTACAGATTATCTCCATATGTGCAGGTTAATTGCGTTGTTTCACTTGAAAGTTTCCCTTTAATGTAAATTTCAGTACTATTGTTTTACTCTATAACAGTTTTCTTTTTTAATTTTTTTATTGTAGTTAATATTTTGCACATGCATGTAGTAATGTGCTTTTTTCTAATCTACAGCATTGTGGAACATTTGTATCATTCATGCGGTATGTCCTTATTTTATTTATTCCAAATTTTTATGTCTTTTATAAAGGATACATATAAACAATGGCTTAGTGATAAACCCTTCACAGTTAGCAAATAACTGCATGCAGTTTGACAAGTGACACATCCTTGAATTCTGTGTTTCAGCCTCTATCTCCTGCTGTCCTCAGATTACATAGACAAAACCTGCTGACAGATTCCCTTCAATAGAGCATGGATCTGGGGTCAGCAATTAGTTTTCTCAAGGGCTCACATAAGAGACTGCGCCTGTTGTGCAGGGTTAAACCAACACACTGAATTTAAGAATATTAGTAGAAATATTAAGCAAAGTTATTATTATATTAATTTTGACTGCTTGCTATTTATCACAAGCATGTTGATCAACTGCCACTATTAATAGAGCTTATTGTAACGTGCTCTTACTTCGAGCAGCCAATCAAAACCATATAATTTATTGATTTTTATATCGCCCATGCCCCAAAGCTCCCTCCCACGCACAGTATAATAGCCATCACAGCCACCATACACATAGTAGATGCCCCTATGGCAGGATGACTACTGTTCACCCTACACATTTTATGGTACCCCATACATACAGTATCATTCCTCAAAGTTCTCCCCCAGACACACACAAGGTATGATACCAAACAGATCCCTCCTCACACAGCCACCATATGCACAGAATGCTGCCCACAAAATGTGTTGGCTCCACACCCCCAATTCAATATGATTGCCCCACTGTACCCCTGTGACTGTCTGAACCCAACCTGAACAGCTGTGGGGGAATTCTAAAGAGACAAGTTAAGAATCGCTCTACATTCAGGCTCTAAAAAGGTCCTTCTATAAGAATAGAAAAAGATAGATGTTACAATATGTCACCAACTTTTTCATTCCATGTCTAGAAGACTTGGTGCTGTCCTTAACAATATAGAGGTCATACAAAATACTACATGTAGTAGTTTTGATGTGGGGTGTATACATTTTTGCATCAACTAATGTGGGAAAACTGAAGAGTTTGTAAAGAAAGTTATAATATTAACCTTACCTTTATGCTTTATGGGTCAAAAAAAATGTTCTGTGAAACCCTTCTTATCAGCATTTTGGAAATTGTTCTTGTGTTCAGTGAGGTATTAGTTAAAATCCTACTTTTTGAAGGAGTTGTGGTCACTTTTTGCTGAGCACTGCAAAAAAAATTACATTTAAACATGCATAAATATATCACCTATTTTCATGTTACATACATTATTGTATTACCCTGACTAATCAGTATTTCCTCTAATTACTATTTAGCATAAGAAGAGCATGACTTGATTTGTCAGGTATGTACTGCACATTACCATTCCATGTCTCCTAACCTTGTCTTGTGGTAATCAGTATTAACCTTCCTGACAGCCCCATTATTCAAGTTTGACACATCAATTTATGTGGTAATAACTGTAAAATGCTTCTGCCAGTGATACTGAGATTGTGATTTTCTTTTCTCTTTCGCTTCATTAGGTGACCCAGGAAACCATGGGTGTATGCTGCTGCCACTAGGAGGCTGACACTATGCACAAAAAAGTTAGCTTCTCCCCAGCAATGTACACCCCACTGACTGGCATTAAGTTAATCAGTTTAGTTTAGTGTCAGTAGGAGGTGGACACTGATATTTTACTAGACCCAGATTTACCTTGAGTTTCGTAGTTTTCCAGTAGTGTCTCCCTCTTCTTCAGAAGGCTCTTCTCCTAGATTAGCTCTGGAGGGATACAGTGTGCGACGGTCACACTGTACTCCCATTTAAAGGCTATGAGTATGGTGTGAACTGCCACTCCATATCCTCATGACTATCGGCTAGGACCCCAACCCCTTACAGTGTGTTCAGGTGATCCAATCGTCGTTCCTCGCACCCCTCTCCTGCCCGGTTGTCTACCAGAGCTTGACAGTTTCAGGAGCGGTGGACGTCCTACAACCCAATGAAGCCTGGACATCTTTTGATCCCACTACATCTTCAGGGATGGAGAGGTACTTCTTTTTCGCTCTCCATCAGGTTCTCATTCCAGAGGCTAAGAGAAGACAAAGTTCGATAGGAAGAAGAAAGAAGATTCCATAGGCATGGGGCTGATTTTATTGTTACTGTGTACTGTTACATTGTGCTTACCCGGGCACGTTAGTCTGAACTTTGTGCATTTATCTCTACAGGGGCCCTGCTTATTTGTGTTTCCCCTGCAGCAGGCTGTATCTGGGCATCTTAAATGGGACTCTAGGCTACTTGCAACGTCTTTTACAGCCTTCATGCCGCAACCCCCCTCTTCGCCGGCCTCACTTTCTAATTTAGGCTCTGGCTTCAGTGTGGCCTAATTGCAGTGTTTAGCTCTGCCCCTTCCCTGTCCCCTCAAGTGGGCTTTTCTCTGTCTGTGGTTAGCTCCACCCTTATCCGGCCTCATTGAGTGGGCTTCTCTGTCTGCCTCGGTCAAGTCCCCTTCCCAGTGGCGCGGAATCTGCGTGCCTTTTTACCTCCTCTTTCTCCTGCTTCATCCTGCTGCCCCCTATTTGCCGACATCCAGCCAGCTTGTGACAGGCGCTTTCCTCCGGTCGCCCTGAGCCCTCCCTTCTCCAGGAGTATCTTCAGCAGTTCCTTCCTGGTACATCCTCTCCTCAGACTACTAGCAGCAGACTTTAGGACCTCATCACTTCTGTGGGTAAGCTCTGCTCTGCAAACTGGCACTCTCCTCAGCAAATCTTTACCTGTCCCCTGACCTCTGGCATTGGTTAGTGACTCTGCCGTCTCTTTTATCATGTCTAAGTCTAAAGGAGAGCACTCTCGCCCTCCAGCCTCTACTACTCTGGTAACTGAATTTGTCTGTTCTTTATGTAAATGCAGTCTCCCTTCGGGTCACTTTTCTTTCCTCTGTCGGAACTGCAACATTACTCCCGCTCCTGCTACCCCAGAGGTCCCATTGCGTCCGGAGTGAGTGTTCCCCCTATCACGGGTGGGCGACTTCCCTGTTACCCTGGTAAGGTCCGTGACAGATTGTATCTCAGATCCTGGTATCTGCATTATACAGATTAGCTACACCTGCTTCTACCACTGCCAACGAATCACAGGAACCTCCGGCTAAGCCTACCAATTTCGGCTGTAAGAGATCTAGGCAGGAAAGCCGTTCCAGGTCCTCCTCTCTCTCCCACACTCCCCCTGGTCCTTCCCGGCGGGCAGCTTCTTCCCGGTCCTCATCCCCTGACTCACCTGTCGAGCCAGACTCGGATACGTTTACCGAACCTGACTCTGACATGGACTATGACCAGGCCTCTAACAAGTGGGACATAGTTCAGAGCCTTATTTTAGCTGTCAACCAGACCTTTAACATTAAGGATACCGCTATGGAAGCCGCTGAACAGCCAGTTTTGTTTTTGATGGTCTAGACCAACCCCTAATTTATTCGCTGCTCAAAAGGAATTTGAAGAGGTCCTTTCCAGGGAGCGAGAATACCTCACCAGATGCTTCCAGAGAGGGAAGCGTCTCGGCATCCTGTACCACTTTGCTCTCTGACGTTACTGAGAACTGGACCACATCCCCCATGGTAGACCTCCAGTCTCTAGGTTATCCACCAACATGGGTCTTCCTGTTACGGACGGGGCATCCCTCAAGGACTCCCATGACAGGCTCTTAGAGTAGTTTTCCAAATCAGCCTTCGAAGCAGCATCTTCCATGTTGTGCACTGCCTTTGCCACTACATGGGTTTCAAAATCCATCTCTGCATGGGCTAAACAACTCAGTCAAGTCATCCTCACTGGAGCTCGGGCTGAGGAGTTAGCTGATTTGGCGGATCAGATATCTCATGCGGGAAAATACGTGGTATCTTCCTCCTTTTACGCAGCTTCATGTGCCGCCCAAGTGGCCAGTAATGTAGTGGCCATCCGCAGAACCATTTGGCTAAAGGCGTGGCAAGTGGACTTGACATCTAAGAAGTCCCTTACCAATCTACCTTTCCAGGGATCGCAGCTATTTGGTACCAAGCTGGACCAGATTATTAAGGACGCCATGGTAGGGACAAGCTCTCTCCGTCCTCTGGCCAAACCCCGACGTCCTCCTCCGAAACTTAAGCTTTGGTCTTTTCGCCCCTTTCATCCACGGATGAGCCCTCAAGCTGGGAGAAGCAGCAGGCACGTAAGGAGAGGAAAAGGGTTTCCTTTAAACCAACCCCTTTCAAGGCAGATCCTCCACGGCCCAGCCTGGCATGTTCTCCTCCGCTTTACTCACTACCACCCAGGGATTCCCACAGGTTGGGCGGTCGTCTCATGTATTTCAAGGACATCTGGCTAGCTTCCATTGAGGACACCTGGGTCAGAGAAGTTGTATCTTCAGGATACAAGACAGATTTTGTTTTGTGGCCCTGAGATTACTTCGAATCCTTCTCCCCAAGGGATCCATCTCTGGTCCTGGGTTTTTTTGGAAGCCGTTGCCTCTCTCCTCAAATCAGGGGTCATCGTTCGTATTCCAATTCAGGAACGTTTCACAGGCTTTTATTCGAGACTCTTTGTGGTTCCAAAGAAGGACTGGTCAGTTTGTCCCATCCTGGATTTAAAATTGCTGAACAGAAAGGTTTGTCTTCACCATTCGTTCAGTAATAGCTTCCATGGAGTTGCAAGAGTTCCTGTGCTCTATAGACATCCAAGACACCTACAGTACAGACCAAAAGTTTGGACACACCTCATTTAAAGATTTTTCTGTATTTTCATGACTATGAAAATTGTACATTCACACTGAAGGCATCAAAACTATGAATTAACACATGTGGAATTATATACTTAACAAAAAAGTGTGAAACAACTGAAAATATGTCTTATATTCTAGGTTCTTCAAAGTGGCCACCTTTTGCTTTGATGACTGCTTTGCACACTCTTGGCATTCTCTTGATGAGCTTCAAGAGGTAATCACCGGAAATGGTCTTCCAACAATCTTGAAGGAGTTCCCAGAGATGCTTAGCACTTGTTGGCCCTTTTGTCTTCACTCTGCGGTCCAGCTCACCCCAAACCATCTCGATTGGGTTCAGGTCTGGTGACTGGAGGCCAGGTCATCTGGCGTAGCACCCCATCACTCTCCCTCTTGGTCAAATAGCCCTTACACAGCCTGGAGGTATGTTTGGGGTCATTGTCCTGTTGAAAAATAAATGATGGTCCAACTAAACGAAAACCGGATGGAATAGCATGCCGCTGCAAGATGCTGTGGTAGCCATGCTGATTCAGTATGCCTTCAGTTTTGAATAAATCCCCAACAGTGTCACCAGCAAAGCACCCCCACACCATCACACCTTCTCCTCCATGCTTCACAGTGGGCACCCAGGCATGTAGAGTCCATCCATTCACCTTTTCTGCGTCACACAAAGACACGGTGGTTGGAACCAAAGATCTCAAATTTGGACTCATCAGACCAAAGCACAGATTTCCACTGGTCTAATGTCCATTTCTTGTGTTCTTTAGCCCAAACAAGTCTCTTCTGCTTGTTGCCTGTCCTTATCAGTGGTTTCCTAGCAGCTATTTTACCATGAAGGCCTGCTGCACAAAGTCTCCTCTTAACAGTTGTTGAAGAGATGTGTCTGCTGCTAGAACTCTGTGTGGCATTGACCTGGTCTCTAATCTGAGCTGCTGTTAACCTGCGATTTCTGAGGCTGGTGACTCGGATAATCTTATCCTCAGGAGCAAAGATGACTCTTGGTCTTCCTTTCCTGGGTCGGTCCTCATGTGAGCCAGTTTCTTTGTAGCGATTGATGGTTTTTGCAACTGCACTAGGGGATACTTTCAAAGTTTTCCCAATTTTTCGGACTGACTGACCTTCATTTTTTAAAGTAATGATGGCCGCTCGTTTTTCTTTACTTAACTGCTTTTTTCTTGCCATAATACAAATTTTAACAGCCTATTCAGTAGGACTATCAGCTGTGTATCCACCAGAGTTCTGCACAGCACAACTGATGGTCCCAACCCCATTTATAAGGCAAGAAATCACACTTATTAAACCTGACAGGGCACACCTGTGAAGTGAAAACCATTTCCGGTGACTACCTCTTGAAGCTCATCAAGAGAATGCCAAGAGTGTGCAAAGCAGTCATCAAAGCAAAAGGTGGCCACTTTGAAGAACCTAGAATATAAGACATATTTTCAGTTATTTCACACTTTTTTGTTAAGTATATAATTCCACATGTGTTAATTCATAGTTTTGATGCCTTCAATGTGAATGTACAATTTTCATAGTCATGAAAATACAGAAAAATCTTTAAATGAGAAGGTGTGTCCAAACTTTTGGTCTGTACTGTACCTCCATGTCCCTATCTTCCCAGTGGATCAGAGATTCCTGCGCTTTGCGGTACTTCAGGACCACTTCCATTTCGTCACCCTGCCATTCGGCCTTTCTACAGCTCAGACTTTTCACAAAGATAATGGCAGCGGTAATGGTCCTTCAGGTCAGGGGCCTAGTGATCATTCCTTACCTTGAGACATTCTCGTCAAGGTTCCATCCTTCTCCCTCGCCCAGTCTTTCCATTGCTCTTGCTCTTGATACACTGTCTCGACTCGGGTGACTTGTAAACAGGAAAAAATCTTGTCTTGTTCCTACCCAGCGCCTGATCTTCCTCGGCATCCTACTCTCCGCGCACCAGCCGATTGTTAGCTCTCTTCAGACCCCTCAACCATTATCGCTCTGCTCAGCTATGGCGGTCCTGGGGAGGATGGTGGCGGTGTTGGTAGCGATTCCTTTTGAGCAGTTCCGCAACAGACCACTTCCGCACGCCATCCTTTCCTAATGGAACAGATCATCTCTCTCCCTTGACCGTCCAGTTCGGATCTCGTCCCGGGTCAGGATGTCTCTGAACTGGTGACTGTGTTCCCCTCTTATTAATCAGGGTCGATTCCTTCTCCCCGTTCACTGGCAAGTGGTGACTACAGATGCCAGCCTCCTTGACTGGGGAGCGGTACTCCACAACATTGCTGTCCAGGGACATTGGTCGTAGGAGGAGTCCACTCTGCCGATCAATATTCTAGAGATCAGAGCCATTCCATTGTCCCTTTGTCACTGCAGGACCTTCTCGGAGGCCTACCAGTCCGAGTTCAGATAGACAATGCCACGGTGGTGGCATATGTCAACCACCAGGGAGAGACTCTTGAGTCCTTTGGCATTATCCGAAGTCTCCAAGATCCTTCTCTGTGCTGATAGCAGGGTTCCGGCAATATCCGCAGTGCATATCCCCGGCGTCGAGAACTGGTCCGCCGATTTTCTCAGTCGCGATGGTATGGTCTCTACATCAGGACGTCTTCCTTCAGATTTGCCTGAGGAGGGGCACTTCGGTTGTAGATCTCATGGTGTCCTGGTTTAACCGGAAGGTGCCGCAGTTCATTTCCAGGTCCCTCCGACCCCCTCATGGTGGGAGTCGACGTGTTGTCGATACCCTGGTTGCAGTTTGCACTTCCTTATCTGTTCCCGCCTCTTTCCCTTCTTCCCAGACTGTTGAAGAAGATCAAAGCAGAAGGGGTGCCGGTCATCATGATCGCTCCGGATTGGCCCACGAGGTCCTTGTATGTAGAGGTCATCAGTCTTCTCGCAGATGCCCCTTGGAAGCTCCAGGACAGATCAGCTCTGCTTTCCCAGGGCCCCATCTCCCACCGGAAATTCTCGGTTGCTCGATTTGACGGCTTGGCTGTTGAAACCCTGGTCCTAAGAGCATCTGGATTTTCAGAACGAGTTGCTGAGACGATGATCTGGGTATGGAAGCCATCATCGTCTCGAGTATACTATCAGACGGCCTTTTTCCATTGTGAGATTAATCACAACGCACCTATGACATTCGCCCTTCCGGCAATTTTGGCCTTCCTTCAGGCTGGGCTTGACGCACGACTTGCTGTCAGCTCCTTGAAGGGCCAAGTCTCTGCACTTACTATCCTCTTCCAGAAGAATTTGGCATCTCGCTCTCAGGTCAAAACCTTTCTTCAGGGAATAGCTCACTCTGTCCCTCCGTACCGAACGCTCGTCGATCCCGGGTGGGCCTCAACCTAGTTCTGGGGGCCATTAGGAGTTCCCCCTTTGAACTGCTGCAAGAAGTGTCTCTGTCTTTTTTCTCTTGGAAGGTGGTCTTTCTGGTGGACATCACTTTCACTCGGTGTATTTCAGAGCTGGCGGCCTTTTTTTCTATTGATCTCCTTTCCTGATCCTCCACCAGGACAAGGTGGTCTTGCGACCGGTGCCTTCGTTCCTCCCCAGGTGGTCTCCACCTTTCACTTCAGTGAGGACCTCATCCTCCCTTGTTTTTGTCTGGCTCTGTCACCCTCTGGTGTGTTCCCTGAATAGGTTGGACATTGTCAGAGCAGTTAGGGTTTATCTTGCAAGGGCCGCCCCCTTCCGGAAGACGAATACCTCTTTGTTATCCCTGAGGGGGTGCGGAAGGCCTTCCGGCTTTTAAGGCTACAATTTCTCTCTGGATCCGGACGGCAATCTTTGAGGCATACCGGAGTAAGAACAGGACTGCTCCTCCCGGAATTAAGCCCAATCTACCAGAGCTATTGGCGCCTCCTGGGCAGTCCGCTCTACAGCTGTCATGCTAGCTATGGAAAAAAACCAGCGTACGAAGATGGGAAAAGGTGGTTAGCCCAGCAACTAGAGAAAAGGGGGAGTGGAGACCCCAATGCAGATCTAACAACTCCATGACTCCCCTATCATCCCTAAATAGGTTCCGCACCGATCGCCAAGCAGGATACCTTAGCCCTGGCTGACCCTAGAGCTAGGCCCTAGTTAGGGAGGGGTGAGCACTAGTCAGCCCCACTGCAACTAAAGACAAACAAGGGAGACATACAAGGGGATACACTTAACTTTGAGAAGACACCAGAGAGATAACGACTACAATCTACAAAGGAACTCCAAGGATAACCTAGCCGACTACTAGAATTCAGACCTGTACAGAGGAATTTACTCTATCACCAGCAAGTTTCTGGATAAACTGAGTGTATTTAACCCCTTAATGACCGGATCATTTTGCGTTTTCTTTTTTGCTCCCCTTCTTTCCAGAGCCAGAACTTTTTTATTTTTTGCTCAATATGGCCATGTGAGGGTTCATTTTTTGCGAGACGAGTTTTACTTTTAAATGCCATCACTGGTTTTACCATATTGTGTACTAGAAAACAAGAAAAAAATTCCAAGTGCGGTGAAATTGCAAAAAAAATGCAATTCCACATTTGTTTTTTGTTTTTTTACCACGTTCACTGAATGCTAAAACTGACCTGCCATTATTATTCTCAAGGTCATTATGAGTTCTTAAACACCAAACATGTATAGGTTATTTTTTATTTAAGTGGTGAAAACAAATTCCAAAATTTGGTAAAAAAAATGTTTAGAGACCCGTAGCGTCTCCATTTTTCAGGATCTGGGGCCGGGTGAGGGCTTATGTTTTGCGCGCTGGGCTGACATTTTTATTAATACCATTTTGGGGTAGATCCCATGTTTTGATCGCCCTTTATTGCATTTTATTACAATGTTGCGGCGACCAAAAAAAACGTAATTCTGGCGTTTGGAAATTTTTTCTCGTTACGCTGTTTAACGATCGGATTAATTCTTTTTTTATATTGATAGATCGGGCGATTCTGAACGCGGCAATACTAAATATGTGTATGTGGGGTTTATTTTTTATTTTATTTTGAATGTGGCAAAAGGGGGGTGATTTAAACTTTTATATTTTTTTAATATTTTTAAAAACATTTTTTTTACACTTTTTGCTTGCTTCAATAGTCTCCATAGGAGACTAAAAGCAGCAGCTGTCCGATCGCCTCTGCTACATAGAGGCGATGAGCAGATCGCCTCTATGTAGTAGAAATGCTCACTTACTATGAGTGCCGACCACTGGGTGGCGCTCAAAGCAATCGAGACATGCCAATCCATCGATGACCCACGATTACGGGACTGGGTCACCGATGGGTGGGGCTTAGGACATGCTTCCTGTAAGTGCAAGTTAAATCCCGCTGTCAGAGATTAACAGCGGCATTTAACTGGTTAACAGCCGCGGGTGGATCGCGATTCCACCCGCGGCTGTTGCGGGCACATGTCAGCTGTATAAATCAGCTGACATGTGCCCGGTTCAGCGTGGGCTCAGCGCCGGAGCCCCCGCTGAACCGGCCTTTCCGATGTGGTGCGTACTATTACTGACCACGTCGGAAAGGGGTTAAAGATCCAGCAAAGGTGTGTCAATTAGCCGTAGAAAGTGGAGATCACCGCTGGGTCCTCCGATGATGGAAGGATCAAGAAGATGTCTGCAAGGCCAAGTGCAGAGACTTTCTATAGCTGGATCCAGAATGACTGTCTGTCAAACCTGACACAGCTGTGACAACAGCTTTGCAAAGCGGCAACCTGGTCCTCCATCCACACGTTCACCAAGTTTTACAGGTTTCATACCTATTCTTCAGCAGATGCCACCCTAGGTAGGAGAATCCTTCAGGTGACAGTGGTTAGTTCTCCCACCTGAATGGAGTTTCTTTCTGTTGTTTCCCTCGCCAGGGACTGGTTTTGGACATCCCATGGTTTCCTGTGTCCCCCAATGAATCAATAGAGAAAGCAGGATTTTTGGTTACTCACCATAAAATCTGTTTCTCGGAGTCTTCATTGGGGAACATAGCACCCTCCCATTTTGACAGCTTTACTAACTTTTATTGTTATGTTACAGTTTGTTTTTTTCTTGTATTTCTCTCTGTTTAATGTTGCTTCTCCTACTGCTTGTATACAAACTGATTAACTTAATGGCAGTTGGTGAGGTGTACAATGTACAAAAAAAAATAGCTCCTCCCCAGCAAAGTGGCAGCCTTCTAGTGGCAGCAACATACACCCATGGTTTCCTGTGTCCCCCAATGAAGGCTCTGAGAAACAGATTTTACGGTCAGTAACCAAAAATCCTGTTTTTGTAACACATTGTACCTGTTGCTACTGGTAAATTTAGATCAGTATGTTTTGTTGTTATTCATGAAAATATTTCAAAGTTTCAGAAAATTTTGAAAAATATGAAACTTTGAAAGTTAATTGTATACCCTTAATGACCTATAGAGTAGTGTTCAAAATAATAGCAGAGTTCAAAAACATGAGTTAAGCACAAAATCTTCATACTAGTTTTTATTTCGATTCATTGGAAACATTGCACACTGTTTTCTAATTCAAAACATGAAGAGAAATGTATATAATTTTTAACTACTTTACAGAAAATAACAAAAAAATGAACATTGGGCTGTTCAAAATAATAGCAGTGTCTGCATTTGTCTTTACAAACTCACAATATGTACTCTTTTTTGGAGATTTAGCATTCCTGTGGATCACTAACCTAATATTTAGTTGTATACCCACAGTTTTTTTGGAACTGGTTCATATCTATGTTGCATAGAGTCAACGAACTTCTGGGACCTGTCAACTGTTATTCCAGCCCAGGATGCTTTGACTACATCCCACAATTTTTTGGCATTTGTTGGCTTTGCCTCAGAAACTGCATTTTTTATGTCACCCCACAAGTATTCTATCGGATTAAGGTCCGGGGATTGGGCTGGCCACTCCATAACCTCCAATTTGTTGGACTGGAACCAAGATTTTGCTTGTTTACTGGTGTATTGAGGGTTGTTTTCCTAAACTGACTTGGTCAAATAACTTGACCCAGTCCACACTTACTTTTACTTTGCATGATAACAACAGCCGTGGCTGTGATTAGTATGTACTCCAGCGGTTCAGTATGCTTCTTAGCACATTTTGGTGAATACATAATGGCCCTCGAATTTGATTCCCCTCATTATCCTACCACCCACCCCTCTGTTGTAACTTGTGGGGTTGAACACCTGTGAACAGGGTGCCCGTGACAGGGCATCCACATTCCTTTGTGACTTCCTACCTCGATGTTCCACTCAAAAACTAATTTTTTTTAAGGACAGAAACCATCTGATGACCCCATCATTCCCCTCATTGCTTGTCTGGGCATATATAGATAACCGTTGAGTAAACCCGCAGTCATTGGGCTTTGCAGTCAGGGAGAAGTTGGCAGCCACCACATGTCCTGGCCCTTGGCACAGCCAGCACCTGATAGCAGTGGGACTTAGCGAGATCGGTTTAGGGTATACTGGACTCTTCCCGATCAATTGTGGCATGGTCCGGACTAACCGCAGCAGAGAATCGTATCCCTATGACATGTTTCTGGGCTCGTAGGGCCCGGCATGATATTTGCAGTGGGGCAGAATCTCGTACAAAGTCGTGTGTGGCCACCTTACCCTAGATCAGGCCACCTGATATAGGCTTCATGGGTCCCCTTGTCACGCCAAGCGCTGTATGGCTACTGGCGAAGGTCGCACCAACTGGTCGACTACTACCCTCTCTACCATCTAGGCTGGGCTCAAGGTCTCAGGCTGGAGCCATTTTTTACTGTAACTGTAACAAATCAAACGCCAAGCGGGGCTGGTTTCTACAAATGACAACTGGTACTCAAGGTGTTCCCATACATATGTATTAACTTCCATACGGGCAAGGATCTCACCTTTGAGTTTCCCATAGTTCTGGCCATCCTCCTGGCGGAGGTTAAAGTACCTCTGTTCCTGGCTGGGAGTCTCGCATCAGGAACGGAGTCACCACTTCAGCCCACTGTAAAATTGGCAAGCTCTCCCACTTCGCTGTGCATTCAAACATGGTGAGGAAAGCTTCTATGTTGTCCTCTGGACTCATCTTCCTCAGTGTCGACCTGACTATGTCCCAGGCCTCAAGACGAACCAGGGTTGGCAGTCTCTCACAGGGCCACAGTCTGTTGCAGAATCAGATTGTTCGTCTGCTTCTACTGGTACAGCTGTTGCTGTTTGTGCTGATCCTGTTGTTGCCACTTAAACTGCAGCTGCTGCTGCTGGGGGAGGACCAAGGGCCTGATTTGTAATTTTGCAGCCTTAATTACCGACACGCAGTTTTCTTTGGGGTATGTTTCAATTCACACTGCTCGCATTCTCCACCATATGTAAGGCAGCAGTGTTTCCACCACAAAATTTAGTGAGACAGTGACCTAGGCAAGTTAAGTAAAATGTCCTTTATTGTCCAAATACTGCACACATGAAATTGCTCACCTCCGATTAGCAGCTGGGAACACTTCAATAAAGCCCAGTGCAGCTAGCACTTGCATCCCCGTAAGGTTCTTGGGTGCCATCGTTGATGCCCACGTTGCTGGCTCTGGTCTGTGCTAGCTTCACACAGCTAGTCATACATCCACAGTGCCTTCAGTTCTGCTTCATGTGAAATCCAAAACTTAACTGCAGGTTTAAATAAAAACCATGACCATGGGCCATTTGTACAGTTCAGAATGGAGGGAGAAATCCGTCCCACTACCATCCTACAGATCTCTCCAAAAATAAAAGCCCAATACAGGTTTTCCTAAACTGATTTGGTCAAATAACTTGACCCAGTCCACACTTTTATTTTGTATAGTAACTGTGATTACTCTGCTCTCCAGCGATTCAATATGCTTTTAAGCACATCCTGGGGGATACATACCGGTCCTCGAATATAATTCCACTCACTGTCTCACAGTAGGCTTGTTGCTCTTTACGCTGTTTAACTGGCAAGTAATATATTGTATCTATATAAAGGTCCTTTATTTCTGGGATCATCTCTGAGCTCTTGGTTTCATGATTGTGGTATTATCTTAGTTATATCTAACATTATTACACTGTGTGACTTTCAGTATTTCTTATGACATGTACAATTATATTGATAATATATGCTAATTGCTTTCCTAGTGTTGCTAGTGCCACATTACTATTGTAAACCGATGGCTACAAAATGTGGAGGGGGGGGGAATGCCTCTTGCATCAGGGAGACTTTTGTTTGCTACCATATTTTCAGAACTTCCCCCTGATGCTTATCTTTTTAGTTTGGCCTCTTATATTATTATTACAATCTTTTTTTTTCATTTGACAAATCCAGTATTAGGGTATGTGCACACAGCATCGCAGCTGCCACATATTCCCAATTGAAGCCACTTGATGATAACGCTGTTAACCAGTTAAATGCCGCTGTTAATCTCTGACAGCGGGATTTAACTTGCACTTACAGGAAGCATGTCCTAAGCCCCACCCATCGGTGACCCAGTCCCGTAATCGTGGGTCATCGATGGATTGGCATGTCTCGATTGCTTTGAGCGCCACCCAGTGGTCGGCACTCATAGTAAGTGAGCATTTCTACTACAATTGTTTTCCTAAAGCAGTTTCACTGGCGGTTTTCAATTTGTACTCTGAATATAGAGCATGGCAGCTTCCCAAAAGAAGCCGCCCAAAGATTGAACATGTTACTTTTTCTAACCGCTTCAGGGTTTACGAACCCTAAAACAGTTAAAAGAAGTGAAATAAGGCATAACGTGGCCAGCAATCACAATACATTACTGTGCACAATGCTCATTTTATGGGATGCCTATGTGGCACTTTTTCAAGCGGATTCTGGGCAGAATGTAGCTGAAAAAGACGCTTGTGCAAATGGCCTTAACTGGTTCCTGTCCCATTTGGTTTGTTTTGTGTTTAGTTCATCTCACAGGGGTCTTGTTGTAGTGTGTTTGGAGATTTAGGCTACGTTCACATGTTCAGTATTTTACATCAGTATTTGTAAGCCAAAATCAGGAGTGGGTGAAAAATACAGAAGTGTTGCGTGTTTCTACGGGCTTCGTTCCCATGATGAGCTTTTATTGCGTTTTTGACACTGCGCATTTTCCCTGCATCTTAAACGCAACATCTTACAGTTCCAGCAAAGTGGATGGGATTTCTAGAAATCTCACGCCCACCGTGCTTCTTCTTTACGTTGTGTAAACTGACCTGCGGTCCATTTTTCAAATGCGCAACATGTCAATTTCCCTTGAGGGTACGCTGAGGTTTCTGTGCAGATTTTCCTCATAAACTTACGCTAGATTCGGAAAATCCGCAGGTAAAAATGCACATGTGTTTTTAGTGCATTTACACAGCTTAAACGCATCAAAAACACATGTAATCCGCACCTAACTATATGAATAAATTTCAATGAAATCAAAATACCAAGGAGTTTCAAAAACAAAGCAGCTTTATTTAAAGAATGACACACCAAACAGAGACAGTGTTAAATAACGCTCACAAAAACACAATGAAAAAATGCAAATGACTTAATTTAAATAATAGGTGTAGAAATGGTGCAGAAATTCGGCAACATCAAAAGCTCATTGTGGGAATGTAGCCTTATACTTTGTTCTACTCCTTGTTTTGGCTTACAAATCTTCAGCTAAAATACTCACCAAATACTTCACGTATACACGTGGCCTTATTGTTCCGTTCCTGATTTTGGCTTACTGATGTAAAATACTGACTAAATGCTGGACATGGTCTTAAATGTACTGTAGGTTTAATTCTGTAAAAGTTATCTATTAACCATTTTATGTGAACTGACTGTTTTAAAGGTATACAAATTAAAAATTTTTAAATTTTCATCAAATTTCAGATATATTCAGAATTAGTCCTAAATTATAATGACCTAAATTTAGTAGAAGGTATAACCCCCTCACAACCTTGGACATATTGGTACGTCCAAGGTCGTGTCCCTTCCTTTGATACGGGCTCCGATGCTGAGCCCGCATCTTTCCCTGCTCATGCGACATCCACATGCGGCTGTTAATCACTGACAGCAGCATTTAACACGCAATGTCTAGAAGTGTGTCACAAGACCCACCCATCAACACTCCTGTCACGTGATCACGGGGCGCCGATGGGTTGTCATGAGAGCCAGGGGTCTGCCGAAGATTCGGCATTCATAAGAGATAGTGATTTCAACTACACTTAGCAGGGCTAAAGCCCTTCTATGTGTAGCACAGGCGATCGGATGATCACAGCTTCAAAGTCTCCTAAGGGGACTATTGAAGCCAGTAAAAAGTTAAAAAAAAAAAAAGTTTTAAAAAGTAATAAAAAAATGAAAACCAAAAGTTCAAAACACCCCCTTTTGCTCCATTCAAAATAAAACAATAAAAAATATAAAGTAAGCTAATCAGATTTGTAAATAACGTAACGAGAAAAAAGTTGAAACTCCAGAATTACTTTTTTTTGGGCCGCCACAACATTGCAATAAAATGCTGTAAAGAACGATCAAAACATTGTATCTATCCCAAAATGGTATCAATATAATGTCAGCTCACGGCACAAAAGATAGCCCCTCATATAGCTCCATATCACAAAAAATAAAAATGCTATAGGTCTTGGGAAAATGGCGACAAAGCAAAATTTTGTCTTAAGAATTTCATAATTTTTTTTCACCATTTAAATAAAAAAATGTCATCAATGTAGTAGTGCAATGCACAGCCCATAGTCATCCATATATGTAGTATAATACACAGCCAATAGTCATTCATGGAGTATAATGCTCATCCCATAGTCAACCATGGAGTATAATGCTCATTCCATAGTTATCCATGGAGTATAATGCTCATCCCATAGTCATCCTTGTTGTATAATGCAAAACCAATAGCAATCCATATAGTATAATGCACAGCCCATTTTCACAGCCCATTTTCATATTTTTTTTTATCAATGTAGTATAATGCGCAACCCATAGTCACCCATACAGTATAATGAACAGCCTATAGTGTTCCATATATTAACCACTTTATGACGTCAGACGTAATAGTACTCCTGATATCATAACCCCCTGTTCAGCGCGGGCTCCAACACTGAGCCCGCACTTTTCCAGGCAATATATATAAAAGTTGACCCCATGCGACCCCGGTCACGTGCACGCCAACGTCAGCTGCTTACCTCTGATTGGCTGGCAGTGTGTTTTGCTGCGCACGGACCCAATGGGTCTGTTCGCTACACTACACTTCAGTTGAATGTGCGTCCGAGGATGCACATCTAGCTAAAATATTTGCTGATGTTGGCGGGCTTCTCACCCGCTGGGCCCAGGCAATCACAACTGCGACTGCGGTAGTTATTCCCCATGCCGACAGCGAGTTGGCCTCCCCGTTTGTCCAATTACCCCAGCATTTCCTGGGTTCGCCGGATGGTGGCACCAGCCCCGCATACAGTGGTGGCCAAAAGTATTGGCACCCCTGCAATTCTGTCAGATAATACTCCGTTTCTTCCTGAAAATGATTGCAATCACAAATTCTTTGGTATTATTATCTTCATTTAATTTGCTTGCAAGGAAAAAACACAAAAGAGAATGAAGCAAAAATCAAATCATTGATCATTTCACACAAAACTCCAAAAATGGGCCAGACAAAAGTATTGCCACCCTCAGCCTAATACTTGGTTGCACAACCTTTAGCCAAAATAACTGCGAACAACCGCTTCCGGTAACCATCAATGAGTTTCTTACAATGCTCTGCTGGAATTGTAGACCATTCTTCTTTGGCAAACTGCTCCAGGTCCCTGATATTTGAAGGGTGCCTTCTCCAAACTGCCATTTTGAGATCTCTCCACAGGTGTTCTATGGGATTCAGGTCTGGACTCATTGCTGGCTATCTTAGAAGTCTCCAGTGCTTTCTCTCAAACCATTTTATAGTGCTTTTGGAAGTGTGTTTTGGGTCATTGTCCTGCTGGAAGACCCATGACCTCTGAAGGAGACCCAGCTTTCTCACACTTGGCCCTACATTATGCTGCAAAATTTGTTGGTAGTCTTCAGACTTCATAATGCCATGCACACGGTCAAGCAGTCCAGTGCCAGAGGCAGCAAAGCAACCCCAAAACATCAGGGAACCTCTGCCATGTTTGACTGTAGGGACCGTGTTCTTTTCTTTGAATGCCTCTTTTTTTTTCCTGTACACTTTATGTTGATGCTTTTTCCCAAAAAGCTCTACTTTTGTCTCATCTGACCAGAGAACATTCTTCCAAAACGTTTTAGGCTTTCTCAGGTAAGTTTTGGCAAACTCCAGCCTGGATTTTTTATGTCTCGGGGTAAGAAGTGGGGTCTTCCTGGGTATCCTACCATACAGTCCCTTTTCATTCAGATGCCGACGGATAGTACGGGTTGACACTGTTGTACCCTCGGACTGCAGGGCAGCTTGAACTTGTTTGGATGTTAGTCGAGGTTCTTTATCCACCATCCGCACAATCTTGCGTTGAAATCTCTCGTCAATTTTTCTTTTCCGTCCACACCTAGGGAGGATAGCCACAGTCCCATGGGCTTTAAACTTCTTGATGACACTGCACACGGAAGACCCAGGAACATTCAGGTCTTTGGAGATGGACTTGTAGCCTTGAGATTACTCATGCTTCCTCACAATTTGGTTTCTCAAGTCCTCAGACAGTTCTTTGGTCTTCTTTATTTTCTCCATGCTCAATGTGGTACACACAAGGACACAGGACAGAGGTTGAGTCAACTTTAATCCATGTTAACTGGCTGCAAGTGTGATTTAGTTATTGCCAACACCTGTTAGGTGCCACAGGTAAGTTACAGGTGCTGTTAATTACACAAATTAGAGAAGCATCACATGATTTTTCAAACAGTGCCAATACTTTTGTCCGGCCCCTTTTTTAGGTTTGGTGTGGAATTGTATCCAATTTGGCTTTAGTACAATTCTTTTTGTGTTTTTTCAATTTAGACAAATTAAATGAAGGCACTAATACCAAAGAATTTGTGATTGCAATCATTTTCAGGAAGAAACTGAGTATTATCTGACAGAATTGCAGGGGTACCAATACTTTTGGCCACCACTGTATGTGGTATCTACATACTCTGACTGACTTGGAGAATCATACTGCCCGGTCCGTTTTACTACATACTTTAGTGTACATGGTAAACCCAAAAAACAATTTTGGTATTGCAATTTTTTTGCAACTCAGCACACTTTTATTTTTTTTCTCTGCTTTCCAGTGCATCACATGATAAAATGAATGATGTAATTTAAAAGTGCAACTCACCCCACAAAAAACAAGCCATCATACTTCTATTTTGTTGGAATAGTAAAGGAGTTATGGCTCTTGGAAAAGGTGGAGGTGAAAACGGAAAATCACCCTGGGATGAAGGGGTTGAAGGGATTGTCCTCTTTCAGCAATCTTTTGCACGCTAGCTTTGCTTGCTCTTACTGGGTTATATACTGAGTCTTCCCCACTACCCCTCTCTCTGTTTAGCTGCAGCATAATGTCAACAGCGCTGCACCCAAACAATACTAAACTCCGTAGCTTCTGCCATTTACATTCGCAGACCTGCTGAGTGGAGTGATTAGCTGCAGGGCTGTCGACGTAGCGTCACTGCTGAATCCACACAACAGGGACCAGAGCAACAAAACACAGTATTGGCGGTTTGTTTAACCCCTTTACGACCAATGGCGGACATAGCATGTCATGAGCAGTTTCCACATCATGACGTGCTATGTCCATTGTGATTTAAAACTGTCAATGCGTGTAAACATGCTGTGACAGTAACATGCTAACAGCTGAGCAGCACGGGAAGAGGTGCGGGGACCCATGCCGGTGGTCAACGTGCTCAGAGTGCTGTGTTTGGTCAGTCAATGTGACTGACACAGTATGATCATGCAGGAAGTATTAAAATATCAGCACCTCCCACATGATCCCCGCAGGAGCTTGACGCAGCTAACAACCGAGCTCCTGCAATGAGAGCCAGAGACGGTGCCAGCACAGCCCCAGGCTCATTATCCCTCCAGATGCCACGATTGAGAGCGATCGCAACATTTGAAAGGTTGTGAGAGGGAGGCGGCTCCCTCTCTAAATCCCATTGGCACCCCCGTGACCAAATCAAGGGGAGTCGATGGTTGTCACGGCACCCAGATGTCAAACAATAACCACCTGGTGTGCCATGTACAGTGGCCTGTTACACCCAGCCATAGACTGGTTATAACAGTGGTTCTGCCTGTGTAATCACACAGGTCTCATACATTGCAATGCATGATGCAAAAACAAAAAAGTACACACATTTAGTATTGCCACGTCTGGAACGATTTGATCTACAAAACTGTCTCACTAGTTAACGTTTTCAGTGAACACTGTAAAAAAAAAAAGTGGAAAAAACTATGGTTTTTCATCATACCGGTGGAAAAAAAGTAGAATAAAACACAGTCAAAAAGACCAATGTTACTAAAAAGAGTATCGCTGAAAATACAACCTTGCCCTTCAAAAAACAAGCCAACATACAGCCCCATCAGTGAAAAAAATAAAAAAGTTATAGCTCTCAGAATAAAGCGATGCAAAAACAATATTTTTTCTATAAAATAGTTTTTATTGTGAAGAAGTGACAAAACATAAAAAATTATATAAATGTGGTATCGCTGTAATCGTACTGACCCGAAGAGAAGAATAAATAAATGTTATCACTTTTACCACACTGTGAACGCCATTAAATAAAACCGCCCAAAAAACAATTTCTGAATTGCTCTTTTTTGTTAATTCTGCCTCCCAAAAATCATAATACAAAAGCGATCAAAAAATGTTATAAGCTAAAAAATGGTACCAATAAAAACATCAACTTGTCCCGCAAAAATAGAGCCCTCACATGACTCTGTCGGCGTGAAAATGATAGCTCTCAAAATATGGCGATGCAAAAACTTTATTTTGCAAAACAATGCGTCTTTTAGTGTGTGACAGCATGACAGCAGCCAAACATAAAAAAAACTATATACAGTGGCTTTTGGAAGTATTCACCCCCCTTCGTGTTTTGCTACCTAACATGGAATTTCACAGATTTTTTTTTAAGGGTTTGCATAAGTTTATATAAAAAACATGCCTACAAATGTGAACATTTGGTTTTCTTTTTATTGTGAAGAAAACAACATATAGGACAAAATACCTGAAAACTTCAGTGTGCATAACTATTCACCCCCCTAAAGTGACTACTTTGTTGTGCCTCCTTTTGCTGCAATTACAGCTGAAAGTCACTTTGGATAAGTCTCTGAGCTTTCTTTATCGCTTTGTCACTGGGAGTTTTGCCCATTACTCAAGGCAAAAGTGCTCCAGTTCCTTCAAGTCAGGTGGTTTCCTCTGATGAACACTAATCTTCAAGTCTGACTACAGATTCTCAATTGGATTAAGGTCTGAGCTTTCACTAGGCCACTGCAAAACATTTACACATTTCCCCTTAAACCACTTGAGTGTTGCTTTAGCAGTATGTTTTGGGTCATTGTCTTTTTGGAAGGCTAACCTCCTTCCCAGTCTCAAATCACTGACAGACTGAAACAGGTTTTGCTGAAGAATATCCCTGTATTTAGCGCCATCCACCTTACCTCAGACTCGGACCATTTTCAATGTCTCTGCTGCTGAAAAACATCCCCACAGCATGATGTTGCGACCACTATGCTTCAGTGCGGTGTTCTTGGGTTGATGAGCTGTGTTGGTTTGGTGCCAGACATAGCATTTACCTTGGTGGCCAAAAAGTTCTATTTTGGTCTCATCTGACCACTGCACCTTCTTCCATACATTTGAGGAGTCTCCCACATGATATACAATTTTTTTTGTGTGTGAAGAGACAAGACACTGGTACCAGAACAGCATGGAGGTGTGGCAGAGGGGAGGAGTTTGATCAGGTCTCTGGGGACAGCATTGTCAGGAAAATGAGCTGAGGAGAAAAACAGCACGTGTACAAGTTCTGAGGTGGTTATGACACTAAAGAGAGAGACGGGAGGAGCAACAGTAGCTTCCGGAGCTCCTGTCAGGAAGAAAGGTGCCACGTATCCACCGAGGACAGACGTCCACGTTCAAGCCCCGAAGACCCAAGTGATGCCAGAAAAGGTTCCCAGCCCAGAAGTCGACGGTGAAGACTCGAGCGATGCCAGTCAAGATTCTTCATACGGGTGACGTCTGTCAACAGAACGGGAACAGGTTGTGGTGGCACAGTTCTCAGACGTGTGCGGCAGTGACAAGACGTCGCAAAAGCTTTTCAGTTGTCAGATTGGAGATTCATGGTCGGGTCGACGACCAAGAAGGATACACGAAACGGGCCGTTACCGCTGACAGGGACATATAGTACCGGTCACAGATAGAGGGAAAGACAGTAGTCATTCGAGGACCAGCAGACGCCAGAGCGGCATTGCAAAAGTGGATAGGGAGTTACGGGGCAAAGGGACAGCGAGTTGTGATAGGAACAGTGTATTGCCAAAGCTTTAAAAGACTGCCTCTTGCCCACTATAGTTAATATAGTTCCCCTTTCCTCCAATAGATCATTTGAAACTACCAACCCCTGAATTCTAGTGTACTCTGATAATTTATTCTGTTATGTGATTGGCTGCTAATTTTACTGTCAAATGTTGTAAAGAAATTGTTACCATATAATACATTTTACAGTTTATATTACTTGTTTGACTGCACTATATTTGGCGTATTCGGCAGGATGCAACATTCCAGTGCGGAAAAGGCGGGACAGGGTGATGGCGGACATGTCAGGAGAAGTATTGCCCTAGGGGCCCTGCTCAGTAACTTCCCAAAATTTGCGGGGAATAATATAGAGTTGAGGGATTGGGTGGAGAGACTGCAGATGATGATCAGCATGTACCCTATGACCCCAGCCATGCAGGCAGAGCTAGCCTTTATGCACAGTGACACTACTGACCTTGGTAACTTACCCATGCGCTTATTTAAATGAATTCAAGGGGAAAGTGAGACTATTGCTCTGCGGGAGGTGACGGCCCATATCGCCAAGAAGAGGAATTTCAAGGGCTAGGATCCTTAGACGAAGTACTGTGGGATCAATTTGTTGCCGGACTAAGGGAACCCTGCCTGCGACAGGCTCTGAAGGAGCAGTAACTGACTAATCCGGACATGACTTTCTTGGAAACGGGGCTGAGGCACAAGTTCGAGAAAAAGAGGCACCCGCCTTGATGGGTATGGTCTGGAGTCACCAGGTAGCTACCGCATCGGAGGCTAACAGGGAACCTGACTGGGCACGAGAATTTCGTCAGGATATTAGAAATATTCGAGGAGAGTTACACAATCTCAAAGGAGCCTCTAGTAACTTGCCAAGGGATGGCCCCTCAGATATATAAAAGAAGGACCAAGGAGAGGATGCTATACCCGCACATTCCTTGTCTCAGACCCGTCACCGGACGGAAGAGCAAAGAGTTGAATGTTGGAACTGTGGTGACTGAGGACATATATCCTGAGAGTGCCCAAGCCGGAGCCAAGGAAGAAGGGGGCATCCTTTAAACTAAGGAGCCCCACAGTTGAGGAGCACACCGTGGGGTACCATGTCCCAGGAGAAGGGGAGGAAGGCTCCGAAAACATTGTCTCTGAAAGGCCCATGATTTGGGACGGATTTGATGGGAAACGCATTCAATGTTTAATGGACATGGGGTGACCACTGTGGCTGAAGAATACTTCCACGCTCACTTCCCTGCAGTCAGCTGGTCCAACAAGGGGCCGAATATTAGACTAGTAGCTGCCAACCAGCTCCCCATTCCAGTGGCTGGGGTGATATGGATGACTGTCTGTATGTGTGGATGAAAATTAGGAAAGAAAAGGATTGTGTTGGTGAAAGGCCCAATAATCCCCGGGCCCATAGTGACATTGAGAATGAATAGCCTAAAGGAAGTAGGGGAGTTCCTGATTGGTGAATCACAAAGAGGCAACTGGAATCGCGTAACCAGGCGTCACGTTAGACAAAGTGTTTTTCAATAACTCATCCAAGGGAGTCAGGTCCAGAACTTACCAGACACCTCTCAGCTTCTTGGCAAAGTGATTATGCCTCCGGAGGCTGCCGTGACTCTACCCATTGGACAAACTACACTCACCCTCCCTGTAAGGGCTTGTGTACCTATCGAGGGGGTGAAGTTGCAATTTGAGCCCAGAGAAGGTGACAAAACCTGGGCTCTTGGTCACCTGAACTCTCACCCCAGTGCGGCACAGGCATGTGCCAGTATGCTGCGTTAACTTGAGCGAAATAAATTTATAGTTGAACCCTCAGAATGAAATCGCCCAGGTGAACTTAATGCCAGAGGATCTCCCCAAACTAGACTCCATTGAGTTAACACCCCTGGAAGGAGATCCATGGACTCTATCAGTGTCTCTCACTAAGAGAATAAAAGAAAGGGGAGCATGGGTTGGTTGCTCTCTCCTAGAACAGATGAAGGCTGACCTTACCGAATTTTCCCCTGAGCAAGCAGAACAAATTGAGGGCCTACTGCAGCGTTATCACGGGGTGTTCGCTCGTCGTGAAGACTATTTTGGGTGCACTGAGGCTATCCAGAATGAGATACCTATGGGGGACACCGCTCTCATTAGAGAGAGATACCGTAAGATTCTGCCACGAATGTATCAAGAAGTGAAAGACCTCTTGTCCCATATGTTACGAAATGGAGTAATTTGAGAAAGTCAGAGCCCTTGGGCTGCACCCATTGTACTAGTTCGGAAGAAGAATGGGACGGTTGAACGCTTGTACGATGTGGGATTCCTATCCCCTGCCGCGGATTGAAGAGTCCCTGTCTGATTTAGGAAAAGCTTAATATTTCTCCTCCCTCAAGCTGGCCAGCGGCTACTGGCAAGTTCCTATGGCCGACGTCACGGGGTTACCGTGACAGTTTGGAGCCAGAAGACCTCAGAGTCAGATGGCTCCTACTGCTGCTTTGAGAAGAAGCACTTCTCCTTCATTTTAAATGTGTTGGTTTCTTTTGGCAGAACAGGGGTTAAGCGGCCATCTTGAATTTCCCTGTTCACAGCTGAGCTAGGTTAATCACTCACTCTCCCTTTATAATCTGGGCTCTGACTCTGTTCTTTGTCAGAGCTAGCATCTTGCTGCATGGCTAGTGGAGAGTGGAGTTTATGAAAAGGAGCTTTGGAGGAATTACTTGTGACTGGTGTTTTGTTCGTATGTGTGGTTATTCCTTTTCCATTTTGGTTCATTCACCCTATCTTCACACCCTGGTGATTCCCTCTGTTATATGTGAGAGAATATTTTGTGTGCCTGGAGTTTTCTGTTTACCCCTTTCTGTGTTGCCCTGTTTGTCGGGTGGGTGTACTTCGGTGCACAGAAGCGCCCCTCTTCCCCGGGTGGGGGAGGAGATCAATCGGAGGGCTAACTCAAGAGTTAGGGAGAGGGTGGATGCCACGGCATCCTCATCTTCAGAGGTATCCTGTGGAATAGGGCAAGCAAGGGCGCCCCCTAGTGTTAGGGTCAGGGTAGGAGCCCCTGAACCCTGTGCACTCGGCAGCTGTGCCGTGACAGCCGATAAGGGTCGGTTGAAGACTGCCTTCATCCTCCCCATTGGTCTGTACGAGTTCAACCAGATGCCCTTTGGCCTAACTAACGCACCTGGAACTTTTCAACGGTTGATGGAGAGATCAATTTAAAAGCGAGCTTAATCTATCTGGATGACATTGTATTATTTTCCACCTTCGAGGAAGATCTCCGTCGGTTAGAACAAGTGTTAGAGAGGATCCAAAAGCTTGGGCTGAAGATTAATACTCCGAAATTTCACTAATTTCACTTGTTCCAGAGGGAGATTGAGTATCTGGGGCACAGTCTCCTGTGCTGGGGTCTACCCCACCCAAGAAAAAGTGTTGGCTGTACAGAACTGGCCCATTCCGACTAATATAAGAGAGCTAAGAGCGTTCCTGGGCCTGGCAGGCTACTATCGAAGATTCATCAAAGATTTTGCCTAAATAGCGACCCCTCACCACAAGCTTCTGAGAGGATCAGCTGGGGAACATAGACAATGGGCCATTCAGTAGGGGCGCCGACAGCAAGAAGCCTTTTGTACCCTGAATATGGCATTAACCAATGCTCCCATATCGGCCTATGGCGACTTCTCCCAACCCTTCTTACTATACACGATGGAAGTCTGTACGGCTTAGGAGCAGTATTAGTGCAAATTCAAGAAGGCAAAGAACGGGTGATTGTATATGCTTGTTGGTCACTGAGAGAAACTGAAAGGAACCCTGATAACTACAGTTCATTCAAGTTAGAGCTGAAAAGGTTGTTAAGGATCTGTCAGGGTCAGAGGTTCAGGTGAGAACCGATAACAATCCCCTTGCTCATCGCGAAAATGCAAAGTTAGGAGCGCTGGAACAAAGGTGGGTTGCCAGAATATCCAAGTACCAGTGCTGAATCGCGTATTGGTCAAAAGCTCAGAATACCCATGCCGATATTTGTCTCAAGTCACTTCAATAAGTCCAAAGGGAGACACAGATGAAGATCTAGAAGGCGACGAGAACACGGATTTCACTCATTTTGCAGCCGACGTGGTGGCTGCTCAAGAAAAAGAAGGGGAGCGTAAACCAGGGCTGTGGAGTCGGTAAGCCACAGTTGCGACTCCGACTCCTGGATTTTATCAGGTTCCGGCTCCGACTCCGACTCCTTCATAAATGGCCAATTTGTAACAATAAATTTACTGTTGTAAAATATTAACATTGTGCTTATTCAGTTTCTCACCATCATATAAGTAATCAGACCACTTAGAGCAAAAACTATATTTATTAGAATACAATTAGAATATAGCAAATAACTTTTATAAACTTTTCTAAACTCTTGTAAGTAAATATGCAATAAACACTGTTATGCAGTTAATAAGAAGTCTATAAATTTGTCCTCAGAAAAAGTATTGCCTCTGTCAGATCCTCCTTCATGGATGCCCTCAAATCTGATCTAATTATTTTGAGAGCAGAGAACAACCTCTCTACACTAACTTGGGTTGGTGGCAAAGCAGTAACCACTCGGGCAACATCTCTGACAATGTCAGGATACAGAGGAATCGCTTGTTGCACTGTTATTTTTGATGAACGGTCAAATTTCTCAATTTCTTTTAGTGCACATGAAAAATTCTGCTGAAATGTACTGGCTGTGTTCTTTGATGGGGATGACTCTTCTATGCGGGAACGCTTTGCACGGTCCTTGTGATCCAAATATTTTTCTAAATTAAATTCTTCATCAGTTGATGAGGGTGAAGATGTGGCAGGACGACCAAATTCTTCTTGTTCCTCCTGACTGTTCTGCAACCCTTTCATCCTTACTGCTATTTCAAACAGAGCTTCTTTTCCTTTAGTTAGCTGTTGATCATCTAGAAGAATCCGATGCATTGGGTCTACCTAAACAGCTGCCAAAAGAATGTTATTTTGTAATAGTAGCTCTTCTCTCCGTTTCATTGATGTAGCAATGCCACTTGCAATTAACCCTCCTCTTTGGGACAGGCGAAACATCAGGTTCTTCCACTCCTTTAAGAAAATACCTGGAGTTAAGTCCTCTGCTTGTAATTTTTTAGTCACTGTAAATGGGTGCTCTAGCAATTTTTCCAGCTCAGTCACCTGATGCCACTGACTTTCATTTAGCGTCAGTTGAGGGTTAGCCATGTCTACAAGAAAGGTTTTCAGTTCAACCAAGCGCTGAATCATTAAGTAAGTACTGCCCCATCGTGTGGCTTGATCAATAATTGCCCTTTTTCCAGCACGTCTCTTCAAAATTGAGTCAACTTTAGGGGTTCTGGCAACAGTAGCCAATTTTCTCACCTTGCCAATCAGTGCAGCAGCATGTCCTTCTTGCAGACAGTCTCTTATAGCCAGCTGTAGCGTATGCACAACACAGCGCATGTGATGAATGAAAGAACGTATTGACACAGTTTCAACAAGATCATCTAAACTATCATGTTGCTGTTCATGTGAAGCAACTTCAATTTGCTCCTCAGTTACAATACTGTGTTCCTCTATTTCAAACATTTCTGTGTCTGTGGACCCAGAATGTTCTTCTAGCTGCTGGTCACCATCATTACTCTCATTCCTGGATCAGTAGTGGGCAGAGACCTCAACTTCGACTCATATGCCAGCAAGGTGGAGGTGGGGTACTGCTATGGGCTGGTTTTATTAAAGATTAGCTATTTGGACTTTTTTTTGGTTGAAAACTCAATGTCAACTTCCAAACCTACTGCCAGATTTTAGAAGCTGTGCTGCAGGAAAAGACTGCATCTTCCCAGAAAAACATGATTTTCATGCAGAACAATGCACAATCGCATGCAAAAATAATAAATAACTAATAATAATGAATAAAAAAACAAAAGTTGAAAAAAATAATGTATTCATTATTATTTATGTATTACATATATACATATATATATTTTTAGCTATGTATTTGTTATGTATGTTTTTTATTTATTGTTAATTCTTTTTTACACTTTTACTTTCAATAATTCCAATATTGTTTAGGATCCCATTTGTTATATTTACTTCATGGTCTATAGTCTATATTGGTCTATTATCACCATCATTTACCTATCTTCTTCCATGCACACAAAGTACGTTTATTATTAGGGGTAGTCATCATCCATTCATTTAATGCCTTCCTTGGATACTCGGTGCTAAAGATTTTTCTAAGCCCTTGCATATATCGGAGCAGCCACACTCATTCATTCATCCTTGACATGCTGTTGTTCTTAATAGTGCAATAACGCTCCTGCTACTCGTTGAGGTTCCTCGTCACCTCGTGTCGAAGTGCGCATGCTTGACCTTAACTCCTGGGTTCCTGCTCATGTAGCACAGCACAGCGGGACTCCGGCGCATGCTGGACGTACTTTGCACATCGCTACAATGGTGTCTGGGCCTGGCTTGCGTCTCGCTGCCCCGAAACAGAAAGAGGACATTACACCATCCCATGAGCCGACATGCTATGCGCCACACACGCGACTTGAATGCTTATTGATTTCAGCTGGAATTGCGGTTCTGGCCTCATTCTATTGGTCATTACACAATACTTTAATCCACAGCACTTTCTCCCCTTTACACACGTCACCTGCGGAAGCAGGGTAAAACACACATGTTGGGGCTCTGGGTTTGTCCTGTCTGATCGTGATCCTGCCCATTTCTCTGTAACCTGTTTCTGAGCCAGTCCTATCTCTACAAAGTCCTGAGTCTGATCTGCATTGTCCGCACCTACAGTGCTGGCCAAAAGTATTGGCACCCCTGCAATTCTGTCAGATAATACTCAGTTTATTCCTGAAAATGATTGCAATCACAAATTCTTTGGTATTATTCTCATCATTTAATTTGTCTTCAATGAAAAAAACACAAAAAGAATTGCCCTAAAGCCAAATTCGATATAATTCCACACCAAACCTAAAAAAGGGGGTAGACAAAAGTATTGGCACCCTTTGAAAAATCATGTGATGCTTCTCTAATTCGTGTAATTAACAGCACCTGTAACTTACCTGTGGCACCTAACTGGTGTTGGCTATAACTAAATCACACTTGCAGCCAGTTAACATGGATTAAAGTTGACTCAACCTCTGTCCTGTGTCCTTGTGTACCACATTGAGCATGGAGAAAAGAAAGAAGACCAAAGAACTGTCTGAGGACTTGAGAAACCAAATTGTGAGGAAGCATGAGCAATCTCAAGGCTACAAGTCCATCTCCAAAGACCTGAATGTTCCTGTGTCTTCCGTGCGCAGTGTCATCAAGAAGTTTAAAGCCCATGGCACTGTGGCTAACCTCCCTAGATGTGGACGGAAAAGAAAAATTGATGAGAGATTTCAACGCAAGATTGTGCGGATGGTGGATAAAGAACCTCGACTAACATCCAAACAAGTTCAAGCTGCCCTGCAGTCCGAGGGTACAACAGTGTCAACCCGTACTATCCGTCGACGTCTGAAGGAAAAGGGACTGTATGGTAGGATACCCAGGAAGACCCCACTTCTTACCCCGATACATAAAAAAGCCAGGCTGGAGTTTGCCAAAACGTACCTGAGAAAGCCTAAAACGTTTTGGAAGAATGTTCTCTGGTCAGATGAGACAAAAGTAGAGCTTTTTGGGAAAAAGCATCAACATAGAGTGTACAGGAAAAAAAAGAGGCATTCAAAGAAAAGAACACGGTCCCTACAGTCAAACATGGCGGAGGTTCCCTGATGTTTTGGAGTTGCTTTGCTGCCTCTGTCACTGGACTGCTTGACCGTGTGCATGGCATTATGAAGTCTGAAGACTACCAACAAATTTTGCAGTATAATGTAGGGCCCAGTGTGAGAAAGCTGGGTCTCCCTCAGAGGTCATGGGTCTTCCAGCAGGACAATGACCCAAAACACACTTCCAAAAGCACTATAAAATGGTTTTAGAGAAAGCACTAGAGACTTCTAAGGTGGCCAGCAATGAGTCCAGACCTAAATCCCATAGAACACCTGAGGAGAGATCTCAAAATGGCAGTTTGGAGAAGGCACCCTTCAAATATCAGGGACCTGGAGCAGTTTGCCAAAGAAGAATGGTCTACAATTCCAGCAGAGCATTGTAAGAAACTCATTGATGGTTACCGGAAGCGGTTGTTCGCAGTTATTTTGGCTAAAGGTTGTGCAACCAAGTATTAGGCTGAGGGTGCCAATACTTTTGTCTGGCCCATTTTTGGAGTTTTGTGTGAAATGATCAATGATTTGATTTTTGCTTCATTCTCTTTTGTGTTTTTTCCTTGCAAGCAAATTAAATGAAGAGAATAATACCAAAGAATTTGTGATTGCAACCATTTTCAATAAGAAACTGAGTATTATCTGACAGAATTGCAGGGGTGCCAATACTTTTGGCCAGCACTGTATACCGCTACCCTCACCAATTCAGTCTGAACCTGCACCTGTGACCCTGCTTGTGTTTCTTAACCTATCCTGTCCATTCCTGATCCAGAACCTGTTCTGTCTACCAGCCGAGCAGTCCAGATCCTGAACCTGTACTGTCTAACCAGCCACACGTCTTCCTATTTACCAGTTCCTTGCCGGTTCTGCTTCCCTGACCCTTTGGGGGACAGTTGCTGCGGCTCCGGGGTCTGCCCCACCGTCAGGGATTCTAGTGAAGAACCAAGTGGTCACTTAGTTATGCCTCTCCAGACTCTCCCCGGACTGTGGCATAGTAGTTCCACAACCACGTGAGTAACTCCCTACACTTTTCCCTATCTACCTAATCTCTAAATGTATTTTCTTACTGTACATCCTGTGACGTTTTGTTTGAGAAGAGTCTTTCCCCCGGATGATGATTTGTTTGAGGGCGGTACTAGAAGCTGTTGGGCGATGCTGGTATTACTCACTGCTTCTACATTATCTCCGCCCCCTGATGACGTCTTCGTTCACAGAAGCGACAGTTGAGATAGAAGCACTCACATCTCCCATGGCATCCATACCCATGATTCAGGACTTCTTCAGAGGGGGCAGCGATGCAAGAAACTAGTGAGTAATTGCAGCACTGTCCCCTGTGACATCCTGTTCCAGACAGGCAATGGACTCTGAGGGGAGTGAGTGCAGTCCAAGCCTTCTGTGACTTCACGTTTGAGACTCCTCAAATGAAACGTCACAGGAAGTACAGTAAAAAGCACATTTAGAGATTAGCTAGATATGGAAAAGTGTATTTGTGTAATAAAACTCATTACAAAAGTGGTTAGGGTGTAAGGATAGATATTTAGAAAATACATTTTAGGTGCCCAACCACCCCTTTGAGGCTACGAAGTCCCTGATTTTCCCAATTTATGTCCTTATACAAAGTAAGGCCAATCTTGAATCACTATTTTCATTCAGACAGTCTGAGGAGGGTATCGCAAACAAGGGATTGCACTGACTACTTCTCACATGATTGTGAAAAAGAACTTTGATCTTTATATCGCTCTCAAATCTGATCTGCAGTCCACTATTTTAGAATGATCTTCATGACGAAGATTTTGTATCTCTTCAGAAGCATTGCTGTAAACATTCCAAGGACTCGAATCTCTAAATTCCAAGCTCTATTCATCAAAGTGTTTTCGGCCAAAACTTTTTGAAAAGGCTCATAAAAATTTTTTGCAAATTGATGTTGCGAAAAAAAATTGCGATTTTTTTATTTATTTTTTTTCTCTTATGGCAAAAATGTTATTCCAGTTTTTATAAGATGTGCAAAATTTATTAAGTGGGTCTTAATAAATTTGTGCGAAACGCCAGTCGTACTGATTCTGGGCCCAAGATTTGCACAAAAAGGGATGTTTTTTTCTAATAATTTATGTCTGATGGGAGCCCCTCACGTTATGGTCTATGCTAAGCCTGCAATTTTAGACTTGACTAAAGGTTGGTGTATTTCAAATATGACACATACCTTATTTTTCAGATTATAAGACACACTTTCTTTCCTCAAAATTTGCAGGGGAAATGGGAGTGCGTCTTATAATCTGAATGTAGCTTACCGGCTGAGGTGGAGCAGGGACCCAGGGTCATTGCTGCAGGAAACTGGGGGCGTTTGGAGGAGTGCGGCGATGCTGTTGTTCCCAGGCTGGTAGGAGGGGGTGTTGGGCAGTGGAGGGGTTCGCCGACATTTTGAGAAAGCCTGGAGCCCCCACACTTTCCATGATTTTGAATGCAGTGGACTTTGGGAAAATGGTCGCCGAAGGCGGCGCATGGCAGATCGACATCTTGGTGCTGAGATATCAATCTACGCATGTGCCACCTTCACAAAATGTCAGCAGAGCCCCCGCACTACTGAACACCCTCTCCTACCAGCCTGGGGCCCACAGCATCGCCCCACTCCTGCCTCCAGCTACCGTAAAAACAGACTATAAGACGCACCATCATTTTATTTAAAAAAAAATTTTCCTATTTTCTTCTTCAAAATTTGTGGTACGTTTTATAATCCAGTGTTTCTAATAATCCGCAAAATACGGTAGGTGGTAACAGATTTAAAATTAGTTTGCTAAGCTTTGTTCTGCTAGATGAACTCTTGATACAGAAGATATGAAAGCATCCTCTTTTGCTTCAATTCTCCAACCATGTCTGCTATCATCACCGTTTGGAAACACTGGATGATTAAAAACATGTCCATTTATCTGAGATTTCCGTTAAATCATATTCCTTATCTAAATATGTCATCATGAGTTATTGACTCTAGCAGACGTGTGGAAGTTCCTCTCCTTTATCATTTGATGAGATTGTTAAAGGGCACCTGACAGCTGATACATGCTGCCCGTGGACCGGGCAGCATGTATCAGACACTAGCTGCACGACTTCAGCCATTCATGTGCAACTGTGAAACACTGCAGAGTTTCAGAGAAATACATAGTTTAATAGTCGCCGTGGACTGCGGCCATGGACACGTCTCTCCCTCTGCAGGGAGAGACCTCTCATTCTAGGGCAAGGTGTTGGCGAGAAGCCACCAGGGACCCTCCCGTCTGACTAGTCTCTTGTATGACAGTACCCGGTAGCTTTCCAACTATGTTTTTATCTGAAACACTATGGCATTTCAGAGTTAGACTTATATGGCTGGAATCATGCAGCCAGGGTTTGATACATGGTGCCCTTTGATCGGGCAGAATGTATCAGCTGTTAAGTTCCCTTTCGTCTCTTCAACATGGATAGTTTTTACCAATATCTGCAGATTAGACACTTTATCTTCCGTTTTCCCTTACTCTTGTAATTCTTCTTTCTTTCCCTTTCAAAACTTTTCTCTTAATACAAAAGTCCTCAATTATTTACAAGTTGTTAAATGCCCCCCTGGATGATCAGAAACTCCCTTATATGGTCAAATGGAAGGAGGGTTCATCCTTTCCATTTACATGAACGCAGTGTCATTGAGCTCTAGTTGGGTCTCAAAAAACAACTACATGTATTAGTCCTATAGAACAGGGGTGAAGAAACCTCCATTTGGATATTCATACCATCCTTCGGGGACCGTACAAATTGTATGCTAACTCCACCCACAAATTAAGCCTTAACGCTGGCACTGGTGTCAGGACGTAATCAGCATTACGTAGTGAAAGCGTTCAGTAGTGAAAGCTGCATTGCATGTGCTCACAGAGTAAGAAGAAACTAAGGGGCATCAAAACTAAGCTGCCAACCCACGCACTGTAGTCCCCAGAAATCTGCTTGGCGGCAGGAAAAAAGGCCATCTAGGGCTGTAAATGGCCCTTGGCCCTGAGATTCTCCACCCTTGCTATAGAGATGCTATTTGACACTTGGAAGACTAGCCAACTGTTCTCAAGGTTTTTTCCTTTCTGTTGGAAAGGCTGTTTCCAACCAGGAATCTAAGCCATGCTTGGTGGTTTTGTCCAATAGTGAGTGGAATTCGGACTAATATTTTAAAACCTCTTTCTATGGTTACTAAAACTGACATCCAGGCACATCCAGGTTTAGCAGATCTGAATATTGTCGTTGAAGATATCCCACTTAAAATAAACTCATTTTCATCATGAAACTGGCAATTGAAATTGAAAAATATGGTCCCTGTGGTCATCCTAGTCTTTGGCTACTTCTTCTATTGAGTCTTAGGCTATGTTCACACACGTTGTGTTTTTTTCAATCAAAAATATGCAGCAAAACTGATCTCTGGCAGGAAATCTGCCTAAAAAATGCTTGTTTTGCTGCTTTTTTTCAGGGGTTTTTCAGCATTTTTTTCACTGTCCTTCTGTCTCTATTCATGCATGTACATAAAATTCTGTGAAAAAAAGAACCCCTTTCTATTTTGCCATCAAAAATGCTGAAAAAATGTACCTGCGTTTTTTGGTGCGTTTTTTCAACGGGTTTTTTTTACCACTCATTACTTCCTATGGGTGAAAAAACGCTGAAAGAAGTGACATGCTCTATTTTCCAAAAACCCAACCAAGGCAGAAAATACGCAGCAAAAAAACACAAGTTGTGTGAACAGAGAATTCTGGTTTCTCATAGACTTTGCTGGTACTTCAAAACGCAACTGAAAATTTGCATAAAAATCTGCCACAAAATTCGCTGAAAAACACAACGTGTGTGAACATAGTCTTAGTCTTTTGTTTGCTATTTTCTTTACCTCCTCACCCCTACCTACTCCCCCTCCAAATCTTTATTCTTCATCCCTTCCTCCTTCTTTCCCCATCTTGCACATCTTAAGTTTATTTCTTCTTTCTTCCTCTTCTCTTATTTTACTCATACTTGACAGGCTGACATATGATGGCATTTTCCATATCACATTATATGATATATACTACATTTTATATATGCTGGCCTGTGTGCTAGCAGATGTTTTCTTGTAACTGCTTGTTCTTGCAATTCTGTGTTATCTTGCTATACTTTTCATAAATAATGATAAAAATCTATTGCAGAAAAGCTGCCATTTTCTGAGACCTGTCCATCAATGGAGCTCTGGGGGTCTTGCTTTTTTGCATCCCGAGCTGCTGTTTTTTTATACTAATTTTTAACTTTTTTATTTTTGAAGGGAACAAAGGACTGATTATAAACTTTTGTATAATTGGATTTTTTATGTTTTATGAACAAAGTTTTTATTTTATTTTTACTTTACTTTACTTTTTAGTCACCTTAAAGGGAACATGTTACCAGTAGTGATGAGCGAGCATGCTCGTTACTCGAGATTTACGAGCATGGTCAAGCGTTTTCCGAGTATTTTCAGCGTGCTCGGGTGTTATATTTGACTCACTCCGTGCACATGATTTGCAACTGTTTGACAGCTTTAATTCATGTGAGGAATGCCTGTTTCTTAGGCATTCCTCACATGTATTAAAGCTGTCAAACAATCGCAAATCATGCGCACAGAGAGACTTAAACATAACACCCGAGCACGCTGAAAATACTCGGCGAGCACTCGAGCATGCTCGATGAAAGGGTTAACAGAACATACTCGCTCATCACTAGTCATCAGAAATAATACTATTAACTTGCAGATATCCGGTTAATCTGCAAGTTTAACCGCACCCCCGGCCCTGACTGACATTGGCTCTGCATTGCGGCTGATTGTCAGTCAATGCTGGGGCGCCATTACAGCCGCTGCGGTCTATACTCGGAGCAGGTGACTTGGCCAGCACCACCCTCACCCCCATGACTGAAACTGAACGCTGGTGGGGAGAATACAGTTAATTTTCTCCCCGCTGCATTCGGCTACGCGCAGGCGCCGTGCAGCATGATAACGCTGTTGACATGCAGCTTAATGAATGGTGATTGTAAATGAAGCTGTTGTAGTTCTGAATGTAATGATAATGCGACTGCTGAAAAGTCATCTGTACAGAACAGGAAATCCAGTATTATGCTCAGCGATGTGTGAAAATTACAATATTTCAGTTTTTTCTTTTAAATATTGTAATATGGAAAATGGAAAGAAAATCTTTTTTCGATATCAATAATGATTTATTGTATTCCTATAATAATAATGATCTAGAAGTTGACTTCTACAATTAAGTCCTGGTTGAAATCTTTTAATTAATTGGAAATTTCAAATTCCTTCTGTTTTATGAAAATGTTATTTCCAGTCCTCTCCTTGTATTAGACCTGTTAAAAGGGTTGTTAGGATGATACATAAAAGTGATAAAGCAATACCTCCCCCCCACCCCCCTGTGTTGGCATGCAGCTGGCACATGCCTGAGTCAGGTAGAGGATCATTTCAGAAGGAGTGGGCTTGTGTAAAGTGCGGGATCCTTTCTTACCATGTTGCATTTAGTTTACCTGTGGCTTGATGTTCACCAAGCTGTCCATGTAACCTTGAAGCGTCATTAGCATTTTTTGGAAAGTGGTGAGAAAAGCTTTTTAGCCTAACTTAATTCTCTTCAAAAAAACATAATATATATATATATATAATATTATCTGTGTTAAATTACCAGACTTGTAAAGACTTGATTGCAAGAGTCAAGAGTATTTATTTATTGAAACCTCTTTATTTTTCCATCAACAGTTCGTGTAATCTAAAAGAAGAAAAGCCAATAAAAACAATGCCGGCCTTCCACATTTTATATAAGAATTTTATCACAGGCTGTGATTCTTAGTTCACGACCAGCTGCCCTACTGTAAGTGGGAATATAGAATGTTATATATGTGTGTGTGTGTGTGTGTGTTTTATACTGTTTGTAGTAACTATTTCTAATATATATTTGTACATACGTATATGTTTGTGTGTGTGTATATATCTTCACTGATTCACTCATAAAGAAAATCTTGATTGGCTCTGTTCTGCACTGTATCCTGCAACCTACCTGATTGACAGGTCTCTCCTGTGTGTACATAGGGAGAGTCCTCTCAATTCCCTGGTGCATCACTGTGATAAGCTGGCTGAGAGAGTCACTGGCATTCGTGCTGCCAGGCTCTGATTCGTGCTGCCCATGATTTACTCAGCACAAATTAGTTGACAGGTTCCCTTTAATGATTCCCATGCAGTCTACATACTTTATACAGCAGCTACTATGTTCATCCACTGTTATTTAATGAGGTGTTGTCAAGTTCTTAAATTGCTTTAATTACTTTTTAATGACAGCATGAAAATAATCAAGTTTGTCTTTGCCTTGTTTTTCCTATCTGCTGTCATTCTGCTATTAGAGATTTTATATTTTATAGCGTACCAGTAAAATCTGCTTGTGTCAAGAAACCCATTGCCAAAACTTTATCTTACGACTATTTTTTTTTTAAATCAAACGTTTTTTATTAATTTTTATAGGGCTCGGGGTATAGACATTACTGGGCGGGCTGGGAGCCTTCCCCAGTGATGTCCATACCCCCAGCCCTACTCAGTGATATTTATGCCCCCCAGCGTTATCTATGACCCCAGCTCACCCCATTGATGTATATGCCTCCCAGCCCTCCTCAGTGATGTCTATGCCCCCAGGGATGTCTGTGCCCCCTAGCCCTCCACATTGATGTATATGCACACCAGCTGTCCCTACTGATGTATATGCTTCTCAGCCCTCCCCAGTGATTTTAATGAAGAGGAGATTCTAATGTAATACAGCACTTTGTTTTGCAACTTTCAGAGTCTCTCTCTACTCCCTTGTAGCTTTTTATTTTTGTAAATCACTTTCTCAACTAACCTATTAATTTATTTTCTATAGACCATGCACAGCCCTGTGTGGATGATGGGAATGTGATACACTTTATTAAAAATCACATTCTTAATTTTTCTCAGTCATGTAGTAACAGTTATTCAAACCTCACGTTATGTAAAGGCAATTTTATTTAGTTGACATGATCAAATGGTATATACCGTATATACGCAAGTCTAAGCTGACTTTTTCAGAACATTTTTTATGTTGAAAAAGCCCCCATCGGCTTATACGTTATATACTCAGGTATAGTATATACGTTCCGATGGTGGTGGGGAGGTTGCGGCAGCAGAAGAGCACTGCACAGGCAGTAGCCGCTGCTGCAGCTACCACGTGTGCCCGCTGCTAAAAGAAAATTAATACTCACTCTTCTCCATGCTCATGTGAGTGGAGAGGAGTGAATATTAATTTTCTTTAATAGCGCGCACTGTCAGCAGCGCCGCAGCTTCTGCTGCGGCTCAGCTATCCTCTGTGCCCACTATTAGAGAGAATGAATATTCACTCCTCTCCACTCCCATGGGCACACACAGGATTGTTGCTGACAGTATGCGCTGTTAAAGAAAGTGGATATTCACTCCTCTCCACGCCCATAGTCCTGGTGTGAAGAGGAGTGAATATCCCCACAGCTCACATTGGCATCTGAGGGCGCATGGCAGTGACATCATGCGATGCTCAAGTGCTGAGATGAACTAGTGGCAGAACAGGATACAGCGCTGGAGCAGAGGGGAGGAAGGAAGGTGAGTAAAAGTGTTTATTTTTTTCTTGTGTGCGGTGATGGGGGGGGCATGTATACCAGGATAGGGGGCCATGCATACCACGATTGGGGATGAGGGTTGCCATACATAGCAGGATTGGTGATAAGGTGACCATGCATACCCGGATTGGGGATGAGGGGACCATTCATACCAGAATTGGGTATGAGGGGACCATGCTTACCAGGATTGGTGATGACGGGAGCCATGCATACCAGGATTAGATGAGAGGGCCATATATACCAGGATTGGGGGACCATGCATATGAGGATTGGGGATGAGGGGGCCATACCTACCAGGATTGGGGATGAGGGACTCATGCATACCAGGATTAGGGTGAGGAACCCATGCATTCCAGGATTAGGGATGAGGGACCCACGCATACCAGGATTGGGGATGAGGGGCCCACGCATGCCAGGATTGGGGATGAGGGGCCCATGCATGCCAGGATTGGGGATGAGGGGCCCATGCATACCAGGATTGGGGATGAGGGACCCATGCATACAAGGATTGGGGATGAGGGGCAATGCTTGCCAGGAAGGGGAAATTTACCAGTAGTTGCTGCATTTCCCACCCCTGACTTATACTCGAGTCAATACTTTTTCCTATTTTTTGTGGTAAAATTAGGTGCCTCGGCTTTTATTCGGGTTGGCTTCTACTCTCGTATAATGTAAAAAACATTTAAAAAGACCAAAACGATAATAAGACAAAAACTGACCTAGTCTCTGTAGGACTTGGGTCCAGCCAACTGCCCTGAAACCTCAAACAATGTATAACATGATTGGTGTATAACATGTTTAATAATTATACAAAAAAGATGATTACATACAGATTAGTCAGGGCTCATATACTTGATAAATTTAATGTACTCAAGAATATAGAAAGTGCATAACATTCATATCAAGTGCAATGGGAAGCAAATATGCTTTACGTATACACAGCAGCAAATATGTGAATAAAATCCTATATCAATCCGCAGCATTACTAATGTTAATCTGCAGTTTTGGTATTCAGCACTTATGAGGAGTTTTTAGTACAGAGTAAATTAGCATGAGCTCACTATAAAAGAGTAATACAATACCAGCACCACCAATTAAAAGTGGGTCCATTTAGAGGGGTTGTGCCACCATAAAGAATACAGTAAACCAACCAGAAAAGGTGGAAATAGTTTTGTAATTCATAGTGATTCAAAATTATGCTTCATTCAAAAGTTACCAAGCTTTTATTTTTTGAATGCTGCTCTCTGGTGCCGCCTCATGTTATTCCATTACGTCCTGGTAGTGGGTGATCAGCTGGTTGAATTTGCGCAGTTCCTGTCATAAGAGCTCCCCACCCGCAGCGTGCACAATGTATTCTCTGTCACAAGGCTCAGATTCAGACCCTCCCCCTGCACTCACATCTGATTTCCTGGTGATTCACCCTCTCCCCCTGCACTCACAGCTCATCTCCAGGTGATTCACCCCACCCCCTGCACTCACATCTGATTTCCTGGTGATTCACCCTCTCCCCCTGCACTCACAGCTCATCTCCAGGTGATTCACCCTCTCCCCCTGCACTCACATCTGGTTTCCTGATGATTCACTCTCTCCCCTGCACTCACAACTGATCTCCGGGTGATTCACCCCACCCCCTGCACTCACATCTGGTTTCCTGGTGATTCACCCTCTCCCCCTGCACTCACAACTGATCTCCAGGTGATTCACCCCACCCCCTGCACTCACATCTGGTTTCCTGGTGATTCACCCTCTCCCCCTGCACTCACAACTGATCTCCAGGTGATTCACCCTCTCCCCCTGCACTCACAGATGATCTCTGGGTGATTCACCCCACCCCCTGCACTCACAGCTGTTCTGCAGATGAGACACCTCCTCCCCCTGCACTCACAACTGATCTCCACGTGATTCACCCCACCCCCTGCACTCACAGCTGTTCTGCAGATGAGACACCCTCTCCCCCTGCATTCACAGCTGATCTCCACGTGATTCACCCCACCCCCTGCACTCACAGCTGTTCTCCAGATGAGACACCCTCTCCCCCTGCACTCACAACTGATCTCCAGGTGATTCACCCATCTCCCTGCACTCACAGCTGATCTCCAGGTGAGACACCTCCTCCCCCTGCACTCACAGCTGATCTCCAGATGAGACACCCCCTCCCCCTGCACTCACAGCTGTTCTCCGGGTGAGACACCCCCTCCCTCTGCACTCATAGCTGATCTCTGGGTGAGACACCCCCTCCCCCTGCACTCACAGCTGAAATCTGGATGAGACACCTCCTCCCCCTGCACTCACAGCTGAAATCTGGATGAGACACCTCCTCCCCCTGCGCTGACTGCTGATCTCCAGGTGAGACACCTCCTCCCCCTGCACTCACAGCTCATCTCCGGGTGAGATACCCCCTCCATCTGCACTCACAGCTGATCTCCAGGTGAGACACCCCCTCCCCCTGCACTCACAGCTGATCTCCGGGTGAGACACCCCCTCCCTCTGCACTCACAGCTGATCTCCAGGTGAGACACCCCCTCCCCCTGCACTCACAGCTGATCTCCAGGTGAGATACCCCCTCCCCCTGCACTCACAGCTGATCTCTAGGTGAGACACCCCCTCCCTCTGCACTCACAGCTGATCTCCAGGTGAGACACCCCCTCCCTCTGCCCTCACAGCTGATCTCCAGGTGAGATACCCCCTCCCCCTGCACTCACAGCTGATCTCCAGGTGAGATACCCCCTCCCCCTGCACTCACAGCTGATCTCTAGGTGAGATACCCCCTACCCCTGCACTCACAGCTGATCTCCAGGTGAGATACCCCCTCCCCCTGCACTCACAGCTGATCTCTAGGTGAGACACCCTCTCCTCCTGCACTCACAGCTGATCTCCAGGTGAGACACCTCCTCCCCCTGCACTCACAGCTGATCTCCAGGTGAGATACCCCCTCCCCCTGCACTCACAGCTGAAATCTGGATGAGACACCTCCTCCCCCTGCACTCACAGCTGAAATCTGGATGAGACACCTCCTCCCCCTGCGCTGACTGCTGATCTCCGGGTGAGATCATCTAGTTCACAGACTTGTAAGCAGCATAGCAGAGACTCTTCCTGTGCTTAGTCTGTGAATCAGATGATCTCACGCAGAGATCAGCTGTGAATGCAGGTGGAGGTAGTGAATCACCTGGAGATCAGCTGTCAGTGCAGGGGGAGGGGGTGTCTCACCCTGAGATCGGCTGTGTGTGCAGGGGGAGGGGGTATCTCATCTGGAGATCAGCTGTGAGGGCAGGAGGAGAGGGTATCTCACCTGGAGATCAGCTGTGAGTGCAGGGGGAGGGGGTATCTCACCTGGAGATCAGCTGTGAGTGCAGAGGGAGGGGGTATCTCACCTGGAGATCAGCTGTGAGTGCAGGAGGAGGGTGTGTCTCACCTGGAGATCAGCTGTGAGTGCAGGAGGAGGAGGTATCTCACCCGGAGATCAGCTGTGAGTGCAAGGGGAGGGGGTATCTCACCCGGAGATCAGCTGTGAGTGCAGGGGGAGGGGGTATTTCACTCGGAGATGAGCTGTGAGTGCAGGGGGAGGATGTGTCTCACCTGTAGATCAGCTGTGAGTGCAGAGGGAGGGGGTATCTCACCTGGAGATCAGCTGTGAGGGCAGAGGGAGGGGGTATCTCACCTGGAGATCAGCTGTGAGGGCAGGAGGAGGGGGTATCTCACCCGGAGATCAGCTGTGAGTGCAGGAGGAGGAGGTATCTCACCTGGAGATCAGCTGTGAGTGCAGGAGGAGGAGGTATCTCACCCGGAGATCAGCTGTGAGTGCAGGGGGAGGGGGTATCTCACCCGGAGATCAGCTGTGAGTGCAGGGGGAGGAGGTATCTCACCCGGAGATCAGCTGTGAGTGCAGGGGGAGGAGGTATCTCACCTGGAGATCAGCTGTGAGTGCAGGGGGAGGGGGTATCTCACCTGGAGATCAGCTGTGAGTGCAGAGGGAGGGGGTATCTCACCTGGAGATCAGCTGTGAGGGCAGGAGGAGGGGGTATCTCACCCGGAGATCAGCTGTGAGTGCAGGGGGAGGGGGTATCTCACCTGGAGATCAGCTGTGAGGGCAGGAGGAGGGGGTATCTCACCCGGAGATCAGCTGTGAGTGCAGGGGGAGGAGGTGTCTCACCTGGAGATCAGCTGTGAGTGCAGGGGGAGGAGGTATCTCACCTGGAGATCAGCTGTGAGTGCAGGGGGAGGAGGTGTCTCACCTGGAGATCAGCTGTGAGTGCAGGGGGAGGGGGTATCTCACCTGGAGATCAGCTGTGAGCGCCTGGGGAGGGGGTGTCTCACCTGGAGATCAGCTGTGAGTGCAGATGGAGGGGGTATCTCACCCGGAGATCAGCTGTGAGTGCAGGGGGAGGAGGTATCTCACCTGGAGATCAGCTGTGAGTGCAGGGGGAGGGGGAGTCTCACCTGGAGATCAGCTGTGAGTGCAGGGGGAGGGGGTGTCTCACCTGGAGATCAGCTGTGAGTGCAGGGGGAGGGGGTATCTCACCCGGAGATCAGCTGTGAGTGCAGGGGGAGGGGGTATCTCACCTGGAGATCAGCTGTGAGCGCCTGGGGAGGGGGTATCTCACCCGGAGATCAGCTATGAAGCAGGGGGAGGAGGTTCCAACCTGAGATCAGCTGTGATTGCGGGGGGAGGGGGTGAATCACAGACACACTGTGCTTACAGCAAGGAGCCTTGTGACAGAGAATACATTTTGCACGCTGTCGGTTGGGAGCTCTTATGACAGAAACTGCGCAAATTCAACCAGCTGATCACCCACTACCAGAACATAGTGGAATAACGCCAGGGGGCGACAGAGAGCAGCATTCATAAAAGTAAAAGCTTGGTATCTTTTTAATGAAGAATAATTTTGAATCACCATCAATTACAAACTATTTCCACCTTTTCTGGTTGGTTACTTGTATTCATTATAGTGGCACAACCCCTTTAAGAAGGATACTACTCTGAGGTACAGGATAAGACCAGAAAGGGTGTTCCCCCACTCGAATCGCCGCTACCAGTGCGGCTTCATCAGGAGTACATGCATTAAAGAGCGTTCAAAGCTTGTGTGTACATGTATGTATATAATATATATTTATGTAACTCATAAATTAACTTACATCTGGAGGGGCGGCCACCTCCGCAAACAGACATGCGCCAAATACTCTGACTTTGTTTCTTCGTAAGTGCTGGCCCGAGTACTGTGGTCCCCAGTAATCTGCCTGGGGGGCCACAGAGAAGCTGATCACGGACCAGAGGTTCCCCACCCCTGCTCTAATGGAAATGTACTGCAGAGGAAACCAGCTATTGCAATGACAATGACTCAAAAAGATCTAATCAAATAAAAGTTTAAGATCCAGTAGCAGTTTTGGTATTCAGCACTTATGAGGAGTTTTTAGTACAGAGTAAATTAGCATGAGCTCACTATAAAAGAGTAATACAATACCAGCACCACCAATTAAAAGTGGGTCCATTTAGAGGGGTTGTGCGACCATAAAGAATACAGTAAACCAACCAGAAAAGGTGAAAATAAATAGATTTGTAATTTATTGTGATTAAAAATTATGCTTCATTCAAAAGATACCAAACTTTTATTTTTTAAATTATGCTCTCTAGCGCCCCCTGGCGTTATTCCACTATGTTCTGGTAGTGGGTGATCAGCTGGTCAAGATTGCGCAGTTCCTGTCATAAGAGTTCCCCACCCGCAGCCTGCACAATGTATTGTCTGTCACAAGGCCCCCTGCTGTAAGCACAGTGTCTGTGATTCACCCCCTCCCCTTGTGCTCACTGCTCACCTCCTGCTGACTCACCCCCTCCTCCTGAACTCACAGCTGTTCTCCGGGGTATTCACCCTCTCTCCTTGCGCTCACCGCTCATATCTGGATGAGATACCCCCTCCTCCTGCACTCACAGCTGATCTCCGGGTGAGATACCCCCTCCCCCTGCACTCACAGCTGATCTCCAGGTGAGACACCCCCTGCCCCTGCACTCACAGCTGATCTCCAGGTGAGATACCCCTCCTTCTGCACTCACAGCTGATCTCCAGGTGAGATACCCCCTCCCCCTGCTCTCACAGCTGATCTCCGGGTGAGACACCTTCCCCCTGGGCTCACAGCTGATCTCCGGGTTAGACACCCCCTCCCCCTGTGCTAACAGCTCATATTCGGGTGAGATACCCCCTCCTCCTGCACTCACAGCTGATCCCCAGGTGAGACACCCCCTCCCCCTGCCTCACAGCTGATCTCCAGGTGAGACACCCCCTCCCCCTGTGCTAACAGCTCATATTCGGGTGAGATACCCCCTCCCCCTGCACTCACAACTGATCTCCAGGTGAGATACCCCCTTCCCCTGCCTCACAGCTGATCTCCGCGTGAGACACTCCCTCCCCCTGCACTCACAGCTGATCTCCGGGTGAGACACCCCCTCCCCCTGCACTCACAGCTGAAATCTGGATAAGACACCTCCTCCTCCTGCCTCACAGCTGATCTCCGGGTGAGACACTCCCTCCCCCTGCACTCACAGCTGATCTCCGGGTGAGACACAGCCTCCCCCTGCACTCACAGCTCATCTCCAGGTGAGATACCCCCTCTCCCTGCACTCACAGCTGATCTCCAGGTGAGACACCTCCTCCCCCTGCACTCACAGCTGATCTCCAGGTGAGATACCCCGTCGCCCTGCACTCACAGCTGATCTCCAGGTGAGACACCTCCTCCCCCTGCACTCACAGCTGATCTCCAGGTGAGATACCCCCTCCCCCTGCACTCGCAGCTGATCTCCAGGTGAGATACCCCTCCCCCTGCACTCACAGCTGATCTCCAGGTGAGATACCCCCTCCCCCTGCACTCACAGCTGATCTCCAGGTGAGATACCCCCTCCCCCTGCACTCACAGCTGATCTCCAGGTGAGATACCCCCTCCCCCTGCACTCACAGCTGATCTCCAGGTGAGATACCCCCTCCCCCTGCACTCACAGCTGATCTCCAGGTGGGACACCCCCTCCCCCTGCACTCACAGCTGATCTCCAGGTGAGATACCCTCTTCTCCTGCACTCACAGCTGTTCTCCAGGTGAGATACCCTCTTCTCCTGCACTCACAGCTGATCTCCAGGTGAGATACCCCCTCCCCCTGCACTCACAGCTGATCTCAGGGTGAGATACCTCCTCCTCCTGCCCTCACAGCTGATCTCCAGGTGAGATACCCCTCCTCCTGCACTCACAGCTGATCTCCAGGTGAGATACCCCCTCCTCCTGCACTCACAGCTGATCTCCAGGTGAGATACCCCCTCCCCCTGCACTCACAGCTGATCTCCAGGTGAGACACCTCCTCCTCCTGCACTCACAGCTGATCTCCAGGTGAGATACCTCCTCCTCCTGCACTCATAGCTGATCTCCAGGTGAGATACCCCCTCCTCCTGCACTCACAGATGATCTCCAGGTGAGATACCTCCTCCTCCTGCACTCACAGCTGATCTCCAGGTGAGATACCCCCTCCTCCTGCACTCACAGCTGATCTCCAGGTGAGATACCCCCTCCTCCTGCACTCACAGCTGATCTCCAGGTGAGATACCTCCTCCTCCTGCACTCATAGCTGATCTCCAGGTGAGGTCATGTGCTTCACAGAATTGTAAGCAGGATAGCAGAGAGACTCTTCCTGTGCTTAGTCTGTGATGCAGATGATCTCACCCGGAGATCAGTTGTGAGTGCAGGAGGAGGTAGTGAATCACCCGGAGATCAGCTGTCAGTGCAAGAGGAGGGGGTATCGCACCTGGAGATCAGCTGTGAGTGCAGGGGGAGGGGTATCTCACCTGGAGATCAGCTGTGAGTGCAGGGGGAGGGGGTATCTCACCCAGAGATCACCTGTGAGTGCAGAGGGAGGGGGTGTCTCACCCAGAGATCAGCTGTGAGTGCAGGAGGAGGAGGTATCTCACCTGGAGATCAGCTGTGAGTGCAGGGGGAGGAGGTGTCTCACCTGGAGATCAGCTGTGAGTGCAGGGGGAGGGGGTGTCTCACCCAGAGATCAGCTATGAGTGCAGAGGGAGGGGGTGTCTCACCCAGAGATCAGCTGTGAGTGCAGGAGGAGGAGGTATCTCACCTGGAGATCAGCTGTAAGTGCAGGGGGAGGAGGTGTCTCACCCAGAGATCAGCTATGAGTGCAGAGGGAGGGGGTGTCTCACCTGGAGATCAGCTGTGAGTGCAGGGGGAGGGGGTATCTCACCTGGAGATCAGCTGTGAGTGCAGGGGGAGGGGGTATCTCACCTGGAGATCAGCTGTGAGTGCAGGGGGAGGGGGTATCTCACCTGGAGATCAGCTGTGAGTGCAGGGGGAGGAGGTGTCTCACCTGGAGATCAGCTGTGAGTGCAGGGGGAGGGGGTATCTCACCTGGAGATCAGCTGTGAGTGCAGGGGGAGGAGGTGTCTCACTTGGAGATCAGCTGTGAGTGCAGGGGGAGGGGGTATCTCACCTGGAGATCAGCTGTGAGTGCAGGGGGAGGAGGTGTCTCACCTGGAGATCAGCTGTGAGTGCAGGGGGAGGGGGTATCTCACCTGGAGATCAGCTGTGAGTGCAGGGGGAGGGGGTATCTCACCTGGAGATCAGCTGTGAGTGCAGGGGGAGGGGGTATCTCACCTGGAGATCAGCTGTGAGTGCAGGGGGAGGAGGTGTCTCACCTGGAGATCAGCTGTGAGTGCAGGGGGAGGTGGTGTCTCACTTGGAGATCAGCTGTGAGTGCAGGGGGAGGGGGTATCTCACCTGGAGATCAGCTGTAAGTGCAGGGGGAGGAGGTGTCTCACCTGGAGATCAGCTGTGAGTGCAGGGGGAGGGGGTATCTCACCTGGAGATCAGCTGTGAGTGCAGGGGGAGGGGGTGTCTCACCCAGAGATCAGCTGTGAGTGCAGGAGGAGGAGGTGTCTAAGCGGGAGAACAGCTGTGAGTGCAGGGGGAGGGGGTATCTCACCTGGAGATCAGCTGTGAGTGCAGGGGGAGGGGGTGTCTCACCTGGAGATCAGCTGTGAGTGCAGGGGGAGGAGTTGTCTCACCCTGAGATCAGCTGTAAGTGCAGGAGGAGGAGGTGTCTAAGCGGGAGAACAGCTGTGAGCGCAGGGGGAGGGGGTGTCTCACCTGGAGATCAGCTGTGAGTGCAGGGGGAGGGGGTGTCTCACCTGGAGATCAGCTGTGAGTGCAGGGGGAGGAGGTGTCTCACCTGGAGTTCAGCTGTGAGTGCAGGGGGAGGAGGTGTCTCACCTGGAGATCAGCTGTGAGTGCAGGGGGAGGGGGTGTCTCACCTGGAGATCAGCTGTGAGTGCAGGGGGAGGGGGTATCTCACCTGGAGATCAGCTGTGAGTGCAGGGGGAGGGGGTGTCTCACCTGGAGATCAGCTGTGAGTGCAGGGGGAGGGGGTGTATCACCCGGAGATCAGCTGTGAGTGCAGGGGGAGGGGGTATCTCACCTGGAGTTCAGCTGTGAGTGCAGGGGGAGGAGGTGTCTCACCTGGAGATCAGCTGTGAGTGTAGGGTGAGGGGGTGTCTCACCCAGAGATCAGCTGTGAGTGCAGGAGGAGGGTGTGAATCACCTGGAGATCAGCTGTGAGTGTAGGAGGAGGGTGTGAATCACCTGGAGATCAGCTGTGAGTGTAGGAGGAGGGTGTGAATCACCTGGAGATCAGCTGTGAGTGTAGGAGGAGGGTGTGAATCACCTGGAGATCAGCTGTGAGTGTAGGAGGAGGGTGTGAATCACCTGGAGATCAGCTGTGAGTGTAGGAGGAGGGTGTGAATCACCTGGAGATCAGCTGTGAGTGCAGGGGGAGGAGGTGTCTCACCTGGAGTTCAGCTGTGAGTGTAGGAGGAGGGTGTCAATCACCTGGAGATCAGCTGTGAGTGCAGGGGGAGGAGGTGTCTCACCTGGAGTTCAGCTGTGAGTGCAGGGGGAGGAGGTGTCTCACCTGGAGTTCAGCTGTGAGTGCAGGGGGAGGAGATGTCTCACCTGGAGATCAGCTGTGAGTGTAGGAGGAGGGTGTGAATCACCTGGAGATCAGCTGTGAGTGTAGGAGGAGGGTGTGAATCACCTGGATATCAGCTGTGAGTGCAGGGGGAGGGTCTGAATCTGAGCCTTGTGACCAAGAATACATTGTGCAGGCTGCGGGTGGGGAGCTCTTATGACAGAAACTGCGCAAACTCGACCAGCTTATCACCCACTACCTGTGCGTAATGGAATATCGCCAGGTGGCGCCAGAGAGCAGCATTCAAGAAATAAAAGTTTGGTATCTGTTGAATGAAGCATAATTTTTAATCACTAGAAATTACAAAACTATTTCCACCTTTTCTAGTCGGTTTATGGTGGTGCAACCCATTTAAGTAGGATACTATTCTGAGCTACTCAGTACAGGATAAGACCTGGAAGGGTGTTCCCCCACTCGAATCGCCGTTACTAGTGCGGCTTCATCAGGGGTACCTGCATTAAAGAGCGTTCAAAGCTTGTGTGTATATATTGATATAAAAACTAGCTATTGAACCCGTTCTACGCCCGGGTGGCGAGCATTTTTATTGGTACATTTTTAATTTTATTAATGGCAGAGGAGTCGGCGCGTGCGCTTATCGCGCTATCCTGCGCCATTTTTTAAAGACATTATGTCTGCGAATTTACAGACAGTGTCTTCAGTAAAATGGAGCTGGATATCGCAGGATGCGCACGTTCTGACTCCGGCAACATAGCAGAGCGCACACCCGCCTATAGGGATAATTGTAATGCCCGGCGTGCGCATCCCACGATATCCAGCTCCATTTTATTGAAGACTCTGTCTGTGAATTCGCAAACGCAGTGTCTTCAATAAAATGGCGCAACAGTGCGGTATACACACATACTGACTCTGGCGACTCACTGCACAGGTGACACTGATCCTGCTACAGACAACAGAAAGCGTCCAAAATATATAAAATGTAATGATAATACGGGGGTGTACTCACTTATACTGAGCCCCGTATATATAATGTACTGATAATACAGGGGTGTACTCAGTTATACTGAGCACTGTATATATAATGTACTGATAATACAGGGGTGTACTCACTTATGCTGAGCACTGTATATATAATGTACTGATAATACAGGGGTGTACTCACTTATGCTGAGCACTGTATATATAATGTACTGATAATACAGGGGTGTACTCACTTATGCTGAGCACTGTATATATAATGTACTGATAATACAGGGGTGTACTCACTTATGCTGAGCCCTGTGTATATAATGTACTGATAATACAGGGGTGTACTCACTTATGCTGAGCTCTGTATATATAATGTACTGATAATACAGGGGTGTACTCACTTATGCTGAGCACTGTATATATAATATACTGATAATACAGGGGTGTACTCACTTATACTGAGCACTGTATATATAATGTACTGATAATACAGGGGGTGTACTCACTTATACTGAGCACTGTATATATAATGTACTGATAATACAGGGGTGTACTCACTTATGCTGAGCACAGTATATATAATGTAATGATAATACAGGGGTGTACTCACTTATACTGAGCACTGTATATATAATGTACTGATAATACAGGGGTGTACTCACTTATACTGAGCACTGTATATATAATGTACTGATAATACAGGGTGTACTCACTTATGCTGAGCACTGTATATATAATATACTGATAATACAGGGGGTGTACTCACTTATGCTGAGCCCTGTATATATAATGTACTGATAATACAGGGGTGTACTCACTTATGCTGAGCCCTATATATAATGTACTGATAATACAATGGTGTACTCACTTATGCTGAGCACAGTATATATAATGTAATGATAATACAGGGGTGTACTCACTTATACTGAGCACTGTATATATAATGTACTGATAATACAGGGGGTGTACTCACTTATACTGAGCACTGTATATATAATGTACTGATAATACAGTGGTGTACTCACTTATGCTGAGCACTGTATATATAATATACTGATAATACAGGGGTGTACTCACTTATACTGAGCACTGTATATATAATGTACTGATAATACAGGGGGTGTACTCACTTATACTGAGCACTGTATATATAATGTACTGATAATACGGGGGTGTACTCACTTATGCTGAGCCCTGTATATGTAATGTACTAATAATACAGGGGTGTACTCACTTATGCTGAGCTCTGTATATATAATGTACTGATAATACAGTGGTGTACTCACTTACACTGAGCACTGTATATATAATGTACTGATAATACAGTGGTGTACTCACTTATGCTGAGCACTGTATATATAATGTACTGATAATACAGTGGTGTACTCACTTATGCTGAGCACTGTATATATAATGTACTGATAATACAGGGTGTACTCACTTATGCTGAGCCCTGTGTATATAATGTACTGTTAATACAGTGATGTACTCACTTATGCTGAGCACTGCATATATAATGTACTGATAATACAGGGGGTGTACTCACTTATGCTGAGCCCTGTGTATATAATGTACTGATAATACAGGGGTGTACTCACTTATACTGAGCACTGTATATATAATGTACTGATAATACAGGGGGTGTACTCACTTATGCTGAGCCCTGTGTATATAATGTACTGTTAATACAGTGATGTACTCACTTATGCTGAGCCCTGTATATATAATGTACTGATAATACGGGGGTGTACTCACTTATGCTGAGCCCCGTATATATAATGTACTGATAATACAGGGTGTACTCACTTATGCTGAGCCCTGTGTATATAATGTACTGTTAATACAGTGATGTACTCACTTATGCTGAGCTCTGCATATATAATGTACTGATAATACAGGGGGTGTACTCACTTATGCTGAGCACTGTATATATAATGTACTGATAATACAGTGGTGTACTCACTTATGCTGAGCACTTTATATATAATGTACTGATAATACAGTGGTGTACTCACTTATGCTGAGCACTGTATATATAATGTACTGATAATACAGGGGTGTACTCACTTATGCTGAGCACTGTATATATAATATACTGATAATACAGGGGTGTACTCACTTATACTGAGCACTGTATATATAATGTACTGATAATACAGGGGGTGTACTCACTTATATTGAGCACTGTATATATAATGTACTGATAATACAGGGGTGTACTCACTTATGCTGAGCACAGTATATATAATGTAATGATAATACAGGGGTGTACTCACTTATACTGAGCACTGTATATATAATGTACTGATAATACAGGGGGTGTACTCACTTATACTGAGCACTGTATATATAATGTACTGATAATACAGTGGTGTACTCACTTATGCTGAGCACTGTATATATAATATACTGATAATACAGGGGTGTACTCACTTATACTGAGCACTGTATATATAATGTACTGATAATACGGGGGTGTACTCACTTATGCTGAGCCCTGTATATGTAATGTACTGATAATACAGGGGTGTACTCACTTACACTGAGCACTGTATATATAATGTACTGATAATACAGTGGTGTACTCACTTATGCTGAGCACTGTATATATAATGTACTGATAATACAGTGGTGTACTCACTTATGCTGAGCACTGTATATATAATGTACTGATAATACAGGGTGTACTCACTTATGCTGAGCCCTGTGTATATAATGTACTGTTAATACAGTGATGTACTCACTTATGCTGAGCACTGCATATATAATGTACTGATAATACAGGGGGTGTACTCACTTATGCTGAGCCCTGTGTATATAATGTACTGATAATACAGGGGTGTACTCACTTATACTGAGCACTGTATATATAATGTACTGATAATACAGGGGGTGTACTCACTTATGCTGAGCCCTGTGTATATAATGTACTGTTAATACAGTGATGTACTCACTTATGCTGAGCCCTGTATATATAATGTACTGATAATACGGGGGTGTACTCACTTATGCTGAGCCCCGTATATATAATGTACTGATAATACAGGGTGTACTCACTTATGCTGAGCCCTGTGTATATAATGTACTGTTAATACAGTGATGTACTCACTTATGCTGAGCACTGCATATATAATGTACTGATAATACAGGGGGTGTACTCACTTATGCTGAGCCCTGTATATATAATGTACTGATAATACAGTGGTGTACTCACTTATGCTGAGCCCTGTGTATATAATGTACTGATAATACAGGGGTGTACTCACTTATACTGAGCACTGTATATATAATGTACTGATAATACGGGGGTGTACTCACTTATGCTGAGCCCCGTATATATAATGTACTGATAATACAGGGGGTGTACTCACTTATGCTGAGCCCCGTATATATAATGTACTGATAATACAGGGGTGTACTCACTTATGCTGAGCACTGTATATATAATGTACTGATAATACAGGGGTGTACTCACTTATGCTGAGCCCTGTATATATAATGTACTGATAATACAGGGGGTGTACTCACTTATGCTGAGCCCTGTGTATATAATGTACTGATAATACAGAGGTGTACTCACTTATGCTGAGCCCTGTGTATATAATGTACTAATAATACAGAGGTGTACTCACTTATGCTGAGCCCTGTGTATATAATGTACTGATAATACAGGGGTGTACTCACTTATGTTGAGCACTGTATATATAATGTACTGTTAATACAGTGATGTACTCACTTATGCTGAGCCCTGTGTATATAATGTACTGATAATACAGGGGGTGTACTCACTTATGCTGAGCCCTGTATATATAATGTACTGATAATACAGGGGTGTACTCACTTATGCTGAGCACTGTATATATAATGTACTGATAATACAGTGGTGTACTCACTTATGCTGAGCACTGTATATATAATGTACTGATAATACAGGGGGTGTACTCGCTTATGGTGAGCACTGTATATATAATGTACTGATAATACAGGGGGTGTACTCACTTATGCTGAGCCCTGTATATATAATGTACTGTTAATACAGGGTGTACTCACTTATGCTGAGCCCTGTATATATAATGTACTGATAATACAGTGGTGTACTCACTTATGCTGAGCCCTGTATATATAATGTACTGATAATACAGGGGGTGTACTCACTTATGCTGAGCCCTGTATATATAATGTACTGATAATACAGGGTGTACTCACTTATGCTGAGCACTGTATATATAATGTACTGATAATACAGGGGTGTACTCACTTATGCTGAGCCCTGTATATATAATGTACTGATAATACAGGGGTGTACTCACTTATGCTGAGCCCTGTATATATAATGTACTAATAATACAGAGGTGTACTCACTTATGCTGAGCCCTGTGTATATAATGTACTGATAATACAGGGGTGTACTCACTTATGTTGAGCACTGTATATATAATGTACTGATAATACAGGGGGTGTACTCACTTATGTTGAGCACTGTATATATAATGTACTGATAATACAGGGGTGTACTCACTTATGCTGAGCCCTGTATATATAATGTAATGATAATACAGGGGTGTACTCACTTATCCTGAGCCCTGTATATATAATGTACTGATAATACAGGGGTGTACTCACTTATGCTGAGCACTGTATATATAATGTACTGTTAATACAGGGGGTGTACTCACTTATGCTGAGCCCTGTATATATAATGTACTGATAATACAGTAGTGTACTCACTTATGCTGCGCCCTGTATATATAATGTACTGATAATACAGGGGTGTACTCACTTATACTGAGCACTGTATATATAATGTACTGATAATACAGGGGTGTACTCACTTATGCTGAGCACTGTATATATAATGTACTGATAATACTGGGGTGTACTCACTTATGCTGAGCACTGTATACATAATGTACTGATAATACAGGGGTGTACTCACTTATGCTGAGCACTGTATATATAATATACTGATAATACCGGGGTGTACTCACTTATGCTGAGCCCTGTATATATAATGTACTGATAATACAGGGGTGTACTCACTTATGCTGAGCGCTGTATATATTATGTACTGATAATACAGGGGTGTACTCACTTATGCTGAGCCCTGTATATATAATGTACTGATAATACAGGGGTGTACTCACTTATGCTGAGCACTGTATATATAATGTACTGATAATACAGGGGTGTACTCACTTATGCTGAGCTCTGTATATATAATGTACTGATAATACAGGGGTGTACTCACTTATGTTGAGCTCTGTATGTATAATGTACTGATAATACAGGGTTTACTCACTTATACTGAGTCCTGTATATATAATGTACTGATAATACAGGGGTGTACTCACTTATACTGAGCACTGTATATATAATGTACTGATAATACAGGGGGTGTACTCACTTATACTGAGCTCTGTATATATAATGTACTGATAATACAGGGGTGTACTCACTTATACTGAGCTCTGTATATATAATGTACTGATAATACAGGGGGTGTACTCACTTATACTGAGCTCTGTATATATAATGTATTGATAATACAGGGGTGTACTCACTTATGCTGAGCGCTGTATATATAATGTACTGATACTACAGGGGCGTACTCACTTATGTTGAGCACTGTATATATAATGTACTGATAATACAGTGTGTACTCACTTATGCTGAGCCCTGTATATATAATGTACTGATAATACAGGGGTGTACTCACTTATGCTGAGCTCTGTATATATAATGTACTGATAATACAGGGGGTGTACTCACTTATGTTGAGCACTGTATATATAATGTACTGATAATACAGGGGGTGTACTCACTTATGCTGAGCACTGTATATATAATGTACTGATAATACAGGGGTGTACTCACTTACACTGAACACTGTATATATAATGTACTGATAATACAGGGGTGTACTCACTTATGATGAGCACTGTATAGATAATGTACTGATAATACAGGGGTGTACTCACTTACACTGAACACTGTATATATAATGTACTGATAATACAGGGGTGTACTCACTTATCCTGAGCGCTGTATATATAATGTACTGATAATACAGGGGTGTACTCACTTATGCTGAGCACTGTATATATAATGTACTGATAATACAGGGTGTACTCACTTATACTGAGCCCTATATATATAATGTACTGATAATACAGGGGTGTACTCACTTATGTTGAGCACTGTATATATAATGTACTGATAATACAGAGGTGTACTCTCTTATGCTGAGCCCTGTATATATAATGTACTGATAATACAGGGGTGTACTCACTTATGCTGAGCGCTGTATATATAATGTACTGATAATACAGGGGTGTACTCACTTATGCTGAGCGCTGTATATATAATGTACTGATAATACAGGGGTGTACTCTATTATGCTGAGCCCTGTATACATAATGTACTGATAATACAGGGGTGTACTCACTTATGCTGAGCCCTGTATATATAATGTACTGATAATACAGTGGTGTACTCACTTATACTGAGCCCTATATATATAATGTACTGATAATACAGGGGTGTACTCACTTATGTTGAGCACTCTATATATAATGTACTGATAATACAGGGGTGTACTCTCTTATGCTGAGCCCTGTATATATAATGTACTAATAATACAGTGGTGTACTCACTTATGTTGAACACTGTATATATAATGTACTGATAATACAGGGGTGTACTCACTTATGCTGAGCCCTGTATATATAATGTAATGATAATACAGGGGTGTACTCACTTATGCTGAGCCCTGTATATATAATGTACTGATAATACAGGGGTGTACTCACTTATGCTGAGCACTGTATATATAATGTACTGATAATACAGGGGGTGTACTCACTTATGCTGAGCCCTGTATATATAATGTACTGATAATACAGTAGTGTACTCACTTATGCTGAGCCCTGTATATATAATGTACTGATAATACAGGGGTGTACTCACTTATACTGAGCACTGTATATATAATGTACTGATAATACAGGGGTGTACTCACTTATGCTGAGCACTGTATATATAATGTACTGATAATACTGGGGTGTACTCACTTATGCTGAGCACTGTATATATAATGTACTGATAATACAGGGGTGTACTCACTTATGCTGAGCACTGTATATATAATATACTGATAATACCGGGGTGTACTCACTTATGCTGAGCCCTGTATATATAATGTACTGATAATACAGGGGTGTACTCACTTATGCTGAGCGCTGTATTTATTATGTACTGATAATACAGGGGTGTACTCACTTATGCTGAGCCCTGTATATATAATGTACTGATAATACAGGGGTGTACTCACTTATGCTGAGCACTGTATATATAATGTACTGATAGTACAGGGGCGTACTCACTTATGCTGAGCACTGTATATATAATGTACTGATAATACAGGGGTGTACTCACTTATGGTGAGCACTGTATATATAATGTACTGATAATACAGGGGTGTACTCACTTATGCTGAGCCCTGTATATATAATGTACTGTTAATACAGGGGTGTACTCACTTATGTTGAGCCCTGTATATATAATGTACTGATAATACAGGGGGTGTACTCACTTATGTTGAGCCCTGTATATATAATGTACTGATAATACAGGGGTGTACTCTCTTATGCTGAGCCCTGTATATATAATGTACTAATAATACAGGGGTGTACTCACTTATGCTGAGCATTGTATATATAATGTACTGATAATACAGGGGGTGTACTCACTTATGCTGAGCCCTGTATATATAATGTACTGTTAATACAGTGGTGTACTCACTTATACTGAGCACTGTATATATAATGTACTGATAATACAGGGGTGTACTCACTTATGGTGAGCACTGTATATATAATGTACTGATAATACAGGGGTGTACTCACTTATGCTGAGCACTGTATATATAATGTACTGATAATACAGGGTGTACTCACTTATGCTGAGCCCTGTATATATAATGTACTGATAATACAGGGGTGTACTCACTTATGCTGAGCCCTGTATATATAATGTACTGATAATACAGGGTTGTACTCTCTTATGCTGAGCCCTGTATATATAATGTACTGATAATACAGGGGTGTACTCACTTATGCTGAGCACTGTATATATAATGTACTGATAATACAGGGGTGTACTCACTTATGCTGAGCACTGTAGATATAATGTACTGATAATACAGGGGTGTACTCACGTATGCTGAGCCCTGTATATATAATGTACTGATAATACAGGGGGTGTACTCACTTATGCTGAGCACTGTATATATAATGTACTGATAATACAGGGGTGTACTCACTTATGCTGAGCACTGTATATATAATGTACTGATAATACAGGGGTGTACTCACTTATGCTGAGCCCTGTATATATAATGTACTGATAATACAGGGGGTGTACTCACTTATGGTGAGCACTGTATATATAATGTACTGATAATACAGGGGGTGTACTCACTTATACTGAGCACTGCATATATAATGTACTGATAATACAGGGGTGTACTCACTTATGCTGAGCCCTGTATATATAATGTACTGATAATACAGGGGGTGTACTCACTTATGCTGAGCACTGCATATATAATGTACCGATAATACAGGGGTGTACTCACTTATGCTGAGCACTGTATATTTAATGTACTGATAATACAGGGGTGTACTCACTTATGCTGAGCACTGCATATATAATGTACTGATAATACAGGGGTGTACTCACTTATGCTGAGCACTGTATATGTAATGTACTGATAATACAGGGGTGTACTCACTTATGGTGAGCACTGCATATATAATGTACTGATAATACAGGGGTGTACTCACTTATGCTGAGCACTGCATATATAATGTACTGATAATACAGGGGTGTACTCACTTATGCTGAGCACTGTATATATAATGTACTGATAATACAGGGGTGTACTCACTTATGGTGAGCACTGTATATATAATGTACTGATAATACATGGGTGTACTCACTTATGCTGAGCCCTGTATATATAATGTACTGATAATACAGGGGTGTACTCACTTATGCTGAGCACTGTATATATAATGTACTGATAATACAGGGGTGTACTCACTTATGGTGAGCACTGTATATATAATGTACTGATAATACAGGGGGTGTACTCACTTATACTGAGCACTGCATATATAATGTACTGATAATACATGGGTGTACTCACTTATGCTGAGCCCTGTATACATAATGTACTGATAATACAGGGGTGTACTCACTTATGCTGAGCCCTGTATATATAATGTACTGATAATACAGTGGTGTACTCACTTATACTGAGCCCTATATATATAATGTACTGATAATACAGGGGTGTACTCACTTATGTTGAGCACTCTATATATAATGTACTGATAATACAGGGGTGTACTCTCTTATGCTGAGCCCTGTATATATAATGTACTAATAATACAGTGGTGTACTCACTTATGTTGAACACTGTATATATAATGTACTGATAATACAGGGGTGTACTCACTTATGCTGAGCCCTGTATATATAATGTAATGATAATACAGGGGTGTACTCACTTATGCTGAGCCCTGTATATATAATGTACTGATAATACAGGGGTGTACTCACTTATGCTGAGCACTGTATATATAATGTACTGATAATACAGGGGGTGTACTCACTTATGCTGAGCCCTGTATATATAATGTACTGATAATACAGTAGTGTACTCACTTATGCTGAGCCCTGTATATATAATGTACTGATAATACAGGGGTGTACTCACTTATACTGAGCACTGTATATATAATGTACTGATAATACAGGGGTGTACTCACTTATGCTGAGCACTGTATATATAATGTACTGATAATACTGGGGTGTACTCACTTATGCTGAGCACTGTATATATAATGTACTGATAATACAGGGGTGTACTCACTTATGCTGAGCACTGTATATATAATATACTGATAATACCGGGGTGTACTCACTTATGCTGAGCCCTGTATATATAATGTACTGATAATACAGGGGTGTACTCACTTATGCTGAGCGCTGTATTTATTATGTACTGATAATACAGGGGTGTACTCACTTATGCTGAGCCCTGTATATATAATGTACTGATAATACAGGGGTGTACTCACTTATGCTGAGCACTGTATATATAATGTACTGATAGTACAGGGGCGTACTCACTTATGCTGAGCACTGTATATATAATGTACTGATAATACAGGGGTGTACTCACTTATGGTGAGCACTGTATATATAATGTACTGATAATACAGGGGTGTACTCACTTATGCTGAGCCCTGTATATATAATGTACTGTTAATACAGGGGTGTACTCACTTATGTTGAGCCCTGTATATATAATGTACTGATAATACAGGGGGTGTACTCACTTATGTTGAGCCCTGTATATATAATGTACTGATAATACAGGGGTGTACTCTCTTATGCTGAGCCCTGTATATATAATGTACTAATAATACAGGGGTGTACTCACTTATGCTGAGCATTGTATATATAATGTACTGATAATACAGGGGGTGTACTCACTTATGCTGAGCCCTGTATATATAATGTACTGTTAATACAGTGGTGTACTCACTTATACTGAGCACTGTATATATAATGTACTGATAATACAGGGGTGTACTCACTTATGGTGAGCACTGTATATATAATGTACTGATAATACAGGGGTGTACTCACTTATGCTGAGCACTGTATATATAATGTACTGATAATACAGGGTGTACTCACTTATGCTGAGCCCTGTATATATAATGTACTGATAATACAGGGGTGTACTCACTTATGCTGAGCCCTGTATATATAATGTACTGATAATACAGGGTTGTACTCTCTTATGCTGAGCCCTGTATATATAATGTACTGATAATACAGGGGTGTACTCACTTATGCTGAGCACTGTATATATAATGTACTGATAATACAGGGGTGTACTCACTTATGCTGAGCACTGTAGATATAATGTACTGATAATACAGGGGTGTACTCACGTATGCTGAGCCCTGTATATATAATGTACTGATAATACAGGGGGTGTACTCACTTATGCTGAGCACTGTATATATAATGTACTGATAATACAGGGGTGTACTCACTTATGCTGAGCACTGTATATATAATGTACTGATAATACAGGGGTGTACTCACTTATGCTGAGCCCTGTATATATAATGTACTGATAATACAGGGGGTGTACTCACTTATGGTGAGCACTGTATATATAATGTACTGATAATACAGGGGGTGTACTCACTTATACTGAGCACTGCATATATAATGTACTGATAATACAGGGGTGTACTCACTTATGCTGAGCCCTGTATATATAATGTACTGATAATACAGGGGGTGTACTCACTTATGCTGAGCACTGCATATATAATGTACCGATAATACAGGGGTGTACTCACTTATGCTGAGCACTGTATATTTAATGTACTGATAATACAGGGGTGTACTCACTTATGCTGAGCACTGCATATATAATGTACTGATAATACAGGGGTGTACTCACTTATGCTGAGCACTGTATATGTAATGTACTGATAATACAGGGGTGTACTCACTTATGGTGAGCACTGCATATATAATGTACTGATAATACAGGGGTGTACTCACTTATGCTGAGCACTGCATATATAATGTACTGATAATACAGGGGTGTACTCACTTATGCTGAGCACTGTATATATAATGTACTGATAATACAGGGGTGTACTCACTTATGGTGAGCACTGTATATATAATGTACTGATAATACATGGGTGTACTCACTTATGCTGAGCCCTGTATATATAATGTACTGATAATACAGGGGTGTACTCACTTATGCTGAGCACTGTATATATAATGTACTGATAATACAGGGGTGTACTCACTTATGCTGAGCACTGTATATATAATGTACTGATAATACATGGGTGTACTCACTTATGCTGAGCACTGCATATATAATGTACTGATAATACAGGGGTGTACTCACTTATGCTGAGCACTGTATATATAATGTACTGATAATACAGGGGTGTACTCACTTATGGTGAGCACTGTATATATAATGTACTAATAATACATGGGTGTACTCACTTATGCTGAGCACTGTATATATAATGTACTGATAATACTGGTGTGTACTCACTTATGCTGAGCCCTGTATATATAATGTACTGATAATACAGGGGTGTACTCACTTATGCTGAGCACTGTATATATAATGTACTGATAATACAGGGATGTACTCACTTATGCTGAGCCCTGTATATATAATGTACTTGTAATACAGGGGTGTACTCACTTATACTGAGCCCTGTATATATAATGTACTGATAATACAGTGGTGTACTCACTTATACTGAGCGCTGTACATATAATGTACTGATAATACAGGGGTGTACTCACTTATACTGAGCGCTGTACATATAATGTACTGATAATACAGGGGTGTACTCACTTATACTGAGCGCTGTACATATAATGTACCGATAATACAGGGGTGTACTCACTTATACTGAGCGCTGTACATATAATGTACTGATAATACAGGGGTGTACTCACTTATACTGAGCGCTGTACATATAATGTACTGATAATACAGGGGTGTACTCACTTATGCTGAGCGCTGTATATATAATGTACTGATAATACAGGGGTGTACTCACTTATACTGAGCGCTGTACATATAATGTTCTGATAATACAGGGGTGTACTCACTTATACTGAGCACTGTATATATAATGTACTGATAATACAGGGGTGTACTCACTTATACTGAGCCCTCTATATATAATGTACTGATAATACAGGGGTGTACTCACTTATGCTGAGCCCTGTATATATAATGTACTAATAATACAGTGGTGTACTCACTTATGTTGAGCACTGTATATATAATGTACTGATAATACAGGGGTGTACTCTCTTATGCTGAGCCCTGTATATATAATGTACTAATAATACAGTGGTGTACTCACTTATGTTGAGCACTGTATATATAATGTACTGATAATACAGGGGTGTACTCACTTATACTGAACCCTGTATATATAATGTACTGATAATACAGGGGGTGTACTCACTTATGTTGAGCACTGTATATATAATGTACTGATAATATAGGGGGTGTACTCACTTATGCTGAGCCCTGTATATATAATGTACTGATAATACAGTGGTGTACTCACTTATGCTGAGCCCTGTATATATAATGTACTGATAATACAGGGGTGTACTCACTTATACTGAGCACTGTATATATAATGTACTGATAATACTGGGGTGTACTCACTTATGCTGAGCACTGTATATATAATGTACTGATAATACAGGGGTGTACTCACTTATGCTGAGCACTGTATATATAATGTACTGATAATACCGGGGTGTACTCACTTATGCTGAGCCCTGTATATATAAAGTACTGATAATACAGGGGTGTACTCACTTATGCTGAGCGCTGTATATATTATGTACTGATAATACAGGGGTGTACTCACTTATGCTGAGCCCTGTATATATAATGTACTGATAATACAGGGGTGTACTCACTTATGCTGAGCACTGTATATATAATGTACTGATAATACAGGGGTGTACTCACTTATGCTGAGCACTGCATATATAATGCACTGATAATACAGGGGTGTACTCACTTATGCTGAGCACTGTATATATAATGTACTGATAATACAGGGGTGTACTCACTTATGGTGAGCACTGTATATATAATGTACTGATAATACAGGGGTGTACTCACTTATGCTGAGCACTGTATATATAATGTACTGATAATACAGGGGTGTACTCACTTATGCTGAGCACTGCATATATAATGTACTGATAATACAGGGGTGTACTCACTTATGCTGAGCACTGCATATATAATGTACTGATAATACAGGGGTGTACTCACTTATGCTGAGCACTGTATATATAATGTACTGATAATACAGGGGTGTACTCACTTATGGTGAGCACTGTATATATAATGTACTGATAATACAGGGGTGTACTCACTTATGCTGAGCACTGCATATATAATGTACTGATAATACAGGGGTGTACTCACTTATGCTGAGCACTGTATATATAATGTACTGATAATACAGGGGTGTACTCACTTATGGTGAGCACTGTATATATAATGTACTGATAATACATGGGTGTACTCACTTATGCTGAGCACTGTATATATAATGTACTGATAATACAGGGGTGTACTCACTTATGCTGAGCACTGTATATATAATGTACTGATAATACAGGGGTGTACTCACTTATGCTGAGCACTGTATATATAATGTACTGATAATACATGGGTGTACTCACTTATGCTGAGCACTGCATATATAATGTACTGATAATACAGGGGTGTACTCACTTATGCTGAGCACTGTATATATAATGTACTGATAATACAGGGGTGTACTCACTTATGCTGAGCACTGTATATATAATGTACTGATAATACTGGGGTGTACTCACTTATGCTGAGCTCTGTACATATAATGTACTGATAATACAGGGGTGTACTCACTTATGCTGAGCGCTGTATATATAATGTACTGATAATACAGGTGTGTACTCACTTATACTGAGCGCTGTACATATAATGTACTGATAATACAGGGTGTACTCACTTATGTTGAGCACTGTATATATAATGTACTGATAATACAGGGTGTACTCACTTATGTTGAGCACTGTATATATAATGTACTGATAATACAGGGTGTACTCACTTATGTTGAGCACTGTATATATAATGTACTGATAATACAGGGTGTACTCACTTATTCTGAGCTCTGTATATATAATGTACTGATAATACAGGGTGTACTCACTTATGTTGAGCACTGTATATATAATGTACTGATAATACAGGGTGTACTCACTTATGCTGAGCACTGTATATATAATGTACTGATAATACAGGGTGTACTCACTTATTCTGAGCTCTGTATATATAATGTACTGATAATACAGGGTGTACTCACTTATTCTGAGCTCTGTATATATAATGTACTGATAATACAGGGTGTACTCACTTATTCTGAGCTCTGTATATATAATGTACTGATAATACAGGGTGTACTCACTTATGTTGAGCACTGTATATATAATGTACTGATAATACAGTGGTGTACTCACTTATACTGAGCCCTGTATATATAATGTACTGATAATACAGGGGTGTACTCACTTATGCTGAGCACTGTATATATAATGTACTGATAATACAGGGGTGTACTCACTTATGCTGAGCACTGTATATATAATGTACTGATAATACAGGGGTGTACTCACTTATGCTGAGCACTGTATATATAATGTACTGATAATACAGGGTGTACTCACTTATTCTGAGCTCTGTATATATAATGTACTGATAATACAGGGTGTACTCACTTATGTTGAGCACTGTATATATAATGTACTGATAATACAGGGTGTACTCACTTATGTTGAGCACTGTATATATAATGTACTGATAATACAGGGTGTACTCACTTATTCTGAGCTCTGTATATATAATGTACTGATAATACAGGGTGTACTCACTTATGTTGAGCACTGTATATATAATGTACTGATAATACAGGGTGTACTCACTTATGCTGAGCACTGTATATATAATGTACTGATAATACAGGGTGTACTCACTTATTCTGAGCTCTGTATATATAATGTACTGATAATACAGGGTGTACTCACTTATTCTGAGCTCTGTATATATAATGTACTGATAATACAGGGTGTACTCACTTATTCTGAGCTCTGTATATATAATGTACTGATAATACAGGGGTGTACTCACTTATACTGAGCCCTCTATATATAATGTACTGATACTACAGGGGTGTACTCACTTATTCTGAGCTCTGTATATATAATGTACTGATAATACAGGGGTGTACTCACTTATGCTGAGCACTGTATATATAATGTACTGATAATACAGGGTGTACTCACTTATGCTGAGCACTGTATATATAATGTACTGATAATACAGGGGTGTACTCACTTATGCTGAGCACTGTATATATAATGTACTGATAATACAGGGTGTACTCACTTATGCTGAGCACTGTATATATAATGTACTGATAATACAGTGGTGTACTCACTTATGCTGAGCACTGTATATATAATGTACTGATAATACCGGGGTGTACTCACTTATACTGAGCACTGTATATATAATGTACTGATACTACAGGGGTGTACTCACTTATGCTGAGCACTGTATATATAATGTACTGATACTACAGGGGTGTACTCACTTATACTGAGCACTGTATATATAATGTACTGATAATACAGGGGTGTACTCACTTATACTGAGCTCTGTATATATAATGTACTGATAATACAGGGATGTACTCACTTATGCTGAGCACTGTATATATAATGTACTGATACTACAGGGGTGTACTCACTTATACTGAGCACTGTATATATAATGTACTGATACTACAGGGGTGTACTCACTTATGCTGAGCACTGTATATATAATGTACTGATAATACAGGGGGTGTACTCACTTATACTGAGCTCTGTATATATAATGTACTGATAATACAGGGGTCTACTCACTTATACTGAGCTCTGTATATATAATGTACTGATAATACAGGGGTGTACTCAGTTATACTGAGCACTGTATATATAATGTACTGATAATACAGGAGGGTGTACTCACTTATACTGAGCACTGTATATATAATGTACTGATAATACAGGGGTGTACTCAGTTATACTGAGCACTATATATAATGTACTGATAATACATGGGTGTACTCACTTATGCTGAGCACTGTATATATAATGTACTGATAATACAGGGGTGTACTCACTTATGCTGAGCTCTGTATATATAATGTACTGATAATACAGGGTGTACTCACTTATACTGAGCACTGTATATATAATGTACTGATAATACAGGGGTGTACTCAGTTATACTGAGCACTGTATATATAATGTACTGATAATACATGGGTGTACTCACTTATGCTGAGCACTGTATATATAATGTACTGATAATACAGGGGTGTACTCACTTATACTGAGCACTGTATATATAATGTACTGATAATAGAGGGTGTACTCACTTATGCTGAGCACTGTATATATAATGTACTGATACTACAGGGGTGTACTCACTTATACTGAGCCCTGTATATATAGTGTGCTGATAATAATGATGGACGCTTCAGACAGAGACACGCATCCCCGGTTATATTATAGATAGATAGATAGATATATTTATGTAACTCATTAATTAAGATAACTTACATCTGGAGGGGCGGCCGCCTCGGCAAAGAGACATGCGCCAAATACTCTGACTTTGTTTCTTCGTAAGTGCTGGCCCGAGTACTGTGGTCCCCAGTAATCTGCCTGGGGGGCCACAGAGAAGCTGATCACGGGCCCGGGGTTCCCCAGCACTGCTCTAATGGAAATGTACTGCAGAGGAAACAAGCTATTGCAATGACAATGACTCAAAAAGATCTAATCAAATAAAAGCTTAAGATCCAGTAGCAGTTTTAGTATTCAGCACTTATGAGGAGTTTTTAGTACAGAGTAAATTAGCATGAGCTCACTATAAAAGAGTAATACAATACCAGCACCACCAATTAAAAGTGGGTCCATTTAGAGGGGTTGTGCGACCATAAAGAATACAGTAAACCAACCAGAAAAGGTGAAAATAAATAGATTTGTAATTTATTGTGATTAAAAATTATGCTTCATTCAAAAGATACCAAGTTTTTATTTTTTCAATTATGCTCTCTGGCGCCACCTGGCGTTATTCCATTAGGTTCTGGTAGTGGGTGATCAGCTGGTTGCAGTTCCTGTCATAAGAGCTCCCCACCTGCAGCCTGCACAATGTATTCTCTGTCACAAGGCCCCCTGCTGCAAGCATAGAGTGTCTGTGATTCACCCCCTCCCCTTGAGCTCACTGCTCACCTCCAGGTGATTCACTCCCTCCCCCTACACTCACTGCTGATCTCCGGGTGATTCACTCTCTCCCCGTGCACTCAAAGCTGTACTTTGTGTGAGACTCCCCCTCCCCCTGCACTCACAGCTGATCTCCGGGTGAGACACCCCTCCACCTGCACTCACAGCTGATCTCACTGAGTCACCCCCTCCCCCTGTGCTCACAGCTGATCTCTGGGTGAGACAGCCCCTCCCCCTGCGCTCACAGCTGATCTCCAGGTGAGATACCCCCTCCCCCTGCACTCTCAGCTGATCTCCAGGTGAGATACCCCCTCCCCCTGCACTCACAGCTGATCTCCAGGTGAGATACCCCCTCCCCCTGCACTCACAGCTCATCTCCAGGTGAGACACCCCTCCTCCTCCACTCACAGCTGATCTCCAGGTGGTATACCCCCTCCCCCTGCACTCACAGCTGATCTCCAGGTGAGATACCCCCTCCCCCTGCACTCATAGCTGATCTCCAGGTGAGATACCCCCTCCCCCTGCACTCATAGCTGATCTCCAGGTGAGATACCTCCTCCCCCTGCACTCACAGCTGATCTCCGGGTGAGATACCTCCTCCCCCTGCACTCACAGCTGATCTCCAGGTGAGATACCCCCTCCCCCTGCCTCACAGCTGATCTCCAGGTGAGATACCCCCTCCCCCTGCACTCACAGCTGATCTCCGGGTGAGATACCCCCTCCCCCTGCACTCACAGCTGATCTCCGGGTGAGATACCCCCTCCCCCTGCACTCACATCTGATCTCCGGGTGAGATACCCCGCCCCCTGCACTCACAGCTGATCTCCAGGTGAGATACCCCCTCCCCCTGCACTCACAGCTGATCTCCAGGTGAGATACCCCCTCCCCCTGCCCTCACAGCTGATCTCCAGGTGAGACACCTCCTCCCCCTGCACTCACAGCTGATCTCCGGGTGAGACACCCCCTCCTCCTGCACTCACAGCTGATCTCCGGGTGAGATACCCCCTCCCCCTGCACTCACAGCTGATCTCCGGGTGAGATACCCCCTCCCCCTGCACTCACAGCTGATCTCCAGGTGAGATACCCCCTCCTCCTGCACTCACAGCTGATCTCCAGGTGAGATACCTCCTCCCCCTGCACTCACAGCTGATCTCCGGGTGAGACACCCCTCCACCTGCGCTCACAGCTGATCTACAGGTGAGAGACTCGCTGCGCTCACAGCTGATCTCCAGGTGAGATACCCCCTCCCCCTGCACTCACAGCTGATCTCCAGGTGAGATACCACCTCCTCCTGCACTCACAGCTGATCTCCAGGTGAGATACCCCCTCCCCCTGCACTCACAGCTGATCTCCAGGTGAGATACCCCCTCCCCCTGCACTCACAGCTGATCTCCGTGTGAGATACCCCCTCCCCCTGCACTCACAGCTGATCTCCAGGTGAGATACCCCCTCCTCCTGCACTCACAGCTGATCTCCAAGTGAGACACCTCCTCCCCCTGCACTCACAGCTGATCTCCAGGTGAGATACCCCCTCCCCCTGCACTCACAGCTGATCTCCAGGTGAGATACCTCCTCCTCCTGCACTCACAGCTGATCTCCAGGTGAGATACCCCCTCCCCCTGCCTCACAGCTGATCTCCAGGTGAGATACCCCCTCCCCCTGCCTCACAGCTGATCTCCAGGTGAGATACCCCCTCCTCCTGCACTCACAGCTGATCTCCAGGTGAGATACCCCCTCCCCCTGCACTCACAGCTGATCTCCAGGTGAGACACCTCCTCCTCCTGCACTCACAGCTGATCTCCAGGTGAGACACCTCCTCCCCCTGCACTCACAGCTGATCTCCAGGTGAGATACCCCCTCCTCCTGCACTCACAGCTGATCTCCAGGTGAGATACCTCCTCCTCCTGCACTCATAGCTGATCTCCAGGTGAGGTCATCTGCTTCACAGAATTGTAAGTAGGATAGCAGAGAGACTCTTCCTGTGCTTAGTCTGTGAAGCAGATGATCTCACCCAGAGATCAGCTGTGAATACAGGTGGAGGTAGTGAATCACCTGGAGATCAGCTGTCAGTGCAGGGGGAGGGGGTGTCTCACCCACAGATCAGCTGTGAGCGCAGGGGGAGGAGGTGTCTTACCCGGAGATCAGCTGTGAGTGCAGGGGGAGGAGGTGTCTCACCCGGAGATCAGCTGTGAGTGCAGGAGGAGGAGGTGTCTCACCTGGAGATCAGCTATGAGTGCAGGGGGAGGGGGTTTCTCACCTGGAGATCACCTGTGAGTGCAGAGGGAGGGGGTGTCTCACCCGGAGATCAGCTGTGAGTGCAGGAGGAGGAGGTGTCTCACCTGGAGATCAGCTGTGAGTGCAGGGGGAGGAGGTGTCTCACCCGGAGATCAGCTGTGAGTGCAGGGGGAGGAGGTATCTCACCTGGAGATCAGCTGTGAGTGCAGGGGGAGGAGGTGTCTCACCCGGAGATCAGCTGTGAGGGCAGGGGGAGGAGGTGTCTCACCTGGAGATCAGCTGTGAGTGCAGGGGGAGGAGGTGTCTCACCTGGAGATCAGCTGTGAGTGCAGGGGGAGGAGGTGTCTCACCTGGAGATCAGCTGTGAATACAGGTGGAGGTAGTGAATCACCTGGAGTTCAGCTGTGAGTGCAGGGGGAGGGGGTGTCTCACCTGGAGATCAGCTGTGAGGGCAGGGGGAGGGGGTGTCTCACCCGGAGATCAGCTGTGAGGGCAGGGGGAAGAGGTGTCTCACCTGGAGATCAGCTGTGAATACAGGTGGAGGTAGTGAATCACCTGGAGATCAGCTGTGAGGCAGGGGGAGGGGGTGTCTCACCTGGAGATCAGCTGTAAGTGCAGGGGGAGGGGGTGTCTCATCTGGAGATCAGCTGTGAGGCAGGGGGAGGGGGTGTCTCACCTGGAGATCAGCTGTGAATACAGGTGGAGGTAGTGAATTACCTGGAGATCAGCTGTGAGTGCAGGGGGAGGAGGTGTCTCACCTGGAGATCAGCTGTGAGGGCAGGAGGAGGGGGTGTCTCACCTGGAGATCAGCTGTGAATACAGGTGGAGGTAGTGAATCACCTGCAGTTCAGCTGTGAGTGCAGGGGGAGGGGGTGTCTCATCTGGAGATCAGCTGTGAGGCAGGGGGAGGGGGTGTCTCACCTGGAGATCAGCTGTGAATACAGGTGGAGGTAGTGAATTACCTGGAGATCAGCTGTGAGTGCAGGGGGAGGAGGTGTCTCACCTGGAGATCAGCTGTGAGGGCAGGAGGAGGGGGTGTCTCACCTGGAGATCAGCTGTGAATACAGGTGGAGGTAGTGAATCACCTGGAGATCAGCTGTGAGGGCAGGGGGAGGAGGTGTCTCACCTGGAGATCAGCTGTGAGGGCAGGGGGAGGAGGTGTCTCACCTGGAGATCAGCTGTGAATACAGGTGGAGGTAGTGAATCACCTGGAGATCAGCTGTGAGGGCAGGGGGAGGAGGTGTCTCACCTGGAGATCAGCTGTGAGGGCAGGGGGAGGAGGTGTCTCACCTGGAGATCAGCTGTGAATACAGGTGGAGGTAGTGAATCACCTGGAGATCAGCTGTGAGGGCAGGGGGAGGAGGTGTCTCACCTGGAGATCAGCTGTGAGTGCAGGAGGAGGTGTCTCACCCAGAGATCAGCTGTGAATACAGGTGGAGGTAGTGTCTCACCTGGAGATCAGCTGTGAGTGCAGGGGGAGAGAGTGAATCACAGACACTCTGTGCTTGCAGCAGGGAGCCTTGTGACAGACAATACATTGTGCAGGCTGCGGTTGGAGAGCTCTTATGACAGGAACTGCAACCAGCTGATCACCCACTACCAGAACCTAATGGAATAACGCCAGGTGGCGCCAGAGAGCATAATTGAAAAAATAAAAGCTTGGTATCTTTTGAACGAAGCATAATTTTGAATCACTTTAAATTACAAAACTATTTATTTCCACCTTTTCTGGTTGGTTACTTGTATTCATTATAGTGGCACAACCCCTTTAAGAAGGATACTACTCTGAGGTACAGGATAAGACCAGAAAGGGTGTTCCCCCACTCGAATCGCCGCTACCAGTGCGGCTTCATCAGGAGTACCTGCATTAAAGAGCGTTCAAAGCTTGTGTGTATATGTATGTATATAATATATATTTATGTAACTCATAAATTAAGATAACTTACATCTGGAGGGGCGGCCGCCTCGGCAAACAGACATGCGCCAAATACTCTGACTTTGTTTCCTCGTAAGTGCTGGCCCGAGTACTGTGGTCCCCAGTAATCTGCCTGGGGGGCCACAGAGAAGCTGATCACGGGCCCGGGGTTCCCCAGCCCTGCTCTAATGGAAATGTACTGCAGAGGAAACAAGCTATTGCAATGACAATGACTCAAAAAGATCTAATCAAATAAAAGTTTAAGATCCAGTAGCAGTTTTAGTATTCAGCACTTATGAGGAGTTTTTAGTACAGAGTAAATTAGCATGAGCTCACTATAAAAGAGTAATACAATACCAGCACCACCAATTAAAAGTGGGTCCATTTAGAGGGGTTGTGTGACCATAAAGAATACAGTTAACCAACCAGAAAAGGTGAAAATATATAGATTTGTAATTTCTAGTGATTAAAAATTATGCTTCATTCAAAAGATACCAAACTTTTATTTTTTGAATGCTGCTCTCTGGCGCCACCTGGCGTTATTCCATTACGTCCTGGTAGTGGATGATCAGCTGGTCGGGTTTGAGCAGTTTTTGTCATAAGAGCTCCCCACCCGCAGCCTGCACAATGTATTCTCTGTCACAAGGTCCCGTGCTGTAAGCACAGTGTGTGTGATTCACCCCTTGAGCTCACTGCTCACCTCCAGGTGATTCACTCCCTCCCCCTACACTCACTGCTGATCTCTGGGTGAGACACCCCCTCCCCCTGCACTCATAACTTGTCTCCGGTTGAGACACTCCCTCCAATTGCGCTCACAGCTGATCTACTGGTGAGACACCGCCTACCCCTGCACTCACAGCTGATCTCCATGTGAGACACCCCTTCTCCCTGCACTCACAGCTGATCTCCGGGTGAGATACCCCCTCCCCCTGCACTCTCAGCTGATCTCCAGGTGAGATACCCCCTCCCCCTGCACTCACAGCTGATCTCCGGGTGAGATACCCCCTCCACCTGGACTCACAGCTGATCTACAGGTGAGAGACCCACTGCGCTCACAGCTGATCTCCAAGTGAGACACCTCCTCCCCCTGCACTCACAGCTGATCTCCGGGTGAGATACCCCCTCCCCCTGCACTCACAGCTGATCTCCGGGTGAGATACCCCCTCCCCCTGCACTCACATCTGATCTCCGGGTGAAATACCCCGCCCCCTGCACTCACAGCTGATCTCCAGGTGAGATACCCCCTCCCCCTGCACTCACAGCTGATCTCCAGGTGAGATACCCCCTCCCCCTGCCCTCACAGCTGATCTCCAGGTGAGACACCTCCTCCCCCTGCACTCACAGCTGATCTCCGGGTGAGACACCCCCTCCGCCTGCACTCACAGCTGATCTCCGGGTGAGATACCCCCTCCCCCTGCACTCACAGCTGATCTCCGGGTGAGATACCCCCTCCCCTTGCACTCACAGCTGATCTCCAGGTGAGATACCCCCTCCTCCTGCACTCACAGCTGATCTCCAGGTGAGATACCTCCTCCCCCTGCACTCACAGCTGATCTCCGGGTGAGACCTCCCTCCACCTGCGCTCACAGCTGATCTACAGGTGAGAGACTCGCTGCGCTCACAGCTGATCTCCAGGTGAGATACCCCCTCCCCCTGCACTCACAGCTGATCTCCAGGTGAGATACCCCTCCCCCTGCACTCACAGCTGATCTCTGGGTGAGACACCCCCTCCCCCTGCCTCACAGCTGATCTCCAGGTGAGATACCCCCTCCCCCTGCCTCACAGCTGATCTCCAGGTGAGATACCCCCTCCTCCTGCACTCACAGCTGATCTCCAGGTGAGATACCCCCTCCCCCTGCACTCACAGCTGATCTCCAGGTGAGACACCTCCTCCTCCTGCACTCACAGCTGATCTCCAGGTGAGACACCTCCTCCCCCTGCACTCACAGCTGATCTCCAGGTGAGATACCCCCTCCTCCTGCACTCACAGCTGATCTCCAGGTGAGATACCCCCTCCTCCTGCACTCACAGCTGATCTCCAGGTGAGATACCCCCTCCTCCTGCACTCACAGCTGATCTCCAGGTGAGATACCTCCTCCTCCTGCACTCATAGCTGATCTCCAGGTGAGGTCATCTGCTTCACAGAATTGTAAGTAGGATAGCAGAGAGACTCTTCCTGTGCTTAGTCTGTGAAGCAGATGATCTCACCCAGAGATCAGCTGTGAATACAGGTGGAGGTAGTGAATCACCTGGAGATCAGCTGTCAGTGCAGGGGGAGGGGGTGTCTCACCCACAGATCAGCTGTGAGTGCAGGGGGAGGAGGTGTCTTACCCGGAGATCAGCTGTGAGTGCAGGGGGAGGAGGTGTCTCACCCGGAGATCAGCTGTGAGTGCAGGAGGAGGAGGTGTCTCACCTGGAGATCAGCTATGAGTGCAGGGGGAGGGGGTTTCTCACCTGGAGATCAGCTGTGAGTTCAGGGGGAGGAGGTGTCTCACCCGGAGATCAGCTGTGAGGGCAGGGGGAGGAGGTGTCTCACCTGGAGATCAGCTGTGAGTGCAGGGGGAGGAGGTGTCTCACCTGGAGATCAGCTGTGAATACAGGTGGAGGTAGTGAATCACCTGGAGTTCAGCTGTGAGTGCAGGGGGAGGGGGTGTCTCACCTGGAGATCAGCTGTGAGGGCAGGGGGAGGGGGTGTCTCACCCGGAGATCAGCTGTGAGGGCAGGAGGAGGGGGTATCTCACCTGGAGATCAGCTGTGAATACAGGTGGAGGTGGTGAATCACCTGGAGTTCAGCTGTGAGTGCAGGGGGAGGAGGTGTCTCACCTGGAGATCAGCTGTGAATACAGGTGGAGGTAGTGAATCACCTGGAGTTCAGCTGTGAGTGCAGGGGGAGGGGTGTCTCACCTGGAGATCAGCTGTGAGTGCAGGGGGAGGAGGTGTCTCACCTGGAGATCAGCTGTGAGTGCAGGGGGAGGAGGTGTCTCACCTGGAGATCAGCTGTGAATACAGGTGGAGGTAGTGAATCACCTGGAGATCAGCTGTGAGGCAGGGGGAGGAGGTGTCTCACCTGGAGATCAGCTGTGAATACAGGTGGAGGTAGTGAATCACCTGGAGATCAGCTGTGAGGGCAGGGGGAGGAGGTGTCTCACCTGGAGATCAGCTGTGAATACAGGTGGAGGTAGTGAATCACCTGGAGATCAGCTGTGAGTGCAGGGGGAGAGAGTGAATCACAGACACTCTGTGCTTGCAGCAGGGAGCCTTGTGACAGACAATACATTGTGCAGGCTGCGGTTGGAGAGCTCTTATGACAGGAACTGCAACCAGCTGATCACCCACTACCAGAACCTAATGGAATAACGCCAGGTGGCGCCAGAGAGCATAATTGAAAAAATAAAAGCTTGGTATCTTTTGAACGAAGCATAATTTTGAATCACTTTAAATTACAAAACTATTTATTTCCACCTTTTCTGGTTGCTTACTTGTATTCATTATAGTGGCACAACCCCTTTAAGAAGGATACTACTCTGAGGTACAGGATAAGACCAGAAAGGGTGTTCCCCCACTCGAATCGCCGCTACCAGTGCGGCTTCATCAGGAGTACCTGCATTAAAGAGCGTTCAAAGCTTGTGTGTACATGTATGTATATAATATATATTTATGTAACTCATAAATTAACTTACATCTGGAGGAGCGGCCGCCTCGGCAAACAGACATGTGCCAAAATACTCTGACATTGTTTCCTCGTAAGTGCTGGCCCAAGTACTGTGGTCCCCAGTAATCTGCCTGGGGGGCCACAGAGAAGCTGATCATGGGCCAGAGGTTCCCCACCCCTGCTCTAATGGAAATGTACTGCAGAGGAAACAAGCTATTGCAATGACAATGACTCAAAAAGATCTAATCAAATAAAAGTTTAAGATCCAGTAGCAGTTTTAGTATTCAGCACTTATGAGGAGTTTTTAGTATAGAGTAAATTAGCATGAGCTCACTATAAAAGAGTAATACAATACCAGCACCACCAATTAAAAGTGGGTCCATTTAGAGGGGTTGTGCGACCATAAAGAATACAGTAAACCAACCAGAAAAGGTGAAAATATATAGATTTGTAATTTCTAGTGATTAAAAATTATGCTTCATTCAAAAGATACCAAGCTTTTATTTTTTGAATGCTGCTCTCTGGCGCCCCCTGGCGTTATTCCACTACTTCCTGGTAGTAGGTGATCAACTGGTCGGGTTTGAGCAGTTTCTGTCATAAGAGCTCCCCACCCGCAGCCTGCACAATGTATTCTCTGTCACAAGGCCCCCTGCAGTAAGCACAGTGTGTGTGATTCACCCCCTCCCCTTGAGCTCACTGCTCACCTCCAAGTGATTCACTCCCTCCCCCTACACTCACTGCTGATCTCCGGGTGAGACACCCCTCCACCTGCGCTCACAGCTGATCTCTGGGTGAGATACCCCCTCCTCCTGCACTCACAGCTGATCTCTGGGTGAGACACCCCTCCACCTGCGCTCACAGCTGATCTACAGGTGAGAGACTCGCTGCACTCACAGCTGATCTCACTGAGTCACCCCCTCCCCCTGTGCTCACAGCTGATCTCTGGGTGAGATACCCCCTCCCCCTGCACTCACAGCTGTTCTCCCGGTTAGACACGTCCTCCTCCTGCGCTCACCGCTCATATCCGGGTGAGATACCTCCTCCTCCTGCCCTCACAGCTGATCTCCGGGTGAGACACCTCCTCCCCCTGCACTCACAGCTGATCTCAGGGTGAGACACCTCCTCCCCCTGCACTCACAGCTGATCTCCAGGTGAGATACCCCCTCCTCCTGCCCTCACAGCTGATCTCCGGGTGAGATACCCCCTCCCCCTGCACTCACAGCTGATCTCCAGGTGAGATACCCTCTCCTCCTGCCCTCACAGCTGATCTCCAGGTGAGATACCCCCTCCCCCTGCACACACAGCCGATCTCGGGGTGAGACCCCCCCTCCCCCTGCACTCACAGCTGATCTCGGGGTGAGACACCTCCTCCCCCTGCACTCACAGCTGATCTCCAGGTGAGATACCCCCTCCTCCTGCCCTTACAGCTGATCTCCGGGTGAGATACCCCCTCCCCCTGCACTCACAGCTGATCTCCAGGTGAGATACCCCCTCCCCCTGCACTCACAGCTGATCTCCAGGTGAGATACCCCCTCCCCCTGCACTCACAGCTGATCTCCAGGTGAGATACCCCCTCCTCCTGCACTCACAGCTGATCTCCAGGTGAGATACCCCCTCCCCCTGCACACACAGCTGATCTCCAGGTGAGATACCCCCTCCTCCTACACTCACAGCTGATCTCCAGGTGAGATACCCCCTCCCCCTGCTCTCACAGCTGTTCTTGGGTTAAGACACCTCCTCCTCCTGCGCTCACCGCTCATATCCGGGTGAGATACCCCCTCCTCCTGCACTTACAGCTGATCTCTTGGTGAGACACCCCTCCCCCTGCACTCACAGCTGATCTCCAGGTGAGATACCCCCTCCCCCTGCACTCACAGCTGATCTCCAGGTGAGATACCCCCTCCCCCTGCACTCATAGCTGATCTCCAGGTGAGATACCCCCTCCCCCTGCACTCACAGCTGATCTCCAGGTGAGATACCCCCTCCCCCTGCACTCATAGCTGATCTCCAGGTGAGATACCCCCTCCTCTTGCCCTCACAGCTGATCTCCAGGTGAGATAGCCCCTCCCCCTGCACTCATAGCTGATCTCCAGGTGAGATACCCCCTCCTCCTGCACTCACAGCTGATCTCCAGGTGAGATACCCCCTCCCCCTGCCCTCACAGCTGATCTCCAGGTGAGATACCCCCTCCCCCTGCACTCACAGCTGATCTCCAGGTGAGATACCCCCCCCCCCTGCACTCATAGCTGATCTCCAGGTGAGATACCCCCTCCTCTTGCCCTCACAACTGATCTCCAGGTGAGATACCCCCTCCCCCTGCACTCATAGCTGATCTCCAGGTGAGATACCCCCTTCTCCTGCACTCACAGCTGATCTCCAGGTGAGATACCCCCTCCCTCTGCCCTCACAGCTGATCTCCAGGTGAGATACCCCCTCCCCCTGCACTCACAGCTGATCTCCAGGTGAGATACCCCGTCCCCCTGCACTCATAGCTGATCTCCAGGTGAGATACCCCCTCCTCTTGCCCTCACAGCTGATCTCCAGGTGAGATACCCCCTCCCCCTGCACTCAGCTGATCTCCAGGTGAGATACCCCCTCCCCCTGCACTCACAGCTGATCTCCAGGTGAGATACCTCCTCCTCCTGCAGTCATAGCTGATCTCCAGGTGAGATACCCCCTCCTCCTGCACTCACAGCTGATCTCCAGGTGAGATACCCCCTCCTCCTGCACTCACAGCTGATCTCCAGGTGAGATACCTCCTCCTCCTGCACTCACAGCTGATCTCCAGGTGAGATACCTCCTCCTCCTGCACTCATAGCTGATCTCCAGGTGAGATACCCCCTCCTCCTGCACTCACAGCTGATCTCCAGGTGAGATACCCCCTCCTCCTGCACTCACAGCTGATCTCCAGGTGAGATACCTCCTCCTCCTGCACTCATAGCTGATCTCCAGGTGAGGTCATCTGCTTCACAGAATTGTAAGTAGGATAGCAGAGAGACATTTCCTGTGCTTAGTCTGTGAAGCAGATGATCTCACCCGGAGATCAGCTGTGAATACAGGTGGAGGTAGTGAATCACCCGGAGACCAGCTGTCAGTGCAGGGGGAGGGGGTGTCTCACCCACAGATCAGCTGTGAGCGCAGGGTTAAGAGGTGTCTCAACCGGAGATCAGCTGTGAGCGCAGGGTTAAGAGGTGTCTCAACCGGAGATCAGCTGTGAGTGCAGGGGGAGGAGGTGTCTCGCCTGGAGATCAGCTGTGAGTGCAGGGGGAGGGGGTATCTCACCTGGAGATCAGCTGTGAGTGCAGGGGGAGGGGGTATCTCACCTGGAGATCAGCTGTGAGTGCAGGTGGAGGTAGTGAATCACCCGGAGACCAGCTGTCAGTGCAGGGGGAGGGGGTGTCTCACCCACAGATCAGCTGTGAGCGCTGGGTTAAGAGGTGTCTCAACCGGAGATCAGCTGTGAGCGCAGGGTTAAGAGGTGTCTCAACCGGAGATCAGCTGTGAGTGCAGGGGGAGGAGGTGTCTCACCTGGAGATCAGCTGTGAGTGCAGGGGGAGGGGGTATCTCACCTGGAGATCAGCTGTGAGTGCAGGGGGAGGGGGTATCTCACCTGGAGATCAGCTGTGAGTGCAGGGGGAGGAGGTGTCTCACCTGGAGATCAGCTGTGAGTGCAGGGGGAGGAGGTGTCTCACCCGGAGATCAGCTGTGAGTGCAGGGGGAGGGGGTATCTCACCTGGAGATCAGCTGTGAGCGCAGGGGGAGGAGGTGTCTCACCTGGAGATCAGCTGTGAGTGCAGGGGGAGGAGGTATCTCACCCTGAGATCAGCTGTGAGTGCAGGGGGAGGGCGTATCTCACCTGGAGATCAGCTGTGAGTGCAGGAGGAGGGAGTATCTCACCTGGATATCAGCTGTGAGTGCAGGAGGAGGAGGTGTCTCACCCGTAGATCAGCTGTGAGTGCAGGGGGAGGGGGTGTCTCACCCAGAGATCAGCTGTGAGTGCAGGGGGAGGAGTTGTCTCACCCGGAGATCAGCTGTGAGTGCAGGTGGAGGAGGTGTCTCTCCCGGAGATCAGCTGTAAGTGCAGGGGGAGGAGGTGTCTCACCCAGAGATCAGCTGTGAGTGCAGGGGGAGGAGGTGTCTCACCCAGAGATCAGCTGTTAGCAAAGGGGGAGGGGGTGTCTCACCTGGAGATCAGCTGTGAGTGCAGGGGGAGGGGGTGTCCCACCTGGAGATCAGCTGTGAGTGCAGGGGGAGGAGGTGTCTCACCCGTAGATCAGCTGTGAGTGCAGGGGGAGGAGGTATCTCACCTGGAGATTAGCTGTGAGTGCAGGGGGAGGAGGTATCTCACCCGGAGATCAGCTGTGAGTGCAGGGGGAGGAGGTGTCTCACCTGGAGATCAGCTGTGAGTGCAGGGGGAGGGGGTATCTCACCTGGAGATCAGCTGTGAGGCAGGGGGAGGAGGTGTCTCACCTGGAGATCAGCTGTGAGTGCAGGGGAAGGAGGTGTCTCATCTGGAGATCAGCTGTGAGGGCAGGGGGAGGAGGTGTCTCACCCGGAGATCAGCTGTGAGTGCAGGGGGAGGGGGTATCTCACCTGGAGATCAGCTGTGAGTGCAGGGGGAGGAGGTGTCTCACCCGGAGATCAGCTGTGAGTGCAGGGGGAGGAGGTGTCTCACCCGGAGATCAGCTGTGAGTGCAGGAGGAGGAGGTGTCTCACCCGGAGATCCCTCACAGCTAATCTCCAGTTGAGATACCACCTCCTCCTGCACTCACAGCTGATCTCCAGGTGAGATACCTCCTCCCCCTGCACTCACAGCTGATCTCCAGGTGAGACACCTCCTCCCCCTGCACTCTCAGCTGATCTCCAGGTGAGATACCTCCTCCTCCTGCACTCATAGCTGATCTCCGGGTGAGACACCCCCTCCCCCTGCCTTACAGCTGATCTCCGGGTGAGACACCTCCTCCCCCTGCACTCACAGCTGATCTCCGGGTGAGATACCCCCTCCTCCTGCACTCACAGCTGATCTCCAGGTGAGATACCCCCTCCTCCTGCACTCACAGCTGATTTCCAGGTGAGATACTCCCTCTCCCTGCACTCACAGCTGATCTCCAGGTGAGATACCTCCTCCCCCTGCACTCACAGCTGATCTCCAGGTGAGATACCTCCTCTCCCTGCACTCACAGCTGATTTCCAGGTGAGATACCCCCTCTCCCTGCACTGACAGCTGATTTCCAGGTGAGATACTCCCTCTCCCTGCACTCACAGCTGATCTCCAGGTGAGACACCTCCTTACCCCTGTGCTCACAGCTGATCTCCGTGTGAGACACCCCTTTCCCCTGCGCTCACAGCTGATCTCCGGGTTAGACACTCCCTCCCCCTGCGCTCACAGCTGATCTCCGGGTGATTCACCATTCGCTCACAGCTGATCTCTGGGTGAGACTCCCCCTCCCCCTGCGCTCACAGCTGATCTCTGAGTGATTCAACCCCTCCCCCTGCGCTCACAGCTGATTTCCAGGTGAGACTCCCCCTGCGCTCACAGCTGATCTCTGCGTGTCTCCCCCCCACATCCCCCTGCACTCACAGCTGATCTCCGGGTGAGACACCTCCTCCCCCTGCACTCACAGCTCATATCTGGGTGAGACACCTCCTTACCCCTGTGCTCACAGCTGATCTCCGGGTGAGACACCCCCTTCCTCTGCCCTCACAGCTGATCTCCGGGTGAGACACCCCCTCCCCCTGCGCTCACAGCTGATCTCAGGGTTAGACACTCCCTCCCCCTGCGCTCACAGCTGATCTCCGGGTGAGACACCCCCTCCACCTGCACTCACAGCTGATCTCCGGGTTAGACACTCCCTCCCCCTGCGCTCACAGCTGATCTCTGGGTGAGACACCCCCTCCTCCTGCACTCACAGCTCATATCTGGGTGAGACACCTCCTTACCCCTGTGCTCACAGCTGATCTCCGGGTGAGGCAACCCCTTCCCCTGCCCTCACAGCTGATCTCCGGGTGAGACAACCCCTCACCCCTGCGCTCACAGCTGATCTCCGGGTGAGACACCCCCTTCCCCTGCACTCACAGCTGATCTCCGGGTTAGACACTCCCTCCCCCTGCGCTCACTGCTGATCTCCGGGTGAGACACCTCCTCCCCCTGCACTCACAGCTCATATCTGGCTGAGACACCTCGTTACCCCTGTGCTCACAGCTGATCTCCGGGTGAGACACCCCCTTCCCCTGTCCTCACAGCTGATCTCCGGGTGAGACACCCCCTCCTCCTGCGCTCACAGCTGATCTCCGGGTTAGACACTCCCTCCCCCTGCACTCTCAGCTGATCTCCGGGTTAGACACCTCCTCCCCCTGCACTCACAACTCATATCTGGGTGAGACACCTCCTTACCCCTGTGCTCACAGCTGATCTCCGGGTGAAACACCCCCTTCCCCTGCCCTCAGAGCTGATCTCCGGGTGAGACACCTCCTTACCCCTGTGCTCACAGCTGATCTCTGGGTGAGACACCTCCTTACCCCTGTGCTCACAGCTGATCTCTGGGTGAGACACCCCCTTCCCCTGCCCTCACAGCTGATCTCCAGGTGAGACACCCCCTTCCCCTGTCCTCACAGCTGATCTCCGGGTGAGACACCTCCTTACCCCTGCCCTCACAGCTGATCTCTGGGTGAGACACCCCCTTCCCCTGCCCTCACAGCTGATCTCCAGGTGAGACACCCCCTTCCCCTGTCCTCACAGCTGATCTCCGGGTGAGACACCTCCATACCCCTGCCCTCACAGCTGATCTCTGGGTGAGACACCCCCTTCCCCTGCCCTCACAGCTGATCTCTGGGTGAGACACCCCCTTCCCCTGCCCTCACAGCTGATCTCCGGGTGAGACACCTCCTTACCCCTGTGCTCACAGCTGATCTCCGGGTGAGACACCTCCTTACCCCTGTGTTCACAGCTGATCTCCGGGTGAGACACCCCCTTCCCCTGCCCTCACAGCTGATCTCCGGGTGAGACACCCCCTCCCCCTGCACTCACAGCTGATCTCCAGGTGAGACACCCCCTCCCCCTGCACTCACAGCTGATCTCCGGGTTAGACACCCCCTTCCCCTGCCCTCACAGCTGATCTCCGGGTGAGACACCTCCTTACCCCTGTGCTCACAGCTGATCTCCGGGTGAGACACCTCCTTACCCCTGTGTTCACAGCTGATCTCCGGGTGAGACACCCCCTCCCCCTGCCCTCACAGCTGATCTCCGGGTTAGACACTCCCTCCCCCTGCGCTCACAGCTGATCTCAGGGTGATTCACCCTCTAACCTTGCACTCCCTGCAGATCTCCAGGGGGCGCCAGAGAGTATTATTCAAATACTAAAAGCTTGATATCTTTTGAATGAAGCATAATTTTGAATCATTATAAATTACAAAATTATTTATTTCCACCTTTTCTGGTTGGTTAACTGTATTCTTTATGGTGACACAACCCCTTTAAGAAGGATACCACTCTGAGGTACAGGATAAGACCAGAAAGGTTGTTCCCCCTCGCGAATCGCCGCTACCAGTGCGTCTTCATCAGCGGAAGTTGCCGTAAAGAGTGTTCAAAGCTTAGATGTATATATATATATATATATATTTATATAATTCATTAATTAAGATAACTTACATCTGGAGGGGCGGCCGCCTCGGCAAACAGACATGAGCCAAGATACTCTGCCGTAATTTCCTCGTATAGTGGATGAACATGACATACAGTATGTACCTAAAAGAGCCACCACATTGAGGGACTTATTATCCCCCAGTATGTTTGTGGATAGGGTTAAAAATACTAAAAATCCTGGCTTAGTATCAGTGGGTTCCATAAGTGCAGAGCCAACGTATGCAAATGCTGCAGTTTTGCTAGAAAAGATAACAAATTTAAATGCATCGCCAATGGTAAAGAATTCCCCATAAGGAACTTTATTAATTGCAACACTGAATCTGTGATATTGAATCACATTTGATTCAGTGTGATATTTGCAATGCGTTGGATGCATGATGGGTGCTTTGAAAAAGCGCATTAGGAAACATCTCTCGGATGCTGTTCACCTCCCAGTAGCGGGTTACTCTGCGGTATCTATTTGCATTTAAGCATAATGGGGATTTAGGCTCCTTTTCATTTAAGGGTTTAGAACAGGTGTGTAAACCCACCAGAGGTGGTGGTATGCATAAATTAGTGCTAAAAAGAGAAAGTAAGTGGATTTTCTTGTTAGACACTGACACATGGTTTAAATAACAGGTTAGATCTAATTACACAATACTAGTTTGGGACCATAGTGTAATAAACAACTAAAAAGAAGGGAACAGATAAGGGTTTTGTTTGTTTTTTTTCCTTTTTTTGGGTTGTTTTTTTTTTTGTATTTTGTGTTTTTTGTTTTATTATTTCCCAACTACATAGCTTGTTATGTTCCTATCAGTTTCAATTTTACCCTTACTCTCATTTACCCTAACAAAAATTATTTCCTGTATAGGTACAGGTATGGCACATACCCTATAATAGATTGTGATCTGTATCTATTGCTCAACTTGGCTTTTTCCCTGTGCAATTTATAATCACCATTATATACAGAAAAAAATATATATTTTCTTTTTATATTCACATATTTATGTTTTTTTATTCATGTTCTATGTATACTCTGTCTATATGAAGCATCAAGGTAACTAGCGGTGATAATGTTGAGACTTCCTCTCTATGGGAAAGGCTGATACATGCATACGGATGGGATCACACCCAGTTGGTTGTAACTTCTCCTCCAAACAATTCTATGCCTTATATATTCCTAGTTAGCTCTATCTAGACAGGTTTTGGACCTTGAAGAAGGCACTACCCGTGTCGAACACGTAGTCCGGAGGGGTCTCTGCATCTCTATTGTTCTGTTGTGTGGACTATGGATATGGTTTCATGGAATTTGAGTAAAAGTCGTTTCTTATAATCACCATTGGAGGAATAGCTGGAGAAATGTCTTGTAAATCTTCACATATATATATAAAGTTGAAAAAGGTGCAGCACAGGTTAGCTGTATAAATCATGGGTGCAAAGCCTTGCAAACAGAACCAAACCTCAACGCAGTCCACAAAAGTAAAGGCAGCACTCCAGTCTTCAAAATAAGCTGTGATTTCTTGTCACATAGTCATAGTGGCAGTGGCAACGTTTAATTCCCCTTGAGGAACTTTCTCAAGCAGTGCTCAATCCATCTAGTCAGCATTATATAGGTGATACAATTAGACTTATTACAATTCCAATCTTCATAAAAGCATTAAGAGAAATGTTTACATACAGTGATTAGAATGTTAAAGTGCATCTCAGTGCTTCTGCAGATATAAGACAACCCATCACATAGTTCATTTTTGATTTCATAACTTAATATTATTAGATTAGTGTTAATTGGGAAATTTCATATCTATGTAACATATATTTCACCCACCTATGTGATTGATGTCCGTGATGCCACGCTATTCTCAGCGTCCTTCCCATCCCATAGTGCGGGGATTCTTGGGAATGACTACAAAGTCTACTGTGCACACGTGGCCATATTGGAGACCATTTCTCCATGGTTGCAGACAGATATTTACTGTGCATGCTCAATGTACTCGAGACTTGCAGCACTAATAACTACTGCGGTAATGTCTATCTCCAGTCTCATAATTAAACTATATCTCAGCGCACATCTCCGTATTGGGTTAGATGTTTGCACATATATATTACTTTCAATAATTACAACTATAGGTACAGATGATATTTATATTACCGAAGTATATGTTTTACAATCCATGCAGATATCTAATAGCAACAGACTTAAAGTGACAGTGCATGGTATGAAATAAACATTTTATCTATTATAAACAAATTGATCAATACATAGAAATGTCTTTTTTGTAAAGTGAATTGTGCAATTCTTCCCTCATCTGTAAGAGAGAAAAAAGTGAGAAAAATATAAATGAAAATGGTTAAAAATACACAGATAAATCCAAAGTTTTACCGGTTTTATGGCAATTAATCAGATTAAATTATGTAATTTCTAATCAGCCTTGAGGCCATTAGGTCTCAATGTATTTAGTTCATAAATCCATTTCATTTCTTTATTTTTTAATATTTTAACCCTATCTCCTCTTCTTCATGGCATAGGTACATGATCTATAATACAGAATCTAAGGTCCCTTTCTCCATGTCCCATCTCACTGAAATGTTTGGGGACTGGCAGATCCATCTTTTTCTTCCTAATTGTATGGCGATGATTATTAATCCTGAGTTTAAATTCACTGGTTGTTTCGCCTACATAGATTAAATTCCATGGACATTGTAGTATATAGATAACTAATTCACTCTCACACGTTAAGTAATGCTTAATATCATACTCCTTTCCAGTGCCTGGGTGTATAAAATGTTCTCCCTTTATCATAAACTTACAATTAACACAGCTCAAGCATGGAAAGCAGCCTATCCGTTTGTGTCCTGTCAATGAGCCCTGTATATTCCTCTTAAAGGTGCCAATATCAGAATGTACCAATTTATCTTAAAGGCTAGCTTTTTTTTATATATGAAAACAATGGCGGGGCCTTAAATTCTTCTATATCTGGCATACACATTCCCAGCATTGGCCAATGTCATTTTATGATGTTTTCTATCTCTGTGGTCTCTTCTCCATATTTACTGGCAAAGGGGATTCTCTTATTTTGTGTTTTGATGTCTTTCTTCACTAGCAGGGATTCACACGATAGACCTTCAGTCCTGTTTTTAGTTTTCTCTAGAACTAATTTTGGGTAACCCCTACTTAGAAATTTCTTTGTTAATTTTTCAAATTCGGGTTGTACTAATTTTTCATCACTAATTATTCTTTTACGCCTCAAAAACTGGCTATATGGCAAAGATTCAACCAATCTCCTCAGATGGTGGCTCTCAAATTTCAGTAAGTTATTTTTATCAGTGGCTTTTGTATATAGGGTCGTTGATAACCCTTTCTCATCCTGTTGGACTAAAACATCCAAAAATTCGATATCCGTTTCGGAATATATCAGTGTAAATTTAATATCTCTGTCTATTTGATTTAAAAAGGTTTCAAAATCCAGTAATTCTTCAATGTTCCCCATCCATAGGAGGAAGACGTCATCAATAAATCTCCACCACCCCCGGGCAAGCCGGAAGTGGTGGGACACAGACAACATCCTCCTCCAATGCCATCATCATCAGGTTGTCATAAGCCAGCTCCATATTGGCGCCCATTGCTGTACCGCGTTCTTGCCTGTAAAAAGTGTCACCAAATAAAAAATAATTGTTTCTCAGAACCAGTTCTAACAAATTCATAGTGAATGTTTTACACTCCTCTGAGTAACTAGTATCTGCTGTTTTCTATAAACCGCTCTTAATCCTTTGTCATGATTTATTGACATGTATAATGATACTATGTCAAAAGAGGCAAGAATCACCCTTCTATCCAATTTAATTTCGCTTAATTTGCATAAAAAATCTGTAATATCTAATATGAATGAGGCTGTACATCGTGAGAGAGGACCCAAAATTTTGTCTAAAAAGACTCCACTATGACTAAAAATTGAGTCGCAACCCAATATTATGGGTCACCACGGAGGATTCACCAATGTTTTGTGGATTTTAGGAACAACATATATGACTGGCGTGACTGAGTTTTCATGATATAGATACTTATATAAATCCTCATCAATTACACCCCCATTTTTACTCTCATCCAAAATCAATTAAATTTTCTTCAGTATATTAAACTTTGGATCACTGTCCAGCTTCTTATATATCTCTTGATCATCCAGTTGTCCCATAATTTCAGATATTTAATTATCCGTGTCCATGACGAGGACAGCACCTCCCTTATCCGCAGGTTTGATGGTGATGTCATCATCATGGACCAGGGACATAAGGGCCTCATATTCCTCGGTTTTCAAATTAAATTGTTTGAACACTTTCTCATTACTCATCACTTTAACTTTAGAAACATCATTATTGATAGTCAATATGAATGCGTCAATTACCGGGTTATTAATGTTTGGCATAAAATTACTACCTGTTGGTAAGGATAGATCAGGCAAATCTAATTCCGTTACACGAGGTAATGCTCAGAAAACCAACATTTCAACTTTATAGATCTAAAAAATCTAAGCAATGCTATTTCCAATTCAAACCAGTCTGTGTGTGAGGTGGGACTAAACGATAAACCTTTGCTTAATCATTTCATTTCTACATCATTTCAAGTTCTATTTGTTAGGTTTACCATGAGGTTAGATTTCTCTTCCTCGTCGCTATCTGTTTTGTTGTCGTCTTGTTTTTCTGTCTCTTGTCTTTTTTGAGATCTATGATGTTTTCTCCCACCTCTGCGCGTCCCCTTGGGCTGCTTGTCTGAGGGTCCAAAAGTCCACCTAAAAAAGCATGGTCATTAGATGAATTAGAAAAATTGCTTTTTTTCACAGTCCTGTAGCTGTCCTCCCACTTCTGAGCTTTGGAATTAGTGCCGTCTCTTTGCCAATTATATATGAAACCACTTCTATAATCCTCCATATCACGGTTCCATTTCTTTGGTTTTACATCCTCCAAGTCATCACGTATTTTTAACAGCCAATTTTCTACTGTTTCTTTAAACCTTGTGCCATCATCCGTTTTCAATAACTCCATTAATTTATTCTCAGTCTCTGATTGTGTGAGGGACGCAATTTCATATTTATTGGATATGGATATAAACTTTTCACAGAAGTTAGGGTTATTCATGAACAGATTTGTCTAATACTGGACTGTAACCCTCTAGGGATTCTCTTGGCTTTATAGTATTCTTTTAAAGTTGTGAAATGTAGTTGCAGTGTTAATAAGCGTTTCAAATCAGTAGAAGATGGTATACATAAAATGCCAGCATCTGCATCAATTGCTCCCAAAATCCTCTCTTTATCATCAGTGAATCGTGCAATTCCTCCCTCATCACGAGGTTAGATCAGCTGTGAGTGCAGGAGGAGGGGGTATCTCACCCTGAGATCAGCTGTGAGTGCAGGAGGAGGGGGTATCTCACCCTGAGATCAGCTTTGAGTGCAGGAGAAGGGGGTGTCTCACCCTGAGATCAGCTGTGAGTGCAGGAGGAGGTGTCTCACCCGAAGATCAGCTGTGAGTGCAGGAGGAGGTGTCTCACCCGGAGATCAGCTTTGAGTGCAGGAGGAGGTGTCTCACCCCGAGATCAGCTGTGAGTGCAGGAGGAGTGTGTGTCTCACCCGGGGATCAGCTGTAAGGCAGGGGGAGGAGGTGTCTCACCCAGAGATCAGCTGTGAGTGCAGGGGGAGGAGGTGTCTCACCCAGAGATCAGCTGTGAGTGCAGGAGGAGGGGGTGTTTTACCCAGAGATCAGCTTTGAGTGCAGGGGGGGGAGTGTCTCACCCGGAGATCAGCTTTGAGTGCAGGAGGAGGGGGTATCTCACCTGGAGATCAGCTTTGAGTGCAGGAGGAGGGGGTATCTCACCCGGAGATCAGCTGTGAGTGCAGGAGGAGGTGTCTCACCCCGAGATCAGCTGTGAGTGCAGGAGGAGTGTGTGTCTCACCCGGGGATCAGCTGTAAGGCAGGGGGAGGAGGTGTCTCACCCAGAGATCAGCTGTGAGTGCAGGGGGAGTGTGTGTCTCACCCGGAGATCAGCTGTAAGGCAGGGGGAGGAGGTGTCTCACCCAGAGATCAGCTGTGAGTGCAGGGGGAGGAGGTGTCTCACCCCGAGATCAGCTGTGAGTGCAGGAGGAGTGTGTGTCTCACCCGGAGATCAGCTGTAAGGCAGGGGGAGGAGGTGTCTCACCCAGAGATCAGCTGTGAGTGCAGGGGGAGGAGGTGTCTCACCCAGAGATCAGCTTTGAGTGCAGGGGGAGGGGGTGTTTTACCCAGAGATCAGCTTTGAGTGCAGGGGGAGGGAGTGTCTCACCCGGAGATCAGCTGTGAGTGCAGGGGGAGGGGGTGTTTTACCCAGAGATCAGCTTTGAGTGCAGGGGGAGGGAGTGTCTCACCCGGAGATCAGCTTTGAGTGCAGGAGGAGGAGGTATCTCACCCAGAGATCAGCTGTGAGTGCAGGGGGAGGGGGTGTTTTACCCAGAGATCAGCTTTGAGTGCAGGGGGAGGGAGTGTCTCACCTGGAGATCAGCTGTGAGTGCAGGGGGAGGGGGTGAATCACCTGGAGATCAGCTGTGAGTGCAGGGGGAGGAGGTGTCTCACCCAGAGATCAGCTGTGAGTGCAGGGGGAGGGGGTGTCTCACCCCGAGATCAGCTGTGAGTGCAGGAGGAGTGTGTGTCTCACCCGGAGATCAGCTGTAAGGCAGGGGGAGGAGGTGTCTCACCCAGAGATCAGCTGTAAGGCAGGAGGAGGAGGTGTCTCACCCAGAGATCAGCTGTGAGTGCAGGGGGAGGAGGTGTCTCACCCCGAGATCAGCTGTGAGTGCAGGAGGAGTGTGTGTCTCACCCGGAGATCAGCTGTAAGGCAGGGGGAGGAGGTGTCTCACCCAGAGATCAGCTGTGAGTGCAGGGGGAGGAGGTGTCTCACCCAGAGATCAGCTTTGAGTGCAGGGGGAGGGGGTGTTTTACCCAGAGATCAGCTTTGAGTGCAGGGGGAGGGAGTGTCTCACCCGGAGATCAGCTGTGAGTGCAGGGGGAGGGGGTGTTTTACCCAGAGATCAGCTTTGAGTGCAGGGGGAGGGAGTGTCTCACCCGGAGATCAGCTTTGAGTGCAGGAGGAGGAGGTATCTCACCTGGAGATCAGCTGTGAGTGCAGGGGGAGGGGGTGTTTTACCCAGAGATCAGCTTTGAGTGCAGGGGGAGGGAGTGTCTCACCTGGAGATCAGCTGTGAGTGCAGGGGGAGGGGGTATCTCACCCAGAGATCAGCTGTGAGTGCAGGAGGAGGGGGTACCTCACCTGGAGATCAGCTGTGAGTGCAGGGGGAGGGGGTGTTTTACCCAGAGATCAGCTTTGAGTGCAGGGGGAGGGAGTGTCTCACCCAGAGATCAGCTGTGAGTGCAGGGGGAGGGAGTGTCTCACCCGGAGATCAGCTGTGAGTGCAGGGGGAGGGGGAGTCTCACCCAGAGATCAGCTGTGAGTGCAGGAGGAGGGGGTATCTCACCTGGAGATCAGCTGTGAGTGCAGGAGGAGGTGTCTCACCCCGAGATCAGCTGTGAGTGCAGGAGGAGGGGGTATCTCACCCAGAGATCAGCTGTGAGTGCAGGGGGAGGGGGAGTCTCACCCGGAGATCAGCTGTGAGTGCAGGGGGAGGGGGAGTCTCACCCGGAGATCAGCTGTGAGTGCAGGGGGAGGGGGAGTCTCACCCGGAGATCAGGGGTAGCTGCATTAAAGAGCGTTCAAAGCTTGTGTGTATATACATATTTATGTAATTCATTAATTATGATACCTTACATCTGGAGGGGCGGCCACCTCCGCAAACAGACATGTGCCAAATACTCTGACATTGTTTCCTCGTAAGTGCTGGCCCGAGTACTGTGGTCCCCAGTAATCTGCCTGGGGGGCCACAGAGAAGCTGATCATGGGCCAGAGGTTCCCCAGCCCTGCTCTAATGGAAATGTACTGCAGAGGAAACAAGCTATTGCAATGACAATGACTCAAAATAAAAGTGAAAGAACCAGTAGCTAATCAATAGAAGACTGTATGTAGACTGCATGGGAATTCTTCATTCAGGAAGGAACAGCATCATTCCTTTTTGGAATACTTAAAATTATTTATATAATATAGCTAAAGTGTCGGTTGCAGGGTACAGTGCAAACCAAAGCCATTCAAGGTTTTCTTCATGAGTGAATCAGTGGACATCCGTTTAGGAATGAGTCATTGAGTTATGCATGGGGAAATTCAGTGTCAGTTTTTCAGTATATAAATATATATATAGTCATCTTCCACTTACAGTAGGGCAGCCTGAAAACATGTTTTGACAATTGTTGACACCTTCTTTGTCACATGTTTTGTCAGTTTCGCTGACATCCGGAGAACAGCTGTGAGCGCAGGGGGAGGGGGTGACTCAGTTTTCTTAGGACACTGGCTCCAGCATCAAACCCTTTCCGAGACATGACCTCAGGTGTCGGTCACCTTACCAAGCATCACAAGTACTTTGATTAGTTATCATCTGTCTTTCTGTCTTCCGTCACATGTCCTTTATGTAAATTAAGATCTTATTATGAACTCATATAAATGTATCTACAGCACCTGCAGGTTTACGCACTATGATGTCAGGCACATTGTGTAATCATAGGAGACAGAATCAGTGCATACTGTTGAATAAGTTTCTGTAATGCTCCGTACTCTTGTATTGATCCAGATAGTTCCTGTCTTTGTAACAACTCGATTATTGATGTTTATCTCCACTATTAGACGTACGGATATGGGTTGTCTGGTAACTTATGAATTAACTTTGTTAAGCTTTTTCTCTCCTGCTTGGAGCCGGGCAGGTTACATCATAGCGAGTTACTGCTGTTTTTCAATAACCGTTCTTAACAGACTGTTCACTGTTTTGATTTTTGTAATTATATGTTTAATAAAGTTAATTTTGTTGATATTTATATTATGCGTCCTTATCCTTCTTTGCGTCCTTATCTGTTCCTCGGGGGTTTATTGAGTTGTTCAAATACCTCCTTTATATGATAAATATTTAAAAGTAACTGATCTTCCCATGCTTGATTAACCATTACGTATAGGCCCTATTGGCTTGGTTTACTGTTATTGTTTCATCCTGTATTTGCCCTGTCTTTTAGGATAATCAACCATTACATATAGGCCGTATTGACTTTGTTTTACTGTTATTGTTTCATCCTATATTTGCCCTGTCTTTGTGGATAATCAACCATTAGGCTGTGTACCCACGATGCATTTTTTAAGCGTTTCCGCAGCGGCAAAAATGCTGCAGAAAAGCTTAAAAAATGCATGGTAGAAGGCCTGCCATGTTCCCCAATGATAATCCGCATGTGCTGTGCACATGCAGCGGAAATTTCTGCTGCGGATTATCATTGCGGAAAAAAACGCAGCATGTCCATTAATTTTGCGAAAACGCTGCGTTTTCGCCGCCATTTACTTGAATTGGAACGCATGGATTACGCATCACTGCATCTCTAGATGCGGATTCCATGCTTTTCAATGTGCGGATGGTACCTGGGTGTGGAGAAGAGGAGGCTCTCCTCGGGACCCGGGTGCCATAGTACCTGTTAAAAAAAGAATAAAATAAAAAATAAATATTATATTTACCTTCCGATGTCTCCCGGACTCCTTCTCAGTGCTTGCTGGCAGATCATGGTGAATTGTAGGATCTGCTATGACGTCATAGTCATGTGACAGCAGGTCCTCCAGTGCAGTGCACCGCGAGTTGCCGGCAGCCAGGACGGAGCAAAGCAAGACTGCGGGGGCCATCGGAAGGTAAGTATAGATTTATTTTTTTACATTCTTTGGGGGTCACAGTATATAAATCCATGCAGTTTGCACGGATTTATATAGTGTGACCAAGTTGACAAGCACTTTGCAAGTGATGCTAAAATCGATTGGAAAGTGCTTGTCAACCCACATGTGGAAATGCATGTGAAGAACGCTTCACTTCCGCATGTCTTTGGCAGGAAAAACGCATGTACAATCCACATGTACAATCTGCTTGCGTTTTTTCTGCCAGGGAGATGCAGAAATGCTCAGGAAAAAATCCTGAGCATTTCTGCATCATGGGCACATAGCCTTACATATAGGCCTTATTGGCTGCATTTTACGGTTATTGTCTTATTCATCTGGACTGATTTCTTTACCCATATGTATAGACTTTCCAGTGCACTTTTTTCTGTCATTACTGTTTGAATGTATTTAATTTAAAATGTTATTTGTTATTTATTTATCTGTTATATTTTTTCTATCTTTGATCATGGGAATTTCTGATATATTGAGAATTCATAAGAAATAGTAGAAAAAATCTGGCACTCTGAACTGAGTATGGTGAAGAAACATGAGACTTTATTACAGTGGTCCTAAGGCCACAGCCCCACTATCAGTATTTGGTCAGTATACGGTCAGTATTTTTTCTCAGGAGTGGGAGCCAAAACCAGGAGTGGGTGATAAATGCAGAATTGGTGACGTGTTTCTATTATACCTTTTCTCTGATTGTTCCTCACCTGGTTTTGGCTCCCACTCATGAGAAAAAATACTGACCGAATACTGACCAAATACTAATAGTGGAGCCGTGGCCTAATACAACCCCTGGCAAAAAATATGGAATCACCGGGCTCGGAGGATGCTCATTCAGTTGTTTAATGTTGTTGAAAAAAAGCAGATCACAGACATGGCGCAAAACTAAAGTCATTTCAAATGGCAACTTTATGGCTTTAAGAAACACTAAAAGAAATCAGGATTAAAAATGTGCTACTCAGTAAGGGTAATTTTTTTCAGACCAAGCAGAGGGAAAAAATTATGGAATCATTCAATTCTGAGGAAAAAATTATGGAATCACCCTGCAAATTTTCATTTCCAAAACTAACACCTGCATCAAACTAGATCTGCTCGTTAGTCTCCATCTAAAAAGGAGTGATCACACCTTGGAGAGCTGTTGCACCAAGTGGAGTGACATGAATCATGGCTCCAACACGGCCAATCATGGCTCCAAAGAGATGTCAATTGAAACAAAGGAGAGGATTATCAAACTCTTAAAAGAAGGTAAATCATCACGCAATGTTGCAAAAGATGTTGGTTGTTCACAGTCAGCTGTGTCTAAAATCTGGACCAAATACAAACAACATGGGTAGGTTATTAAAGGCAAACATACTGGTAGACCAAGGAAGACATCAAAGCGTCAAGACCGGAAACTTAAAGCAATATGTCTCCAAAACAGGAAATGCACAACAAAACAAATGAGGAACGAATGGGAGGAAACTGGAGTCAATGTCTGTGACAGAACTGTAAGAAACTGCCTAAAGGAAATGGGATTTACATACAGAAAAGCTAAACATAAGCCATCATTAACGCCTAAACTGAAAAAAACAAGGTTACAATGGGCTAAGGAAAAGCAATCTTGGACTGTGGATGACTGGATAAAAGTCATATTCAGTGATGAATCGCGAATCTGCATTGGGCAAGGTGATGATTCTGGAACTTTTGTTTGGTGCCGTTCCAATGAGATTTATAAAGATGACTTATTGAAGAGAACATACAAATTTCCACAGTCATTGATGATATGGGGCTGCGTGTCAGGTAAAGGCACTGGAGAGATGGCTGTCATTACATATTCAATAAATGCCCAAGTTTACATTGATAGTTTGGACAGTTTTCTTATCCCATCAATTGAAAGGATGTTTGGGGATGGTGACATCATTTTTCAAGATGATAATGCATCCTGCCATAGAGCAAAAACTGTGAAAACATTCTTTGAAAGAAGACACATAAGGTCAATGTCATGACCTGCAAATAGTCCGGATCTCAATCCAAATGAAAATCTTAGGTGGAAGTTGAAGAAAATGGTCAATGACAAGGATCCAACCTGCAAAGCTGATCTGGCAACAGCAATCAGAGAAAGTTGGAGCCAGATTGACGAAGAGCACTGTTTGTCACGCATTAAGTCCATGCCTCAGATACTGCAAGCTGTTACTAGTAATGTATTGGAGTGTTCTTTTGTGTGTTTGTTTTTCATGATTCCAGAATTTTTTTCTCAGAATTGAGTGGTTCCATAATTTTTTTCCCTCTGCTTGGTCTGCAAAAAATTACCCTTACTGAGTACCACATTTTTAATCTTGATTTCTTTTAGTGTTTCTTAAAGCCCTAAAGTTGCCATTTGAAATGACTTTAGTTTTGTGCCATGTCTGTGATCTGCTTTTTTTCAACAACATTAAACAACTGAATGAACATCCTCCGAGCCCGATGATTCCATAATTTTTTCCAGGGGTTGTAGATGCTGTCTATCATACATGACGTTTCGGTCTGAGACCTTTATCACACATACACTGTAGGGACAATAACAAAAACAGTCATAAGGAATAATGTACAAGATAACATGGAGTGAAAAAAAGCAAAACAACAAAAAATATTAAATCAGACATACTGTTCTGGTGATAGCCACCCATCACAGAGAATATTAGCGTTACAGGGTTTGTCTCATGGAGATTTGTCCTGGACAAATTACATTGGAATTCATTATTATATTTGTATCATCTCTCTGAGACAAACCCTGTTATTGATGGCTCACGCAGGCCTGTACCTTGGCGCCTGCACTCTGATTCCCAGCACGTACTTATGGGTCCTGTAGTGCAGCCCCTGCGCAGTGGGGACAGCCCGGCCATTTTTGGTATCTCTTGTGTTTTTTCCGGTCTACTGCCCCCATCAGGGCGTGTTAAAATAATGGTTCAGTAGCAACATTGCCTTTAAGACATATATTTACTCTGAGTTTTTGCTTTTATACAGCTCATCTTGTTTTTCTCAAAATCACAAGATTGACCTATGTACAGACTTGGGAATTGGCTGACGGAGTCTGCAATTATCATACTTGTCCTGTATCTGTCCACAGCAACAATATCCCCATATATCAATTACAGGAAACTCCCTAAATCTCCCTTAACCTGGATTATACCCAAGTTTAGCGATAAGCAGAACACTATTTGTGTGAAAGGATGTTAACTGTATCATACATCATGAATATCCTCCAGACGCATTGACAAGTAATTGTTCTTTAATTTCTATGTGCCAAAGATAGCATATTACTTACATAATCCTTCGTATTTTACAAAGTCCTACCCTCTTTTACTAAGGGTATATAATCTGATGACATCTAATAATAAACAGGACTATTCTCTTGAGAAAGTCTGTAGTGAGTGTCTTATTTGAAAGCGCCGATACAAGAGATCTCTTTATAGATCTATTTTCTGCCTGAGAGAAGCCAGATCCCCACTCGTCTTCAACAGCTGGAGGCCCCAGCGAGATCTATTTTCCCTTTAATTTCATCTGAGACTAAACAACAGGTTTACCTCTATCCCGAACAGAAACAAACCCCGGCCGGGTAAGTGAGTGGCTTTTACACTCTAAGGCTATGTGCCCACCATGCGGAAATGCTGCATATTTTTTACTCTTCTCCCTGGCGGGAAAAACGCATGTGGATTTTACATGCGTTTTTCCCGCCAGGTAGAAGCGTTTGTCAAGCGTTTTTGCATGCATTTCTGCATGCCGGTTATCAAGCGCTTTTCCAAGCGATTTTAGCATCACTTGGAAAAGTGCTTGACAACTTGGTCATACTATATAAATCCATGCAACCGGCATAGATTTATATAGTGTGACCAAGAAATAGTTAAAAAAAAAGAATAAGAAGGGTGAAAAATAAAAAATAAAGATTATACTTACCTTCCGATGGCCCGCGGTCTCCTTAGCCGCTCCGTCCGGTCTCCCCGTGTCTCACGGTGGTATGAGGACCTGACATGACGTCATTGAGTCATGTGATAGGTCACGCGACCGCCGATGTCAGCAGTCGCGTGACCTGTCACATGACTCAATGACGTCATGTCAGGTCCTCACACCACCGCGAGCCGCCCAACAGATCGCACGCATCGCTGAGGAGGCCGGGGGACATCGGAAGGTAAGTATAATCTTTATTTTTTATTTTAAATTCTTTTTTTTACAGGTACTTATGGTACCCAGGTCTGGATGAGAGTCTCCTGTTTTCCAGGCCTGGGTACCATCCGCACATTGAACCGTGTGATATCCGCTTGTGCACATGTAGTGATGCGGATGTCACGCGGTCCAATGCAAGTCAATGGCGGCGATTACGCTGCGTGTCCGCAAAATTAATGGACATGCTGCGGATTTTTGAGCGCAGCACAAACGCTGCGGAAAAATCCGCAGCATGGGCATTGACATTGCGGCTTGTCATGGGGGACAGATTACCAAGCGTTTTTTAAGCGTTTTCGTTGTGGAAACGCTTGAAAAATGCATAGTGGGCATGCAGCCTAAGTGAATTTTCTCTCCGGGAGAGGTGGGGTCGACCTAGGTCAGTCTCCGGGGATCTTGAATGGAAAATCCTCAGGTAAAATAAGTTATTTCTTCTTTTATCTCTTTATTATATCAATTTCTAATAATTTCTGATATAAATATAGTGTTACTAATATAAATATCATATTGCATTTTTGAATTCATTAACCACTCCGATATTTCATATATACCACCTCATTTATTTTTTTATTTCTAATTATTGCTGTCTCCACCTTAACTAACGGTCATATTATGTATAACTGTGTTAAGTACATGCTACATAGTGATGAGGTACGGGATATAAATCGATGACGTGTGTTGAATGCGTGTGTAGTACTCTGGTTAGCAAATACAACAATGGAGCTGTCACTCATCTTAGGTAGCTGCAAGATTAGTGTAGAATCTGAAGGGTGGGGGCTACACGAGGAAGATAATATTCGCATATACTAACGTAAGGAACGTATTAACAGTCATTGTTTTGTAGAACCTTATACCATTTATGAATATTGTGATATTGATTTAGCTGGAGTAACAAATAGAATCCAGGATTCACAGGATATAAAATTATTTTGCCCAGTGGCGCTAGAAATTTCAATAGGAATTGGGGTGTGAGAAGTGCTATGGTGGAAAATGAGGATGTTCTAATGATTGAAGTGGTGATTGAGAGGGAGGAATAATTGGTAGGCTGGAATACGTCATATATGATTTGTGAAAAGTGTTTGTGCTCGGTTACTGAGAAAGCGAAAGCCTCATCGTAAGGATACTGCTTGGTTTCTGGAAAGAATACATTTGTACCCTGTAAATGCACAGAGGTATAGAAGAAATAACATTACATACCGAGTTTTTCCTTGCCATATTGTACCGCATCCACACACTATAGGTAAAGAGTGGCAGTACATTATAGAGAACAGATGGTATATGCCTGTGTGGCAGGATACTATTACTCATGATAATTATCTTGCCAATATTGGCACAGACTCCAGAATAGACGTGGGATACTTTTCAAGTGGGGACTCTGAACCAGATGTATGAAGAATATATAGCGATTGCTTTTTGAACAGTTTTGTTTGTAGTACTCTACATTCATTTGTTTAGACGAGTTTTTCTCAGCATCAGAGCAGAACAAAGAGTTTCAATTCAGCTAATTTCCCTTGAATCAGGGATAACTGGTTCACGTAACAGACCAGTAGATCTAGCTGATTGTGTAAAGGCCCCGTCACACTTAGCGACGCTACAGCGATCCCGACAACGATACGACCTGTCAGGGATCGTTGCTGCGTCGCTATGTGATCGCTGGTGAGCTGTCAAACAGGCAGGCTCACCAACGATCAGGGGAGCAGCGACATCGTGGAAAGAATCTTTCCACGATGTCCTGCTCCTGGCTCACCGTAGCAGAGTGGTAACCATGATAAACTGCGGGTTACTAAGTGTGCGTGTGCCCCTAGTAACCCGCTATTTATCATGGTTACCAGCCTGCTCGCTGGTCACACACAGCGATGTGTGCTGACCAGCGGGAGGGCAAAGACCAAAAAATGGTCCAGGACATTTTGCAGCGATCAGCGACCTCACAGCAGGGGCCTGATCGCTGCAAAGTGTCACACATAGCGACATTGCTGGTGAGGTCGCTGTTGCGTCACCAAAACCTTGACTCAGCAGCGATCTCACTAGCGATCTTGCTATGTGAGACGGGGGCTTAACAGAATACTGAAGATAGGGGTCGCGACCTTTGACAGGTTCTGTTATGAGTGCTCGAATCTCCAGATCAAGGAATAAGGATCCGAGGTATACTATGTGTGATCTGGTATGAATGGAGCATGGTAGGGCAGCTATAAGGGATGCAGCAAAGATATTGAAAAGGGCTGGTATGCCAGCCAAAGGATGTCTGGATGCTGAGAGGTGGAAGCGGTTCAGTCAGGAACATTCAGGATGGATTGAAAAGCATGAGCATGGAGCGCAGGTTGCTGATTGGCTGAGGACGAGTGAGAAACATCATCCCCTTTTTGATTTCCAATGATGACGATGAAACTTATCAGGTAGTGATCAGAAGCAGATCTCATACGAGACAACCCGTAACACCTACACAGGAGCAAAGTCCAGTTCAGGCAGCTGCACCCTCTGCTCCATCGGAGGCTAGGTCAGAGTCAAGCGTAAGTGTTGAGAAGGAAAAGTCACCGTCCGAGGTTTCTATATCCAGCACTATACCATATATGATTGAGTCAGCTGATCAAATCCCTCTGACTCCCTCTCCACCACCCGGGGTGTATCCGACTATACCCTCACTGCTCCCACAATATGCACCTCATTTTCCTTACGCACAACAACCTACCATGATGCCACCGTACCAGGGTTATCAGCATCCCTGTCAGTATGCACCACTCCCAATATCAGTCCTGGTACACCTGAGAATCCTCCAGCCTATGCTATAGGAAATCATTATCCGGGGATCTCATCTGGATCCACCGACAGCTTCTCAACCCCAATAAAGACAAGACATAATTCCCCTGAGAACAGAACCTATCAACTTTCTCCCATACATACCCTCGCGCCCAGTGCAAGTACTGACCCACCACTCCACCTGCACATAACACCATCCCCATCCATCCCTTCACGCAAGGTGGAAATTTTGAAATTAAGGAAAGGTGAAGAGGGGAGTTGGGAGGTCAGGAACGAAGAGGAAGACAGGGAGAATCAGGATACTAGCTCAGTGGCAAAAGAAGAGGGAAGTGAAGTGGAGGATGCAGGCACACACATGCAGCCCACAGCCCTCCCCCGTACACACCAGTGAAAGGGAAGTATATCATTGCGCTCTAAAACATTGATCTGTCCAGGATGTCAGGATAGTAACAGTAACGCAATATTTCGGTGTGAAAAATGCAATCATAAGAGAAAACCGAAGATGGCTGCATTCCCAGTCATTACACAAACAACCAGGGCTACACAGGGAGATGCAGGACTGCCGGTAAAAACGGATACCACCACTTGGTATAAACCATGGTCTAGATCAGAGCAATTGTCAATGGCAAATAGTTTTCCAGACATGTATAAAAACCCGATAGGATATTATAAGGCTGTGAAAGGGGTAGCTGAGAACTATGATGCTACGTGGAGTGATCTGGTACCCCTTTTTAATCTTAATGGAGGAGTACCACTTGTTGAAAAAGAAAAACAAGATGAGCTGTATAAAGGCAAAAACTCAGAGTAAATAGATGTCTTAAAGGCAATGTTCCTATTGAACCATTATTTTAACAATTCCCCTCTTTTTATCATCTTGTCTAACTATCTGTCCCTGATGTCGCTACCTATTCTCTAGGCCTGCAAGATAACCCTACTTCACGACATCACGGGGCTAACCCTACGTATGCAGTGGGATGCCAGTCCTGCTGCGCATCCATCCAGGTTAACTTGTTATCAGGCCTACTATCCCTTACTTTCCCTAAGTTTATTAAGTAATCATTGCTATGTGTATGAAGGGATTATTTTATATCTGTGCAGGAGTATATGAGATAGCCGGGAGTATATGTGACACAATAATTATAGGGTATATGATCCAGTATCTGTGACTAAATAGTTGCAGGAAGTTCATCATCTCTTGGGTTCCACGAATCAGGTTTACTTCAGACCAATGGTTTTCCGCAGAACATACAATCGGATAAGTCCGCCCCAGTCATCTTATTGCAGAAGAGGCATTCTCGCTGTACTGCAGTGATTATTGTAGTCATGACTTGGGTTTGCTTTACTTCAGTATCTGTATCAATTTTATTTCGGTTTTACCTGGAAAACACTTACAATTAGAAGCGAGAATTTTCTTGATAATTATCACAAACAGTCTTATGATTATCGCAATTACCATTATTACAAGCACTGCCTGAATCAAGAAATGAATGACACCACTTATCCAACCACCTATTCCCTTAAACAAATTTAAAGGATTCATCCAGGAAAGACATTCGGGTAGTGGTAAGTCATCCAATGCATTCGCTTTTCGTACACCTTCCTTAATCCGTTGAGCCTGCTTTATATCGTGTGTAACTTGCATTAGACCGGTAGGGTCTATGAAATGGCAACATGCTGTCCCGACCATCTGACATAAACCTCCCTGTGAGGCAGTCAGATAGTCCAGTACCATTGAGTGCTGATTAGTGATCATTATTAGTTGTTTTCATGTATGCAGACTCAACGTTAAGGGCATCAAATAAATAATCGGTTACAAAAATGTCTCCCAACTCTTCTATCATCTGGGCATTTCTCATTGTGCCAAAGGTTACCCCTAGAGAACCAGTTAGTACCATTCCTGCCTTGCGGTACCAGGGAGTTCCCATGAGATGTTTTCTTGGGGGAGTAATTATATTCCTTTTGGCGAGCATATGGCTGGGCACATTCTTATAGGGGAAGTACCCATCCTTCCATACCCATGTAGCGGGTTCTAACCTGGTCAATGTGCAGGTACCCTCCGCCCCCTTTGGTATCCATCTATAGGCCTTATCTCCACATATTATATAGACACCCTTTGGCAATTGAAATTGAAATTCATTTAGGAATGCCATAACAATAGTCACTAGACGTACAGTTTGAGGGTACAGACACCAAGAATCCTCTAGGTCGGTCCTCTAGGTCATAAGTGGAAGCTGTTGCGTGGCTGACTTCGTAGACCTCTAGTGTCTGAGAGACACTAGACATGCGCACTATATCGGTATAGGACATGTTTTTTTGAATGAATGGCCACTTCTATTTATCCCTGAATTGGAGAGACTGGAAGTAACTGGAGTGTAACCCGGTGTTGGTGGATTTATAAGGGGAATAGGAGCATAATGGTTCACACTGCTGAGCTATCAGCAGGATTATCCAGACATGGGTCCCACATTCTCCTGGTGAACCCAAATCTCATGGAGAAACACGTCGCGAAAACTACAAACACACTGGGGAGGCGAGATCTCTCTATAATGAGATAAGTAACTGGTTTTATTTTTGATCTTCTGACTGTTATTACTTGAGAATACCTGATACCGTCTATTGTCTGTTATGATCATCTGTGTTACTTTCTCGCATATCCCAGCTGGGAGACTTTGAAAGTTATATGGGATGGATTGGTTTCTTTTTACCTATATAAATTGATGACTTTTGGCCTACGACCCCTTAATTATCAAATAATAGGGGGTTGTTCTTTCATTGGCCAAACCGGGATATATGATCATCATAGTTATCGAGATTTGTGATTACACCCCTGCTTGATTTTGTCTGTATGTTGTGTCCGCTAGTGCAGCTTCATATAGTTGTATACATATACACTCCAGATCCAATTTTCTATTTATATATCTTTTTCTAGTGGTGACGAGAACCATACTATAATCATATATTCTACAGAGACCTGATCCTTGGTCCTAGAGTAGTTATTTATACCTAGACTTTGGTAAATGACTGTAGGATTAATTTGATTAAGCACTATGTCACTTAAACTCATCATGTTCTATTTTGCTACACACAGCACCTATTGTGTGCCCGCTAGGGCATTTATTTAGCTATATCTATTAAAAGGTAAATTTTAATGGGGTATTTTTTCTGTTCTATCTCGAGTAACTCAAGAGGGGTATAAAGTCCACATGCGTGTTCTCAGATTTGGACTGACAGGAGATCTTACATCAGTACTTGGACATTCCCGCAGCCCATCTTTGCATAAGTGCATCCAGCTTCACATTCTCCAGGTTGGGAAGGGAATTTTTATCAGTCCACACATGTATCTCCGACCCCGACAAGTATTCTGCAAACTTTTCGGGTAATAGCCCACACCAGCACCAGCAACTCCACCTTGAATGAACTATAGTTTTCTGAGTTCTTTTCAGGTCATCTGAGCGACCGACTGGTGTACACTATCAACCTTTCTCTTCTCTCTTGCACCCGAGCCAGCATTGCCCCCAGTCCATATAGACTTCTTTCAGTATACAGCACGAAGGGCTGATAGAAAACAGAGTAAGATAGAAGTATCCATCAGTGCCATCTTCAAAGTTTGGAAAACTTCTTGCCTGGGGCCCCACTAGATTGGCTGTAGCTTAGCTCCCCCTGCAGTTTCTCTTAGCAAATCGTTGCGTGGTGCCACAATTTTAGAGAAGTTTGTTATAAATCTCAGTAGTACATGGCCAGCTCCAGAAATGCTCTCAGCTCTCTCAGGGTGGTAGGGGTGGGCCTTTTTTGCATTGCCACATTGCACATTTTCACATTTTCTCCGTGGTGGGATAGACTCTGGATACTGGAAATGGTGTGCCCAAGATATTCAATCTCCCTTTTAAACAAGTTACACTTCCGAAGTTTGGCATTTAGCACATGCCTCCAAAGCCACTCTAAAACTTGTTACAACCGGATAAGATGTTCTTCAAATGTGGGTGAGTAAACTATGATGTAAACAAAATATATAAAGGTCACTTCAAAATTCAGATCCATCAGTCGCTGGAATGTCCCTAGTGCATTTTTCAGCCCGAAAGGCATCCAGTTAAATTCAAATCGCCCCTTGGAGAGGATGAAGGCAGCCTTCAGCCGAACCTCAGCAGCCACCAGAATCTCCCTGTAGCCACTGGACAGATTGAAAGAGAAGTGCTTGGCCTTTCCCATGCCAGATAGGGATTTCTTAATCCTGGGTAAGGGGAAGGAGTTCCGCACGGTGCAACCATTCAGCCATCGGTAGTCCAAACAAAAACCTCAGTGTACCATCTTTCTTTCCCGGCTAACACAATAGGTGCAGCTCAAGAGATTTGGCATTCGCGTATTACTCCATTACGTAGCATGTGTGACAGCAGTTCCTTCACTTCCTGGTACATTTGAGGTGGGTTTTGCCAATACCACTCTCATATGGGAGTGGTGTTCCCTGTGGGAATTTTGTGTTGTATAGCCTAGGTGCATCCAAAGTCATCTTCATGTTGTGCAAACGCTCCTTAGTATCGCTGCAACAACTGTTCTACCTGTCCTACTTGTCTCAAGTAGAATTGTGTGAAATTTGTCTACATTTGTTCTAAGAGGTAGCGATCAGCTCTGGGCTCACCGACAGGGTCCATGGGTTTCCCTTCACAGTTGTTAATTCTGTGGCAGAGGCCCTGGTTAGATTTTCCACGTGTAGACTGGTGCCACTTCTTGCTGGGGAGTTAACTATAGGCTCGTTCCGCTCAAATTTATGCAACACACGGGTACACATCCTTGTCGAACGGTGGCCAGGGTGCGAGCAACCAGTAGTCCTGAGATCGCATAGTCCCCCTCTATAGGTTCAATCTGGACATCCACTCCAATGACACATGGGTCAGTACTAGCATGGCGAGTACGGTCTGTCTCGCAGGTAAAGTCACTGTAGCTTCTGAGGGTATCATCACTTTGCCGAGACGCTGGGAGGCTGCTGGCAACTTCTGAATTTGACTGATCTGCACGAGCTTCTGGAACACACTCTTGCTGGCGTGGTCGTGAGTAGCATGGGTCCAACTGTTACTGGCCTATTAGCCAGGGACTCTCGTACTTCCTTCAACACATTCATCCCTAGGGTCACGATGGCTCCCCTCCTCCGGAGCCTTTCACCAATACGATCCTTTTTCAGCCGATCTCTTTTACGCACACCATTACAGACATCCACACTACTCCGGCCACCGGAATGGGGCATTGGTTGGCAGTCACTAGTCGAATGTTTGGTTTCTTCTTGAAGTGGGCAACTTCCGTGAAGTAAACCGGAATGTACTCTTTGAGCATAGTGGTCACTTGGGACCCTGTGTCCATGATACAGCAAATACATCCCTTAAACTCAGCCCAGGCAATGGGTCTCAGAAAAAAATAATTTCAGAGTCTTCATCCTCTCTCTGGAGTTGAGAATCCCATGGAGCGCTCCTCGACAGTGGGTCATGTTACTTTAAAGGACGCCCCTCCTCCTTTTTTCCCAGTTTGTACAGTCACGTGAGATGGACCCTTTGCCAGAAGTCCAGCATTCTACTACGCGTTCTGCTTATGGACGTCAAGTGATGAGCATGAGTGAATCTGTTTTCCCGCTCCTGCCTTTCTTCATATTGGACCACAGGGACAAGTGTAGTAACGTTAGTGGGGATCTCCCTGATGATACGCAACTCACCTTGGATATACCGTATTTCTTGGCGTAGCTCCCGGGCCCAGTAGGGCTCTTTATTTGCCGGCCCAAAAGTGGTCACATCATGACTCCGTACCACACCCATCAGGACAGGGGCTTCTCATTCCAGGACTTGGGCCTCTGCTCCAACCTTCAGGAAGCTCATGATGGAGTTTTAAGTGTTCTTTTAGTGTCTGACTTAGTCCAACAACCAGTTGATCTCACAGCACTTCATCTAGGAGCCCCAGCCCTCAGTATCCATCTTGGGCCTTCTTGATGACATGGGCCATCACTTCCTGCAAGGCGTTTACGTACTAGGCCACAGTCACTCCCCTTGAACTGAAAAGCGCATACATATGTGGCCTATAATTATAGTGTCACCATGCATGTCCTCTAAATTCTAGTTGCTTTATCCACAGTGTCATGGTCTCTCTGCTGTCAGTACATGACCATCTGCTGGGCTTCTCCATCCAGGGTCAAAAGGGCTAACTCCTCCTGTATGTCAGGGGTCATGGAGTACATGCGCAGCATGCTTCTCAGTCGCTCCACCCAATCCCACAGTGATAGATTACTCACCTATGTTTTGCTGTTTGGAGGAGTACAAGTTCCAGATACTCTAAGCAAGGCTGCTGAGTGGTGTAGAGGCTGCATTTTAAGTGTGGGGCTGCAGATAAGTGCTTAGTTAAATACAATATCCTAGTTTAACAGAAGAGCATAGTTTGATGTTTTCCTTACTAGTTTTCCATTGGTTTTTCTGCTTTTATCTGTACTGTTTATCCCCATTTAGTATGTGCTCCATGGACATTGCAACCAGGTGTGCATCTTGTGAGATATCTGAATGCCTTGAACAGCTATTTGAGGATGAATATATCTGCATTCGATGTCAGCATGTTACATGTTTGGAAACCTTGGTAATGGATCTAAATATGCAGCTTGCAACACTCAGGAGCATTGCAAACCTGGAGAGGAGTTTAGAGCTCACTGAGCATGTGCTGACTGGGGCCAGGGATATGGAGGAGGGTGGAGCTGGGAAAGATCAGGACTCAGAAGTAGGTAGCTGGGTAACAATTGGAAGAAGGGGTAGGGGGAAATGTATCAGGGAGCTCAGTCCTGATCCGGCACAACCAAGTAAATATGCCTGTTTGGCTGATAATATGAATACAAGCCCAGGACTAGGATCACTACAGCAGGATGTTGGTCCCAGAAACCAGAGAAACGACTGCTGTAGGAATGAGGGAAATAGTGCAGCAAAGGCCACACAGATGTTGGTGGTAGGGGACTCTATAATTAGGAGGACTGACAGTGTCATCTGCCGCCGAGACTATGAATGCCGAACAGTGTGTTGTGTGCCAGGTGCTCGGGTTTGGCATACTGCGGATCGGATAGATAGATCGCTGGGTTTACCCCAGCCCCACCCAGCAGTCATAGTACACATCAGTACCAATGACAAAATTAGAGGGAGGTGGAAGGACCTTAAAAATGATTACAGGGAACTAGGAGAGAAGCTGAAGTCCAGGACTTCCAAGATGATGTTTTCACAAATACTGCCAGTGCCACGAGCATCACTAGAAAGACAGCGGAAGCTTAGGGGAATAAATAAGTGGCTTAGAAATTTGGTGCAGGAAGGAAGGGTTTGGGTTTATGAAGAACTGGACCGACTTCTCTGTCGGCTACAGGCTCTACAGTAGGGACGGGCTGCACCTGAATGGGGAGGGGGAAGCTGTGCTTGGGAAAAAATGGTCAGAAGGATGGAAGAGCATTTAATCTAGGATCTGGGGGGAAGAGTAGACAGAGAGAGTGAGACAGTATGAGACAATGAAGATTTAGTGAGGGCTGGGACATGCAAGGAACATAGGAAGGTGAGGAGTAGTAATACATTTGCTAGTATTAGGGTATGTGCCCATGATGCAGATTTGAAGCAGAAATTTCCTGAGCATTTTTGTCTCTCCTTGCCAGAAAAAACACATGTGGTTTTTACATGCGTTTTTGACACGTTTTTACATGCGTGTTTTTGAGCATCAATGATGATTTTTGGAGCTATAATGTTGGTGGGTTTAAGCCCTTGGATTACCATAGAAATGGGGTGAGTATATTGGTTCATTTAAATGATTAAAGAATGGTTGTGTTGTATTTCAAATAAAGTGTTTACACTGTGTCTGTCTGTTTGTTTACTTTGTTTGGTCATGAAAAGGTCTGATTGACACCTTGACATCACCAAACAAAAAAGCTGGGTGTCAGCTAGTCCCATTCACCCAATCTTCATTAGCATTTCTATTCACATAATTTATGTGACTGCTGTGTGCTGTTTTTTTTTTAGCCTGGGAATGTGTCACTAGGCATACATTTTCCCTGGCCATAATTAACATCTCCAGCTGGTTCATTAGCCACTACATCCCCTGATCAGCACTTAGCAGTGCTTTGGGCACAACGTATTTATGTTGCATCCAAAACGCGGTGTTCTAATGCCGCACTTTTGTTGTCGGTAAATGTGAATCCACTGCATAAAATAGAGTATAGAATGCGGTAAATCTTTCAGTGAACACCTGTGGATTTACCTGAATTCAATAGAATGCAATGTTTTGGACGCAGCAAAAATTTGCGTCCAAAGCGCTGCTACGTCTGAATTATGGTCACAAAGCCTAAAATGTAAAAAAAAATATTGGTGTGGGCTCCCACATCATTTTTATAACCAGCAGAGGGAAAGTCGACCTCTGGGGGATGATATTATTAGCTGCGGAAGGGGCCATTAGCCAACAATGTTCCATGGCTATTAATATCAGCCCACAGCTGTTTGTTTAGCCTTTACTGGCTAGATCACAGGAGGACCCCAGAAAAAAATTGATGTGGGGTCCCCCCCTATAAAATCGAGCCAGCAAAGGCTAAACTAGACAGCTGCGGGCTGATATTAATAGCCATAGAAGGGGCCATGAATACTAGCCCCTCCGCGATTGTTAATATCACCCCTCAGCATCCATAAGATGCCCCAAATCTGGCGCTTAGCCTCACTCTTCCACACTGCCCTGTAGCGGTGGCATGGGGTTGGGGTTCACGTCAGCTTTGTATTGGCGGCTGACATGAAGCCCAGGTTAGTAATGGAGGGCGTCTCCCCATTACTAACCACATAGTAAAATGGATGGCGCATTTTCAATAAAAGACACGTCCATGATTTTAAATATTTATTTATTTGAAATAAAACACATACGGTTCTACAATTTTTTTTATTACCCGCCTCTGCGAAGCCCTCGATCTCCTGAAAAAAACGAGAAAAAAAAAAACAACAATATCCCTCACCTGTCCGTCGTCAACGACGCAATCCACAATCACGACTGTCCCACGACGATCCAGATCATTTCTATAGCTGTGACATCAGCCATCACTGATGTCACAGGTGTAGAATACAGCACTGTATACTGACAGGGAGGGTTGTAAAATCACCCCTGTCAGTATACAGTGCTGCTGGGGTTCATCAGCTGAAGATTCTTGTGAAAGCTCTCATGGTAAGCATCAGCTGATTGGTTATGAGACCGATCAGCTGATTACCAGTTTCAGCAATCAGCTGATGGCCACGTGACCATCAGCTGATTGCTGCCGTTACTTATCACCTGATGGCCACGTGACCATCAGCTGATTGCTGCCGTTACTTATCACCTGATGGTCACGTGACCATCAGGTGATCGCTGACGTCACCGATCAGCTGATGGCCGTGTGACTATCAGGTGATCAATGACTTCACCGCAGGTCCTGTAAGTACACAGCGAGTCCGCGCCCCACAGTGTACATCGAGCCACCGACTGGACAGCATCGCCCAAGAGGACACCGGGGGCCGCCAGAGAGGTGAGTATGAAGGTTTATTATTAATTTTTACTTTTTTATTCTTTTTTACACTGCCGCTGGCATGCGGGCTGGGAGAAGCAGGCTGCTGCTTCTCCCATCCACGTTGCTCTTGCTGTTTTCAGCCAGAGCAGCGGTCAGATGAGAGAAGTAGCAGCCTCCTCTCCCGACCCGAGTGCCAGCCGCGGCACGATTCCGGCACGATTTTGCGCCTATTGATTACATTGAAATGCAGCAAATCCACATGTATAGATATCTCTTCACATGCTACCCAATTACCTACGCACTATTGATGGATACATGTTTTTCGCTTGTAATTGTCATACAATTTTCTTGTGTTTTCACCGCGCAACTTCTGTGTGTATCACTTTTCTACGGAATGAAGGTTTTAATATTGATGTAATAAAAATTATATTTTTAATGGAACAACTTTGATACTCCTCTTTTACATTTGGGTGTGTTTGGCGCCAGCTTTTTTTGTATTGGTGAGGTCAACAATGTACAGTCAGTGTCTGTAAATGTACATTGGGAAGGCAATAATGGAAAGCTGCTAATTGGAGTTTGCTACAAGCCTCCTAATATAAATGAACAGACCAGATCCAGACATAAAAGCTGCAAGTTCTTATCCGCAATTCAAGACAATTACCTCTCTCAGCTGGTAGATAACCATCCAGGGGAGATAATCTGCTAGATCTGGTTCTCTCAAATAGACAAGATACAATTTCACATCTACAGATCAGGGATCATTTGGGAAGCAGTGACCATAATATGGTAGGTTTCAATGTAATTTTCACTGAAACATTCAAAAGGGGAAATGCAAAAACCTGGAACTTTAGGAAAGCTGATTTTAACAAAGTAAGGGAAGAGCTTAGACTGGGACCATGTCATGGTAACTGGGGAAACTGAACATAAATTGGGCATGTTTAAGGATATACTACTAGAATCCTGTGGAAAAGTTATATACTGTGGCAAGAAAATGTCAAGGAATAAAAAGAAACCATTATGGATAAATAATACAGAACAAAATTTAATAAGACAAAAACAAAGGAAATTCCAAATTTTGAAGGCCGAGAATACAGAAATAGCATTTCAGGAGTATAAAGATTTCAATAAGAAATATAAAAAAAAAAAAAAAAATCAAGCTAGCAAAGTTATCTACAGATAAACAAATTGTAATAAAACCAGAGAACAGTTAAAGAGGTACAGAAACAAGTAAATATGATTTAAAAATACCTTTATTTTGGGGAATTGGGCATGTGGTGGAACATAAAAGGCACTCACATAAAATTAATAATAAATGTCATATTTCAACAATTTTAATATAGCAGCATATGGTATTGATCAAACAATGACTTAATAATAGCTAAACCCTTCTACGAAGTGGATCAATGCAAATATATTTCCCAGAGGAGCATTGCAGCTCGAAAAGTCTCCTCACCTTGATGTGCTTAGCATGTCGCTCTCCGCAAGGAGAAACGTTACTTCTTAGATACCTGTCTGACGCCTCTCAATCAGCCAAACCAGAACTCACACTTTGCACTGATGAGGGGCAGTACCCACGAAACACAGCGTCTGCAAATTAAGTTTCTGGTCTTGACTTTTATCCTAAGTCATGTGATAAGGCTCGTTAAAGGGTCAATATTGACTTTTAGGATTGATACTTCCAATAGGATGCACTAGAGTCCTAGTTCTCTTTCTCTCTGAAGAGACAATTTGCAAATAATTGGTAATATACGAAAGAAGGGGGTAAACGAATAGAAATATTGCACAAATCTCCATATAAACTGCACTGATGCTTTTATTTCATTAGTGGCCATAAGTGAGGTCCAAAGGGTTAATGGCCCTAACTGTGTATAAGTGTATACCTGAATATAGGGTTACATGTGGAACAATCAACTTAACCAAACAGGTGCTCATGAGTAGTGGCCAGATGAAAATACAGTAAGTAATATCCTCAATGATAACTGCACAGAGGGACAGTCAAAGTAGAAGTATAGAGATAAGAAATTGTACATATCAATTCAATGCATAGGGTGCTGCTTCTAGTGTGGTGCCTGCGACATTAAAATATATCCCAGAACATTTTATAAATGCATCAATGCCAAAAAGAAAAAAAACGATATTAAACAGGCACTTTTCATCCATGTTCCCTGTTCCTGGGATCTTTCAACAAGGCAAAAATCAACGTTTACCACCTGATATAACTAAGTTAACACAAGAAGAACTACGCCTGCGTTTGAGAAAATAAGAAGGTGGATCCAGGCAACTACCGTCCAGTAACTCTGACATGCGTAGTGTGCATCATAAGAGATGACCTGCAGACATAAATAGCAAAGAATAATATAATAATTAACAATCAGCACGGATTCAAGAATAAGTCATGTCTAACTAGCATGTTGGGTTTCTATGAGGAGGTAAGTGCAAATCTGGATGTTGGTAATGCGGCGGATGTGATTTATCTGGACTTTGCAAAGGCATTTGATACTGTACCACACAACAGCCTTATACTGAATACAAGAGGTAGTAATGGCCGACACTATAACAGCTTTTAAAAAAAGAGCTGAATGATTTTCTCAATACACTTAACATTGTGGGTTATAGTTAATTTAGGAACAAAATGTACAATTGGGGAGAAAGGTTAAACTTGATGGAGCTAGGGCTTTTTTTCAACCTATGTAACTATGTAAACTTTGAGAGTTTGCTAGGAATAGCCCCCATATTTCCCCTGGCTCACTCGGTCACTGATTGATCCGCCATTTGTGTGCTAGTATGTTGCATTCTATGTTTCTGATCAGCAGTTGATTGTCATGTTAGACGCACCGCCACCATGTTACCTATTTTTTATTCATCTATATTAGACTGAAATATCTGAGTGTCACTGTGACATGGATTTTTGAATATGGTTAAAGAGGAGTTTATATCACTCTACTCATGTAGAGTTTTGGGTTTTGTCTTATTGAATCTATTGATTTGCCACTGTGTATGTAAACCCTAGTAAAAATCCTTTTACTATTTGAGATGGAGCAAGAGCTCCCCCCTGTGGGATCATTTATATATGATCTATGGATACGTTTACTCTACCAGTTCTTTCCCCTTATACATATATTTTAATGAGTGTTTTTTTAAATATTTATTTTATTAAGATGAATTTGTTTTTTGATATGATGGTGTCTACTTCCAATTCTTGATAGGTTATTTCCATTGCACGGTGACTGAGTTAAGATGGCTGCTGTCTCTAACAGCAGGCCATCCATGCACGTCCCGCCATTGGGCTGTACCGCCCTCCACCGCATCCGCGATCGCTGTGATTGGCTGCTCAATTCTTACCAGCCAATCAAAGCGGTGTGACAATAAAGTTATAAAAAAAATAAATCAATGTGACATGCTGTGATTGGGGACAGCTCAATCACAGCAGTCACAATGGATGAGGTGATCACGACGTCACCTTGGCTGCTTAACCCTTTTGGCGCTGATTGAGTGAACAATAGTTATTGACCAATCAGTGCGAAAAGGGTTGATCTAAAAATAGTGATCACCACTCTACACGCCATTGTGGCGCCCTGCTGCGCACAGGAACCACAGATCCCAAAAGGGTGCATGGACGGACTCCTCCACAAGAGGCCCTCAATTCATACAAACACCTCCACCCTTCCACCTCATACCACCAGAGGGAGCCCCGTTACGGATATATATATATGGAGGGTGGAGCCAGGCAGTTCAGTCAAAGTTAGTTGTTCAGAGAGCGTGCTGACACTGAGAGCAGCGAAGATGCAGCACGTCTGCTGCTGAGTTCTGAGGGCCCCAAGTGTGGCCGAAGGCAAGAGGAGAAAGGAGAGAGGAGCATCATAGGTTCACCCCGATATACCAACCGGACACCGGGTCCGCGCCTACAGGGTCCCTTTATACCCAGTATGGATCATCGGCATTCCAGGAGGACTACAAGTCCCTGGCCGACCTGAAGCTAGACCCATTACAGGACCAGGAACCACGAAGGCCCCGGTGTCCAGGGATAGTGGTTGCCAGCAGAAGGTCCTACTACCGAGCGTCAGGTGAAGGAACAGCACGACACATAAGCTAGGCCCAGTTGCAGGGTGGCCAGAAGCATACAGAGAGGCAGACATGGACCAGGAGGCCTTATACCCGCTCACTGGGGAGAAGTCCTGAAGTGCACCCATCCTACTGAGTACCCTGGACCGTACCTGACATCCGCACCAGTAAAGGTATTGAAGCGAATCCCCTGTCTCTGTCAGTTACTCCTGCTGTGCCATCCCGCCTGCACTACAAGCCCCAGCATCACCACCCACCATCAAACTCCACACTGCCCCGGGGGCCTGCTCCACCTGTGGGGAGCAGAAACACCTCAGCTGCCACCCCAACACCCCTGGAGGTCTGAAGCAGCGCTGGTAATCATTACCAGGTACCACAGGTGGCGTCACAAACAGTTTTTTTATTTTATCCAAGTTCTAATCCCCTTTTTCAAGAGTGACCCCAGGGTACGGGCCCGGGAGCTGACCACCGCGACACCCCCAAACCAGGCAAAGGCCCGGGTACCGAGTCGTCCCCATCCCCTGGGCGCCATATCACTTCCTGAACAGAATATCGTGCCCGCTGCCACCGGGTACTGTGCTCCCTAAAGAACTGTGTCGCATACCGTGGTGAAGTTTTCCCGCCAATTGCCGCTGTTTCCTGCCATTGTCCGCCATTTTCGAGTCGCCGCGCGGGAAGAAGAGGGGCGTAACCGCGGGAATCGGAGACATAAACAAACATCGAAAGGGGTATGCTCTTGTACAGTGATCACCAAATATACACAATACTTCAATAAATTACAATAAATATTATTTTATATATAAATACATAAAAAACCACGTCACAATCCAATTCATTAAAACACAAGTAAAACTTATTATAGTGGGATTATCCACTGTTTGAAAACCCACCTACTCCAAAAACCATCCCAGAGAAACACATGATCACAATAAATCAGATAGTAACAGGATAAAATACACACTTAGGCTGTCCCTGGTGATCAGTTTTACACATTGGTACAATAACTGTGGCTAACCGCCACCAGTGTTAAAGGGAATGTACAATACCAAAGAATATCAAAAAATATATATACTATGACAGAAGATGTAAATTTCAAAATGTTTGGTAAAATAATCCAAAGCACAAACAACACAAGACCAGGGCATTAAACTGGTGAATCATATATAATCCCACACCAGAAAAAACAATGTCCAGACCACAATAAACCCCTCATTCATGCTGTTAGTGCCCCTGCTGTTCCCATTAACACTGAGATCACTAATCCCCAAATACGGGAGAGCCTACACTGGGATGGTGTCAGTGGGCAATCAATACCCAACGCGTGTCACCACACATGGTGGCTTCATCAGGGGCTTGTAAGGCACAGGTTTGCGACGCTTTTATATATGGTACAAGTTACAGAGCCTAATTACTGGTGTATCAGCTGGTGCACGACCGCCAGAGACCGCACGTTGCTGGAGCAAAGCATGACCTCCGACCTGGAAGTGCTCCAGACCGCACATGTGCAAGTGGCTGTTCTTGGTGTGTTTGAGAGGAGCTTTTCCTCACCATAGCAACCATGTCACTGCAGGCTGTCTGTCTCTGAACGCTGCTTGGGATGGACACAGCCCTGTTAGAGAGAATACTTCCCCCACCTTCGACAACGCATCGCTGTAGGCTATATTTCTACAGCCCCTATACAGACTGATCACACCATATATTTTATAAACCAAATTGTGTATTACCACAACCTGGGTATCGTCAAGTTTACTTTATTATGTCAGTCCACAAAATCATTCACAGCTCCGTCACAGACAGCCCCAGACGTCAGGGTGTATTATGTAAGCCACACATCACATCTTCCCACCCATCATTAGATAACACTATTTTAAACATTATTACACTAATAGAGCATGTGACCCAAATAATATCCGCAAGAAGCCACCCAGGTATACGCAAATCAGAAGAGCAGTTTATTTCAGGTAAGTACATCCACAACGGGTCCCATTTTGATGCCATAAAAGGCACCTATGAAATACAGGTATTGTCATCCCGATATAGATTCATAAGGGCAATTATGTCATATTTTGAGAGCCTAATAGTCGCTATATAGTGATACGTCACATATACTACACATCCAGATGTGTGCGCACTGTTGCTGACATGCGATTAGGGGGGTTTTCGCATGTGCCACAGTATCCAGAAAACATGCTGGCAAGATGTAACCATACACTCACAAACAAAGGATTTTGTACATATGTCAGTATAGAGGTAAGCCCGGTCAGGGTCAGGTATATACAAAGTCCCACAATTGGCAAAGTTATTGCCAAATCAAGCCCCTCAATGCAGTCTATATCATAGAAATAACTGATAGAGAATTGTTATAAGTAAAGCCCACTAAAGGGCAGATGAAAAAAGGTTGAGAAATACTATTGATCGCTATAGAGGTAGGTATATCCACAATATCACCCCAGGGGCCACCTCAATATTGCCAAATCAGGTCTCTCAATACAGTCTATATCATAGAGATACTTAATAGAGAATTGTTATAAGCAAAACCCACTATAAGGCAGATGAAAATAGATGGAGAAATACTATTGGTCGCCAGAGAGGTAAGTATATCCACAATATCACCCCATGGGCCACCTCGATATCCATACGGCTGTTGAATGTCCATACAATACAGTTATTGTCACTTCCATACAGAGTTTATTCAAATACACATATCAGAGTATGGAGACTCCATGATGGTCAAACATAGATGGACATCCAAATATACAAATGCCCATAGCTGGAAATCTCATGTATATCTCACGTAAGAGCCAGATATATACATTATTCCTTTTGGAGAACTTCCCAACACCTGGCAAAGGTATTTGCACGCCAGGACAACCAATGCATATTGTATTATAGAGCAGCATCAGGTAAAGGCCGTTATGAATATATCCAGCTACAAAGCTGAAGAAAGCATCCCACTACCGGGCTAAGGGGAGGGAGGAAACCTCATAAATGCACTATTGATCACCAGGGAGATATGCCAGGCCGAACCCATAGCCCCTCCAGCAAAGGTAGACAGATATACAGGCACATACACCCAGTCCTGGGGCACGATAAATCATTATGCAATCCGCAATATAATAAACAGTTATGCTAAGGAGTACAAGAAAAACATCCCAGCGTAAGTCCTGGAGTTTTCGTGACTGATAAGGTCACCCCCAATGTTTGTTCCCTCCACCAGTATAGTCCGGGTATTGGCTTGTTCTTATAATGTTCCTTGTACGAAGCCACAGCATATAGTGGAGCCCGAATATTCAGAGGTCCTTGCAATATTCTGTATAAATCGCTATCATAGCAATATTTTATCTTGTCTTTCCTCATTGCGTTGAGCCAAAATCAGCCTCACAATCCTCCATATTCAGCTTCCATATCCTCCAGACCTACAAGTGAGATGATTAAGGGTAGCATTAACACGATCCATTCATAATTGTTTATAGAACCCTGTAAACAGTAGCTCTCCATTCAGTCCCTCAATAGCCAGGCTATGTAAGTTATAAATCCACTTTGATTCACATCTCAGAAGTGCCTTAGTCAGATCACCTCCCCTTATATTTGTTCGTACATGCTCTAATCCCATTACCTGTTGTCCTGCCAATCTACACCTATGGACCTCCAGGAAATGTGCAGCCACCGATGTAATAGGTTTATCCTTATCTCGATCTCTCTTAGCCGTTGAGATATTAGAAAGATGTTGTGGTATCCTCTTTCTCAATTCCTGTGTCGTCTGCCCCACATATACCTTCGGGCATCCGCAGATCAGAGCATACACCAAATTTCGGGATCTGCAATTAAAATACGTCCTTGATCGAATCCTATATGGCACAGTTGGAAGTGTGATCCCATCTTGCGCCACAGTATATTGGCAGATATTACAGCCACCACAGGGGTATGTTCCAAAAATCCTCCCACCCCTTTTTAGGCTCGTTGTAGGACGTACATAATGACTATGGCAAAGGCTGTCCTTAAAGTTCTTCACCCTCCGAGCAACCAGGCTGGGGACTGCCGAAATATGTCTCATCAATTTGGGCTCACTAAGTAATATTCCCCAATTTTTTGTGAGGATCTCACGAATATCCCCCCACTGGTTGTTAAATGTCGTGATCAGACTTAATGGCCTATCACATTTATGTACCTGTGTTTGCAATAGATCATCCCGGTTCCTGGTTCTCGCTCCTTCAAATGCATTGGAAATGATCCTTTTCGGATAGCCCCTCATGATGAATCATTGAGTCAAGTTTTCATATTGTTGTTGAAATTCCTCCAGTGTGGTACAGTTGCTCCTCAATCAGAGAAACTGTCCCTTTGAGATACCATTTCGTAGATGTTTCGGGTGAAAGCTTGTATAGTGTAGTAGATTATTTGTGGCTGTTTCCTTCCTGAAAAGAGTGGTACAAATATGATTATCCACCTTAGATAATTTCAAGACCAGGTAATCAATCTCCAAATTTGAGATTTTGGATGTTAGCCGAATATTTAAGACATTTCTATTAAGGTCAGCAATAAACATCTCACACTCCTCCAGGGTACCAGTCCACAGAAAAAACACATCATCTATAAATCTAAGCCATGTAGATACATGGTTACAAAAGGTCTCAGGTTTATACACTATAGTCTCCTCCCACTACCCTAGGTATAGATTTGCATACGAGGGCGCACACCGTGCACCCATCGCGGTCCCTGTTATCTGTCGATAGAATTTATGATAAAAAACAAAGTAGTTCTTATCCAGGACGAAATGCAATAGCTCTAAGATAAACTAATCCTGTCTGCGATCTCCCGTAGTGTGTTTATCCAAAAAGTAAGCAACAGCTTGTATACCCGGTAATCGGAGAGGCGTGACTGCTGGAAGCGCGCGAAGCTCAAGCCCCGCCTCAGTCTTGACTCCAAACCAGGAAGCGTCAGGTCCTATAAGGAGACCGTCGTCAAGCGCACGCTCTGACGTCAGCCGCGAGGGAGACGCAAGGTCCTGGAAGGAGACCGTTGCCTGCGGAGCTGCGGCCTACCCGATCCAAGTAAAGAAGGTAGACTATGGTTCACTAGGGGGGCGCAACCATGGCCGACAACCAGCAAGCCGCCGGAGCACCTGTTAATGCTCCTGATGCTCAACTTGCGCCCGGCACTGCACAGACCGGAGCGGCCGCCCCACCAGCAGGGGTCGTGACTCCATTGATACCCATGGCCCTGCCGTATATCCCTGGAGTGAAATGGCTTCCCCGGTATGATGGCAAGCCAGACACCCTGTCTGGATTCAAAAGGAAAATATGCGGTGTACTGGACATGTATTCTATGACTGATAAGCAGAGAGCCGCTGTTGTGCTGGGACTATTGACTGGTGCCGCAGAGTGGGAAGTTGAAACCAGGCCAGCCGCAGACCAGGAATCAGTATCCATTATCTTTAAGAGACTGCAAACTGTCTTTGAAAACTGCACTGAGACAGATCTCCGGATGAGGTTCTACCACTGTGCCCAGAAACCTGAGGATAGTATCCGGGACTATGCCTGGCGCTTACGGGAAGCCCTGTGGGCCCTGAAACAGGTTAGTCCGGCCAGCATACAAGATGAGAATAAAATGCTGACAGAACAATTCATCCGGGGGTTGAGGTGCCAGGAGGAGAGCAGAACCGTACGATGGTGGGCTTTAGATCATCCAGACGCCACCTTTGACACCCTGAGGGACCTGGATATTAAGGGTCTGCAGCCCCTGGAACCATCAGATACTGCTATCCAGCGTTACCAGAGTGGGGTCACCCCAGTGCCCGCAGTACCCACTGCTCCTTCACTAACAGCTGAAACAAAGATGCAAACTGTGCCCCCTAGCGAGCTGGACAGCCTACGCTCTGAAGTGCGTGAGCTAAGTAAAACCCTGGCCACTGTCCTGAGCACCCTGCAGCTACAGATGGAGCCCGAGCCGGAAGGAAGGATCCTACTCGCTGACAGCCCTGAAGATGTCCCCTGGATGAGGAGAAGAAGGAGGACAACGCCACCCCATAGGAGGACAATGCCACCCCGGAGGAGGACAACGCCACCCCGTGGGAGGACCAACGTCACCCTCCAGGAGACTTCATCTGCTACCGTTGCCACAAGGCAGGCCACACAGCGCGGAACTGTCCTTTAAACGGGCAAACCCTGAGGCCGAGGGCCGACACCCAGGAGTAACTCAACCAGGCCCATCAAGCTGGTACCATCAGTTTGTAGGAGGAAGGCCTTTCCTGTCCATCGTGTTGGATGGTATAGCGACACCTGCATTACTGGACACTGGCTCACAGGTAACCATCATACCTGATGTCCTCTACGAAAGGTACTGGTCCGTAGATGAACTCCAGCCCCGAACCTCTCTGTGTATGCTTCTAACGGCCTTCCTCTTAACCTAGTAGGGTTTAAGGACATGACAGTGAAGGTGGGGAGAGCGGAACTAAAGGACCAAGGACTGATTGTAGTGGAATCTAACCCTGGTGATACAGACTTGTATATGATACTTGGTACAAATATTGTTGGTAACTGTTTGGGAGAAGTGTTGTTTTTGCTCCAACAGATTGCTGACACTGCCAAACCAGGGCAGAGGAAGGTGCTCCAGAGAGAAATTCGAGCCCTCCTGTACCAGCAACAGGTAAAATTAACAGGTGGTGAGATTGGTAATGTACGGGTGACAGACCTGATACCCATTGTGATTCCCCCAATGAGTGAGATGCTAATTTGGTGTAGGGCAGCAATAGGTCTCAAGGGAAAGAACTACCAGGCAGTAGTGGAGCCCATTAGCTCGGAGCACAGACCTACACTCTTAACTGCTAGAGGAGTAGTTGATGTACGCAATGGGAGGGTACCCATACGTCTCCTAAATTGTGGGGAGGAGGAAGTTAAATTACCAAGATACGCCACTGTTGCCAGATTGTATTCTGTGAATGATGATGCCATACACACAGTGGAATCCTTGACCCATCCAGACACAGTGGAGGACAATGACTCCGAAGCTCAGCTGGAGGATTGGTGTCAACAGCTCCATGTTGGAACTGATGCCACTCATGTCCATCAGAAACACGGTGTTTACAGAGTGGTTCAGGAATATGAACAAGTGTTTAGTAAACACCCACTTGACTTTGGAAGGGTCAAAGGGGTACAACATCACATACCCACCGGTAGCCATCCACCCATCAAGGAGCGTTACCGACCCATACCACCAGCACATTATCAGAAAGCCAAGGAAATGTTACACGACATGAAAAAGGCAGGGGTAGTAAGGGATAGTTGTAGCCCCAGGGCAGCTCCCCTGGTCCTGGTCAGGAAAAAGGACTGTAGCATGAGGATGTGTGTAGATTACCGACAAATTAATCGAATAACACATAAAGATGCATACCCTTTGCCCCGTATAGAGGAATCCCTGGCTGCACTAAAGTCTGCCAATTACTTCTCTACACTGGATCTCACTAGCGGGTACTGGCAAGTCTCTGTTGCTGAGGAAGAACGGGAGAAGACGGCCTTCACCACCCCAATGGGACTGTGCAAGTACAACAGTATGCCGTTTGGACTCTGCAATGCACCCGGAACGTTCCAGAGGTTGATGGAGTGTTGCTTGGGACACCGGAACTTCGAGACAGTGCTGCTGTACCTGGATGACATTATCGTGTACTCGAGGACATATGAGGACCATCTGAAGCACCTGGTGGAGGTATTTGAAGCATTGTCCTGGTATGGGATGAAACTAAAGCCTTCTAAATGCCACTTGCTCAAGCAGAAGGTTCAGTACCTGGGACACGTAGTCAGCTTGGAGGGAGTAGCACCAGACCCGGAGAAGGTCACTGCCATCCAGAAGTGGCCTGAACCGAGAAGCATCAAAGAAGTACAGCAATTCCTGGGACTGGTTGGGTACTACAGGAGGTTCATAAAGGACTATACCAAAAAGGTAGCACCTCTACAAGACCTCCTGGTAGGACAGTCCAAAAGAGGAAAGAGTCCCCCATTCCAGTGGGGCAAAGAACAGGCCGAATCCTTTGCAGTAATAAAGGAAATCCTGACTGGTGAAGAAATCCTGGCTTACCCTGACTACAGACAGCCTTTCCTGCTGTACACCGACGCCAGCAATGAGGGACTTGGAGCTGTGTTGTCCCAAAAGCAGAATGGACGAGAGAAGGTAATTGTGTATGCCAGCAGGAAGCCACGCCCTACCGAGAGGAACCCGGATAACTACAGTTCCTTCAAGCTGGAGTTCCTGGCCTTGGTCTGGGCTATCACTGAAAGGTTCAAACACTACCTGGCCTCAACTAAGTTTACAGGTTTTACTGACAACAATCCCTTGACACACCTGGAGACAGCCAGGTTGGGAGCCATGGAACAGCGTTGGGTGGCCTGACTGTCAAATAATCAGTTCACCATCAAGTACCGGGCAGGTCACAAGAACACCAATGCTGATGCCCTGTCAAGGATTCCCCACCAGTCAGACACCGAGGATAAAGTGGATGATTTAGAGGAAGTTGAATTACCTGCTTTCCACCAAAGCGGAGTGGTCCATGAGCAACACGTCACCAGAAGACGTCAAGGAAGGACGCTGAATCCTCTACCCCATCACAGTTGGAAGGAGACTAAAGACAGTGACCCGGTTGTCAGCCTCATCAAAAGACTGACCACCCAGGAAGGTTCTCACCTAGAGAAGGATGCTCCTCCACAAGCCAAGTAACTGTGGAATGAGAGAAGCCGGGTGTTCATCTTGTTATGATCTGCAACATAAACTAAGGAAAGAAAGGGGAAGGCTGTCCCTACAGTAAGACTAAGCTGAATCCCTACGATGTAGCGGGCAGCCTGTTCCTTGTGAACAGATCCGCCTTCGTCATAGGCTAGTCTGAACGGAGACCTATAGAATAAAGGGAGGGGTCCCTAAAAGAACTAAGGACTGGGACAAAAATGAGCATCCTCCAAACAGAAGTTGTTGCAGAGCAAAAGACAAACAGACAAAAAGTACTAGAGGTCCCAGAGGACCAAGCGAACTAGACAGAGATAGGCACCGAAGGACCTGGCTAGAGAGACAGGCAAAAAACACTGAAGTCCAGCAAAGCCAGAAGGGTGGAGCTGGAATATATAGGCAGCTGGTCACGTGACCGCAAAACACAAGATAGCAAAAACTATCAGGAGGGTTATAACAGTACCCCCTCTTCTATGAGGATCCTCCGGATCCTCCAGGCCCAGGCCTATCAGGAAACCTCCTGTGGAAAGCTTTAACAAGCCTAGAAGCAGAGACATCATCTGTCCTTACCCAGGAGTTGTCTTCGGGACCGAAACCCTTCCAGGAGACAAGATACTGTAATTTCCCTCTATGCCATCTTGAATTCAAAATACGAGAAATTTCATATTCACCGTCTTCCACCACAGGAGGAACTGTGACAGTGGCGTCCCTATTAGAAACATCAGCCTTTTTCAACAAGGAAACATGAAACACAGGATTAATCTTCCAGGAAGTAGGGACATCCAACCTGACAGCAGATGGGTTAACAACCTGAAGCACCTTAAATGGACTCACAAACTTAGGACCCAGTTTTTTAGAGGGAATCCTCAACCACAGGTTCTTCGAGGACAACCAAACCATGTCACCCACAGTAAACAAAACCTCTTTACGTTTCCTGTCAAATTACTTCTTGGACTTCTTGTTAGCCTCTTGCAGGTTACAACGTACATTAGTCCAAACTCTCTCCAAATCACCGGAAAAATTCTCCTCCTCCCGCATCGCCAACCCCAATTTGGAGAAAAAAACAAAAGACGAATGTCTCTCAGTACAACAAAAAAAAGGAGAACACCCAGCAGAGGAGGATGTATGATTGTTAAGAGCAAATTCTGCAAGAGGCAGAAACTCAGACCACCCCTCTTGATTGTCTGCCACAAAGCAACGCAAAAACTGTTCAACATCCTGGTTCTTTCTTTCAGTCTGTCCATTAGACTCAGGATGATAACGAGACGAAAATGACAAATGGACTCCCAACCTGTCACAAAAAGCATGCCAAAAGCGAGCCACAAACTGAGATCCTCTATCAGAAGCAATATCCGTGGGGACACCATGGAGCTTGACAACCTCCTTAACAAACGCCTCAGCGAGTGTCTTGATGCAGGGCAACTTAATGAATGGAACCAAATGACACATCTTACTAAAACGGTCCACGACCACCAAGATGACAGTAAAACCCTCAGACACAGGAAGATCAGTAATAAAATCCATAGTGAGATGCGTCCAAGGCACACTAGGAACCTCCAGAGGGCAAAGCAACCCCGCAGCAGGAGTATGTGAAGCTTTTGACCTAGCATACACAGTACACTGACGCACCCACTTGATGACTTCCTTCTGCAATCCAGGCCACCAAAAACTGCGACTGATAAGTCTCTTAGTCTCCGAAACTCCTGGATGACCTGCCAACCGAGACTCATGACACTCCACAAACAAATCTCTCCTAAAGGCTCTAGGCACGAACAACCTCCCATGGGGAGTGTTAGATGGAGCATCATCTTGAGCATTCAGAATCCCATTCTCCAAATCAGAGTCCAATGCCGCCACCACAACTCCTTTCCGCAAAATGCTCTCCTCCTCCTCAGCACCGACCGTAGGAGAGAAGCTATGAGATAAGCATTGGCTTTAACATTCTTAGTACCAGGGATATAGGTAACAGAAAAATTAAACCGAGAAAAAAAAAGTGCCCACCTAGCTTGACGGGCATTCAAGCGCTTGGCAGCATCCAGATAGATCAAATTCTTATGATCTGTGAAAACCTGAAGAGGAAATCTAGCGCCTTCCAAAAAATGACGCCAGTGTTCAAACGCAAGTTTAATAGCCAGCAACTCCTGATTTCCAACATCATAATTCAGTTCGGTTTCCAAAAATTTTTTCGAAAAGAAGGCACAAGGATGTACTCCACCCTCGTTCTCTTGAGACAAAACTGCTCCGACCCCCACTGATGAAGCATCGACCTCGACCAAAAAAGGCTTGGTCTCATCAGTCTGCATAAGGAGAGGGGCAGAACTGAACCTCTCTTTGAGATACTCAAACGTTTCAATGGCCTCAGCAGTCCACTGGGCCGTATTCGCACCTTTCCTGGTGAGATTGGTTAGAGGTTTAACAATTACAGAAAAATTCTTAATGAATTTCCTGTAATAATTGTCAAAACCCAAAAATCTCTGTATAGATTTCAAACCAACAGGCCTAGGCCATTCCTGCACAGCCTGAACCTTCACAGGGTCCATCTCAAAGCCCTCGCTGGAGACAATGTAGCCCAGAAAACTAATTTTCTGCACAGCGAACTCACATTTCTCAAGCTTAGCAAAGAGTGAATTATCACTCAATAACTGCAAAACTTCACGTACACTCTGCCAATGGGACTCTAGATCTGGTGAATAAATAAAAATGTCATCCAAATACACAACCACATTCTTACCAATCAAAGGTCTCAGGATGTCATTAATAAGGTTCTGAAAAAATGCAGGTGCATTGGTAAGACCGAAAGGCATCACCAGATTCTCAAAATGACCTACCGGAGTGTTAAAAGCAGTTTTCCATTCATCACCCTCCTTCACACGTAACAAATTGTATGCCCCTCGGAGATCAATTTTTGAGATCCACTTGGCTCCCACTAACTGGTTAAACAGGTCAGGAATAAACGGCAATGGGTAGGAATTGCGTACAGTAATCTTATTAATTTGACGAAAATCCAGACATGGACGTAAACCGCCGTCCTTTTTTTTTAACAAAGAAGAATCCGACTGCCCCAGGCGACTTAGAAAGTCTAATGTGACCAGCAGCTAGGCTAGTCTCTATGTACTCCTCCAAGGCCTTTCTTTCAGGGATAGTCAGATTAAACAATCGACTTTTGGGAAGAGTAGCACCCGGAACAAACTCAATGGCGCAATCATAATCCCTATGAGGAGGTAAAACTTGCGACTCCTTCTCCGAAAAAACCCTCCAAAAATCTTGAATAGGTACTGGTAATTCCCATTTTTCCACAGCCGCAATGCGACCATTACAACATTTATCATAGCACTTTGGACTCCAATATTTAATCACATTAGTAGACCAGTCCAATAAAGGATTGTGCAGTTTTAACCAAGGCAATCCTAGAACAACTGGAGAGGGCAAATTATCCAAAACAACCAAGTCCAAAATTTCTTGGTGAACACCATTGATAGTGAGAGGAAATGCAGCAGTCTTGTGAGTTATACATTTCAAAGGAGTGTTATCAATTGCAACCACAGAAATAGGAGATGACAAAGGTTTGGATTTCAATTTAAGTTTTTCCAAAAACCCTTTATCAATCACATTAAGTGTTCAACCACAATCCACAAATACCTGAAATTCAATCAAATCTCCCTGCAGAGCAGTACTCCCAGAAAGGAACACTCCTGCAGAGCGTAAACAAGCTATACTTGCGTAACTGACCTTTTTTTTTCCTTTACTTAAATGACGCTCACAATACTTAATCAAATGATCAGCTTTACCACAATAAAGACACAAACCTTCGGCGAATCTCCGATCTCCTTCTTGAGAGCGGAGTGACATCGCCCCAACCTCCATTGGTTCTCCGCTGTCAGAGCAGATTTTCTGGAAACTAGGACCTGAAGTTACAGGAGTTTTTACATCATTGACCCTGGACCTTATTCTCCTGTCCACACGAACAGCTAACTGCATAGCTTCCTGCAGAGTCTCAGGTGCAGGGAATGCAATTAGCAAATCCTTAACCCTTTCACTCAGACCAACAAGAAATAAACATTTCAATGCCGAATCATTCCATTTAACTTCTGAGGCCCATCTCCTGAAGTGTGTGCCATAAATTTCAACATCATCTGACCTCTGATTCAAACGTCTAAGTTCTGATTCAGCAGATGAGATTCGATCAGGATCGTCATATAATTGCCCCATAGCAGAAAAAAATTCTTCAACAGAACTTAAACACAGATCATTAGGTTGGAAAGAAAAGGCCCACCCCTGTGGTTCATTGCGCAAAAGTGACATAATAAAACCGATGCGCTGTGATTCATTCCCAGAGGACCTTGATCTCAAACGAATATATAACAAACAAGCATTTTTAAAGGAAAAAAAATCTTGCTGTTTACCATAAAAATCATCAGGCAGTCCTACCTTTGGTTCGACAAAATGCACTCCAGGACAGCTACTCACGTGTTGCTGAAGCTCGGACACTTCCAGAGACAATCCCTGCAGGCGTTGAGCCAAATCCTGGACGGAAACCATACTGATCCCCGAATTTCTTTCCTTTTAGTTTTTTTTGGGCTGGACTTACTGTTATGATCTGCAACATAAGCTAAGGAAAGAAAGGGGAAGGCTGTCCCTACAGTAAGACTAAGCTGAATCCCCACGATGTAGCGGGCAGCCTGTTCCTTGTGAACAGACCCGCTTTTGTCCTTGGCTAGTCTGAAAGGAGACCTAAAGAATAAAGGGAGGGGTCCCTAAAAGAACTAAGGACTGGGACAAAAATGGAACACCTCCTAATAGAAGTTGTTGCAGAGCAAAAGACAAACAGACAAAAAGTACTAGACATCCCAGAGGACTAAGAGAACTAGACAGAGATAGGCACCGAAGGACCTGGCTAGAGAGACAGGCAAAAAACACTGAAGTCCAACAAAGTCAGAAGGGTGGAGCTGGAATATATAGGCAGCTGGTCACGTGACCGCAAAACACTAGATAGCAAAAACTATCAGGAGGGTTCTAACACATCTACAGAGAGAAGCTGTGCAGAAGGTATGTCAACCCCAAGACCCATGAAATGGTATGGCAGATTGTTGTACCCAGGACAGATATCCAGATGGTGTTGGAGGCCTACCACGACCAAGCAGGTCACTTTGGCTGGAAAAAGCTGGAAACCCTGCTGAAGGAGCAGTTCTATTGGGTTGGAATGTGGAGTTCCATAGAAAGGTGGTTCTGGAATTGTGGGCCCTGTAGCCTCAGAAGGAAAGACTACGGCAGCCAGAAAGCACCCTTGCAACCCATCAAAACAACCCAGCCCCTGGAGATCGTCGCTCTGGATCACATCAAGTTGTCACCCAGCAGGTCAGGCTATTCCTATGCACTGACCATGGTGGATCATTATTCCCTGTTCCTGGTGGTAGCCCCTGTCAAGGATCTGACAGCAGAAACTGCAGCAAGAACGTTCCAAGCATACTTCTGCAGGCCTCATGGATAACCGGCCAAAGTGCTGACGGATCAAGGCCCTGCCTTTGAAGCCGAGCTGTTTAAAGAATTCTGTCATCTGTATGGGTGCAAGAAGATCCGGACTACGCCGTATCACCCTCAGACTAATGGTTTGTGTGAGAAAATGAACAACATCGTCATAGACCTGCTGAAAACCTTACCCTTGGAAGAAAGGAACCAGTGGCCAGACAAACTACCTGACCTGGTAGATCTGTATAATCACATACCTGTGAGTTCTACTAATTGTACCCTATTGTACCTCATGAGAGCAAGACCCGGAAAGTTGCCCATGGACCTGGAACTCGGAGTGGTAGAACCTGAAGCAGATATGTCCACTGAAGACTGGGATACAAATCGGCAAGAGCAGTACAGGAGAGTACAGGCCTGTGTCGAAGACAGTCTGAACAGAGTAAGGGAGAGGCAGGAAGAACAGTACAATAAACATGCACCAGCAGAACCCTTGGCACCTGGAGAGATAGTGCTAAAGCGGAAGAGAAGAAGTCACAAGCTCGATGACCAGTCGGAAAGAGAGCCCTACACAGTGCTGAACTCCAGATTTGACAACAGTAAATCTTGCCTGATTAGCAAAGAGGGAGGAAAAACGACCACAACAGTCTCAAGAGACCATTTGAAAGTGTGCCCAGGTCTACTGAAGACAACAGAGCAAGAATTACCTCCTATATCACCGGAAGAACCCAAGGAAGAAGTGCTTCACACAGTTCTAGGAGATTTCCCTGCAGACTGGCCTCAACTTGATGGAGTAGTTATAATACCGGTGATACACTTCTATCAACAACCAGAAGAACCTGTAAGCACCCTGGAAGAGCCTGCTCAGGAACAGGAAGAGTCCCCAGTAAGTGGAGAAGCACCAGTTGAAGCAGAGCCTGCAGGCCCAGTGGACACTGCACTTGCCAGTCCCATAGAGAGATTAAGACAGTTTTATAACCTACCAGCACGTACATCTGCTAGATTAACAGAAAGTGCATGCACAGACACTAGTAACACCCCAGTGCTACGAAGGTCCACACGCAGCACACAAGGACAGATCCCTACCAGGTTTAGGGAATAAACACAAAGTGCCTACTTTATAAATAGTTACCCAGTAGGGTATTGCATATTGTTTATTGTGTAAACTGAAATTAAATGTGTGCCTGTAGTTCCCCGTCAGGGTACAGAGACTTGTAGGCTGAGGACTGTGAGCAGCCAAAAACTTTATTTGTAAATAGTTGCACTCATCAAAAGTGCCCCCTTATAAGGCCACAGAACAAAAACCCGTTTGGAGTGGCCGAAGACTTGGTCCAGCACCTGGATCACTTATGCCCTGCAGCCACGCCCAGGGCCTACGTTGAGGGTTTTCAGACGGGTCCCTCATGCTGCTCATCTTCACCAGTGAGATGGACACCAGTTAATGGATCTCACTGAGATTTTAAAGAAGAGTGTTTATTATGTTTTTAAGAAAATGTTATTATAATTGTTATTATTATTGTAACCTGTTACAAAGTGCTTCACTCCACAGGCGCACAGGCACCACAGATCCCAAAAGGGTGCATGGATGGACTTCTCCACAAGAGGCCCTCACTTCATACAAACACCTCCACCTATCCACCTCATACCACCAGGGGGAGCCCCATTAGGGATATATATATATGGAGGGTGGAGCCAGGCACTTCAGTCAGAATTAGTTGTTCAGAGAGTGCTGACCCTGAGAGCAGCGAAGATGCAGCACGTCTGCTCCTGAGTTCTGAGGGCCCCGAGTGTGGCCGAAGGCAAGAGTAGAAAGGAGAGAGGAGTAGAGGGGGCAGAGGAGCATCATAGGCTCACCCCGATATACCAACCGGACACTGGGTCCACGCCTACAGGGTCCCTTTACAATGTGTTCCAAAATATTATGCAAATAATATTTTCTCAGATTTTCCCAAATTACCTATATGAATTGCAATCATTGTATTTTTTCCAGTCAAATAACTATTAGAGTACAATTGAAAGGTTTTTGTACAAACTGCCTATGATAACAGTATATTTAAAAAAAAATAAAAAACTCAAACTGCACTCAAAATGCATGTTCCAAATTATTATGCACAGCAGAGTTTTCAACCTTTTCATTTTAATTAAGAACAAAAAATGGTCATTTTTGAAATTATAAGCATTAGCAGGTTATTACAAACTGAAATCAAACAGTTTTCAACTCAAAACTTTATTCTAGGTGATGTTACATTTGCACATAGGACCCCTTGTTCGAAAGGAGCTTCTGAACTCTCTCGTCCGTTGAATTTGTCAGGTTTTGGATGGTTTCTGCTTTAATTGTTTTGCATGAGGACAGAATACCCTCCCAGAGCTGTTGCTTAGATGTGAACTGCCTCCCGTGACCTCAACCCCATTGAGAACCTCTGGAGCATCATCAAAAGGAGTGTCTATGATGGCGGGAGGCAGTTCACATCTAAGCAACAGCTCTGGGAGGGTATTCTGTCCTCATGCAAAACAATTAAAGCAGAAACCATCCAAAACCTGACAAATTCAATGGACGAGAGAGTTCAGAAGCTCCTTTCGAACAAGGGGTCCTATGTGCAAATGTAACATCACCTAGAATAAAGTTTTGAGTTGAAAACTGTTTGATTTCAGTTTGTAATAACCTGCTAATGCATATAATTTCAAAAATGACCATTATTTTGTTCTTTATTAAAATGAAAAGGTTGAAAACTCTGCTGTGCATAATAATTTGGAACATGCTTTTTGAGTGCAGTTTGAGTTTTTTATTTTTTTAAAAATATACTGTTATCATAGGCAGTTTGTACAAAAACCTTTCAATTGTACTCTAATAGTTATTTGACTGGAAAATTACAATGACTGCAATTCATATAGGTAATTTGGGAAAATCTGAGAAAATATTATTTGCATAATAATTTGGAACACAGTGTATACCCAGTAGGGATCACGGGCATTCCAGGAGTACTACAAGTCCCTGGCCAACCTGAAGCTAGACCCATTAAAGGACCAGGAGCCACGAAGGCCTCGGTGCCCAGGGATAGTGGTTGCCAGCAGAAGGTCCTACTACTGAGCGTCAGGTGAAGGAACAGCACGACACATAAGCTAGGCCCAGTGCAGGCTGGCCAGGAGCATACAGAGAGGCAGACACGGACCAGAAGGCCTTATACCCGCTCACTGGGGAGAAGTCCTGAAGTGCACCCATCCTACTGAGTACCCTGGACCATACCTGACATCCGCACCAGTAAAGGTATTGAAGCGAATCTCCTGTCTCTGTCAGTTACTCCTGCTGCGCCATCCCGCCTGCACTACAAGCCCCAGCATCACCACCCACCATAAAACTCCACACTGCCCCGGGGGCCCGCTCCACCTGTGGGGAGCAGAAACACCTCAGCTGCATCCCAACACCCCCGGAGGTCTGAAGCAGCGCTGGTAATCATTACCAGGTACCACAGGTGGCGTCACAAACTGTTTATTTATTTTATCCAAGTTCCAATCCCCTTTTTCAAGAGTGACCCCAGGGTACGGGCCCAGGAGCCGACCACCGCGACACCCCCAAACCAGGCAAAGGCCCGGGTACCGAGTCGTCCCCATCCCCTGCGCGCTACACCATCTCTTCCTCAGAGCTGCCATGCAGAGCAGTTGTAGACCCCCTCTGTGTTACCTGAGAGAAATAAGTTCATTGATGGCCAATGCGATTTCCTGTCTCCTGCGATCCAGTGCTGTGCATTGTGCTGTCTGTGTGCAGACTGCTGTGTGACCGATCTGTGATCACAGCAGCAACTGTTTCCAAATCACTGTTCCAACTAACACCCCACCCCCCCACCCCATTCTCAATTGTGTCTTTGAAGCGCTGTTTTGCGCCTTTCCCATGTACACCGCCTCCTGTACTGAGCATTCATGCTCTTCCCGTGGCCGCAGCACTCTGATCAGTATAACTGCTGATCACAGTCTGCGCCAAGGGACTTTTTCATTTTTTTGCTATAGGTAGAGTAGCGGACGTCGCAGTGTAAATGACATCTAATTTTCTTTTAGAAAAAAAATAATGGTCGTTAGTACAAAATAGCTTTATTGATAGGGAATTAGGGAAGCGGATGTTGCAAAGTAAGTGACATCTGATTTTCTTTTTTTAAAAAAAGAATAATAGTAGTACAGAGTAGCTTTGTAGGTTGGGAGGTAGTGCATTAGGGGAGAGGACGTTGCAGTGTAATTGACGTCCAATTTTCTTTTAGAAAAAAAAAAGTAGTACAGAAGAGCTTTATAGGTAGGCAAAAAACAAAGAATTGTTAGCACCGGGTAACTTCTTAGTGCATTGGGGGAACGTACGTCGCAGTGTTAGTGACGTACCTTTTTCTTTTGCAAAAAAAAGAATTGTTGGCACCGGGTAACTTAGCTAGTGCATTAGTGGAGCGTATTTCGCAGTGTTAGTGACTTTCCTTTTTCTATTGCAAAAGAAAAGAATAGCGCCGAATAAATTTTTAACTGGCACATTAGGGGAGAGTACATGGCAGTGTTAGTGAAGTCAGTTTTTCTTTTGCAAAAAACTAACTTTATAGGTAGGGCATTAGTGTAGTGAATGTCACTAATTTTTTTTTATACAAACTTATTTTTACTTGTACACTTGTACTGATTTTTCTTTTCATTTTTTTCCTTTAAAGTGTTTCTTCCAAATTTTTCCTTTTTTTTTCCTCTACTTTTTTCTTTACATTTTTTTTCTACGTTTTTTCTCTACTTTTTTCTTTCTACTTTTTATAATAAATAATACCCTTTACACAAGTCCCACACAATACATGTGTAAAAGCACCACTCACACACACATCCCCAGTGTTTTGAAGAATAATATAAAAATGTCCCTTAGTCAAGAAGACACTGTTCAGCAGAGGAGGCATACTGCATCCTTGCCTCTGACACGGATTCAGGCAGTGAGAAACATCCCACATTCCTCTGTTTCTCTTCCTCTTTCTCATCCAGTGAGGTGGGATCCCCAGCAAGGTGTCCTAGGACCAAAGCAACCTGTACAGCAATCGATCCCATATGGACTTCAGCCCCCAAAAATCATCAGCCTGTTATTCCTGATTTCATGGGTAGCTCAGGAATCCAATTTGACAGTATAGGCCTCACTGAAATTGACTTTTCTAAATTATTTTTCCGCATGGAAATAATAAATCTTATGATTGCCCAGACAAATTTGTATGCCCATCAATTTTTCACCCAAAATCCCACGTCATCATATGCTAGATGGACCCCTGTAAATGCAACAGAAATTATGACATTTTGGGGTTTTTGTGCTGCATATGAGCTCAGTCAAAATACATCTTTGGCAATACTGGAGTACTGATATACTCTACAGCACACCTGTATTCCGTATAGCCATGACAAAGCCACGATTTGAAGCAATCCAAAAAATTTTGCATTATAGTGATAATGTGAAGTGCCCTCCCCGAGACGATCCTAAGTTTGATCGTCTATATAAAATTATAAAATTCGGCCAGTAGTTGACCACTTCAGCAGAAAATTTGCTGAGTTGTACAGCCCCCAAAGGGACATCTATATAGATGAATCTCTGGTTCATTTCAAAGGGAAGCTAACATTCCCAGTAACAGGGCCAGGTACGAAATTAAACTACAAGCTGTGTGAGAATACCTCAGGCAACACCCACAGATTTAGGATCTACGAAGGGAAGGACATCAAGATTGACCCCATGAATGCCCACATGTCCTGGCGATGAGTGGAAAAATTGTGTGGGAATTGCTGCAGCCACTGCTGGATAAGGGTTATCACCTCTACATAGATAACTTTTACACCAGCATACCACTCTTCAAGACCCTCTCTGTCAGAGGTACAGTTGCATTCGGCTACGTGTGAAAAAAAACAGAGAATCCGCCCTAAGCTGCTAATTGGGCAACAGCTGAGAAAGGGTGAGAGCGGAGCCCAATGCAGTGACAACATGCTGGTGGTCGAGTATAAGAGGGATGCCCTTATCATGACCTCCATACACCGTGTCAACATATCTCTTGTCAATGTCCCAGGTACCACAACAGAAGTCCCAAATGGTAAAGTATAGTACAAAAAATTGGCCATGCGCGGTACAAACCTTCCTTCAGTTTCAGGAGGTAGTCATCAAGGCCCTAATGTTTGGCACTTAGGAAGGTTACAGTCCCAGTACTTCTCAAACTGATGGTCCTCGCATTGTACCAGGTCAACATTTTCCTGGAGAGGTTCCCCATACAGCAAAGAAGGGAAGAAGACAAAAAAGTGCTGTGTATGCTCAGTACACTCCAAGAGGGGAATACGAAAGGACACAATTTACGATTGTGAAGCCTGCCCTGAGAAACTTGGCCTTTGTATTGAGGACTGCTTCAAAGCATACCATGTCCATAAATTAATACAATTTGGTTTTACCCTGTTGACTCAAAACACTTTTATAATCTGATGTACTCAGCCCGCTCAACTTACACATACCACCACATCATAAATTCATACACCAATAAAACTAGAAGCATTAAAATCATTACTAAAACTATGCCTCTAGATAAATTCCTTGAGGGATGTATTTTCCAAAATGGGGTCACTTGTGGGGGATTTCCACTGACGAGGCACATCAGAGGCTCTCCAAACTTGACATGGCTCGCACAGACCATTGCATCAAAGTCTGCACTCCAATTCCAAGCTCTGCCGTATGCCTAAATAGTAGTTTTCCACCACATACAGGGTATTGGTATAATCAGGAGAAATTGCAAACAATCCATTTTCTCCTGTTGGTCCTGTGAAAATGAGAAATTTGGGACTACAATAACATTTTTGTGGGAAAAAATGTGATTTTTTATTTTCACGACTCCACGGTATAAACTTCTATGAAGCACTAAGGTATTCAAGGTGCTCAACACACATCTAGATAAATTCCTTCAGGGGTCTAGTTTCCAAAATGGGGTAATTAGTGAGGAGTTTCCTCTGTTTAGGAACTTCAGGGGCTCTCCAAACACGACCTTGCATCCGCTCTCGATTCCAGCCAGTTTTGCGTTCAAAAGGTCAAATGGTGCTCCTTCCCTTCCAAGCCCTGCCGTGCGCCCAATCTAACTCCCTAACAAAAAAAAAAACTATGTTTCAAAAATTGTGCTGATGTAAAGTAGACAAGTGTGAAATGTTATTTATTAACTACTTTGTGTGACATAACTCTGGTCTAAGGGGATAAAATGAAAAGTTTGAAAATTGTGAAATTTTAAAAATTTTCTCCAAATTTATGATATTTTCACAAGTAAATGCAAGTAATGGCGAGCAAATTTTACCACTATCATGAAGTACAATATGTCATGAGAAAACAGCCTTCGAATCACTGGGATCCGTTGAAGCGTTCCAGAATAATTACTTCATGAAGTGACAATGGTCAGAATTGAAAAAATTGGCCTGGTCAGAAAAGTGAAAACAGGTTTCTGGGTGACGGGGTGAAAGATTATAGGATTTTCACAGAATATTTCCCTAATTACACCTATATCCTCATAAGGTAAGTTGGTGTAGAGACTCTTGTCACCGTCAACAGTTTCCGCCTTTCCAAGGAATTGATTAGTATCTGATAGGCAATCTGGCAATTTCTTACCAATCTTTTGGAGATAGTGCACCACTAAAGTCTCTACTATTTCTATAATAATTCTAGAATCTATAGGATGTTCCAGAAGTCTGTTAAGATTTTTTGTAAATTTTTGGAAGTAGATAAAAAAAATCGGTGTATATGGATAGCTATTAAAGTGTTAATGAGAGACCTTTTAAGCTTTTCTGAAAAAAGCTTTCTATTAAAGGCACTGTCCACTATCTAATCTATATCATTTTAAAAATATTAGCATTATCTTCTTTATTTTTGCCCACATTAAAATCCATTAATTGATATTTAGCTTCATTAGAGTCCAATTCCCAATCCATTATGACAGTTGCACCTCTTGTTGTCAGCCTCTTCTTAATGATAATTTCCGTATAATTTTTAATGCATTCCTTGCCTTTTATTGATTTTAATGCAAGAAACTATTCCAAAGATATAAGTAATATATACTGGCTGAAGATAGATAAGTCATATCTCCCCATTCAATTTTACATGAACAAGACTATGTAGTGAATCCTCAATCATAGAGCCTAAACTTGGAAAAAATTTCAAAAATCCACTAGCAAGTATAAGAATAACAATCTTTATTGCTAAATAATCCATAAAAAGATTTTTTCATTGTCAAATAATGAGAAAATCATTTAAAAGAGGGAAAGGATGAAACAAACAAAAGAATCAGCACAAAAGAACACATATAATAATTCTGTAGCACCCTGAGGACTCGGCTGCTACAGGGGTATTACACCTCAAGCCAGAGGTGTGGTATTCCACTCCCGGGTAAGGATGGAGTGTGGAACTGAGCTAGTAGGCTGCATGCACTACATACATCCCATTTCCGGGGGACAGAACGACGGTACTCCCACCAGTATATGTGCAGGTACGACAGCTGGAGTGGGAGGGGGGTGGAACATCCCAGTAGTGTAGGGGCAGATAGGGGGAGTAGTCTGGGTAAAGATAGGAGCTCATTGGGTGCTGGTCACCTGAGCTCACACATAGAGGGAGTATATAAGGTGGGCACCATCTTAGGATAGGGTCAGTGAGTTCAGTCAGGCAAGAGGAGCAGAGCAGAGGAGCTCAGCCAGGAGGGCTGACAGGGAGCTGTGGCTCCGGCTGGGCCCAGCTCCAGAGCAGAGCCTGCTGAGAGAGAGAGAGGAGAAAGAAGGACCCAGAGAGGAAACAAGAAGGGAACCCCAAGATCCCAGAATACAGACAAAAGGGTGAAGGGTTGGCGGACAAGGGTACCGGAACCCGAACTGGTGGAGGCCACTAATCCTCAGCCAGAAACCGGAGGTCGTGGTCAAGATTTGCCACGACCCTCACCAAATCCACCAGAAAGGCACATCAAGTATAGGGTCAGGGAACCCAGAGGAGGTTTGACCACCAAGAGACCCGAGGGAGCCGGCCAAAAGTGGATCCCTGGTGGGAACGGCCAGAGAAAGGGAGAGTCAGAAAGGAGCTCAGGACCACGCTCCGGAATTGCCTGGGGGTTGGCCGAGTCCAGGACCTGGTGGACGCAGCACGGCTCGGGTGGTCACTCAAGGCCAGAGTGACTAAAAGGACACCAGTAAGTAAAAACCCTGAGCTGCATCTCCCGACTCTGAGTCTTCTTACGGCACCATCACAACCCCCACCATCTACACCTGCTGCCCTGAGGCCATACCCCTCCCGTTGGGGGTTATACCATCACTGCTGCACATATACCACCGGCCTCAGCGGACTGCTCTGCAGCGGCGGCTTCAAAGCCGCACTCAACGGGTGGCGTAGTCGACAATCAAGTTAACATCTACTGCCATAGACTGCCACTTAGTTTGACACCCTGGGCACGGACCGGGTCACCGCCACAAGGACTACTACCCCCATCGAGATCCGGCTCCGGGTATCCCCTACAGCACTGGCCCAGGGGGCGCGTCAATTCCATATAAAGTTTGGTCTCAGTTCCTATAGGTGATATTGCCTACGATGAGAAGGTGACTAGTAATGTAGAGATAATTCAAATGATCTCTAATAACAATAATCATATAGATGAATCATGTCATCTTGAAAAGAGAGTGTTCAAACCCTCAACAAGGCAATACCCAAATGGTTCACATCAAAATACGCATGCTGTAACTGACCCAGACCATTGAACTTACCCATAGGAATAGTCACTGAATTTGGTCCCGTGCCGTATGTGACGCCCCGACGCGCGTTTCGCACACTCAATGCTTTCTCAAGGGGAGTGTGATCAGGAATATGCGTGCCTCACCATTTAAATACCCGTCCATATCCAGAGTCCACCAATCCATGTGCCGTGCCCCAGCGCTGCGACAGAGAAACCGGAAGTTCGGGGTCTGGCTCTCCTTTCCGGCACGCACTAGGGAAATCCCCGTTTGACGTCATATGTGCATGCCGGAAATGACGGAGGCCTTAGCCCGGTATAGGATTGACTGTCGCAGTGCGCATGCGCTTACTGGCGCCATTTTTTGGGAGTCCATGCTCGTATCATGTAACCAGGGAAACTTTTCCATCCTGGAGACCCGCGAACCACAGATACAAAAGTCCATAGCATAATCAATATTATGGGGGCGCTATTTCCCAACGTAAGACCAACCTTTATAGAGGAATAAATAAAGAAAGTAGATGGACTAATAAAGAGGTTGCAAATACCTCACAGTACTGATGCACCCAAAAAGCGCACAATGTGGACAAATACATGTGCATCAGTGAGTGAACTAATATATAGATATAGCACAGACATATCAATATGCACAAATACCTAATGCAGAGTTATGCAAACGCAAAACATGGTAGTACACCCATATCAGTACACAAAAGTTATAATTATAACCAAATGCACAAAAGACAGATACACATTAAAGTTTAAACAATTCAAAAATGCATTTTTTGGCACATCAGACTAAGAATGCGCGTAGTATAGTAGTGTGCACAGATACAGGTAAATACATGTGCATGACCATAAAAAAAAACAAATAAAAAAAACACAACATACATTTGTCACATCCTTGTATATCACAGTATATAAATCAATATAATAAATATCATATATACATCGAGCGCACAAAATAAAGAAATGTCCAATGATGTAGGAGAAAAATAAGGTGACTTCAAAGTTGCTGGTTCACTCGTTGGAGTTCAATAGATACAAAATCCAAATAAAGGTAGGTCTAAGACACAATAAAGTTGGGTACTTCCCATATTATCACAGAACGGGAGTAATGGCAAGTCATTCACGCTAAAATACGGAGGCATAAAGAGGAAAAATTAGAATCACACAAAAGAAAAACAAGGTTAAAATCAAGTTAAAAGTGTAGAGATTACAAGAAGGGTGAGAAACTAAGTTTCTCATTTAGCCCAAGGGGTGACATAGACCCCAGATTGATGATCCACTTAAGCTCAAGTTGGGCTAGAGCTTTTTTCACATCGCCTCCCCGAATACCACAGTGGATTTGATCAATCCCCCTAATTTTAAAACCCCGATGATCGGAGTTATGACAGGTCTTAAAGTGTTTTGGGATAGTCTTCACGGTCGTTAGGTCCTCCACCTCCCCTGCCGCCACAATGTCCCTGACATATTCCCGAGTTCGGATACGTAGCTTCCTAGATGTTAGTCCTACATAAATTTTCCCACATGGGCACACCCCGTAGTACACCACGTATGATGTACTACAGGATATATAACTGGTGACCGCAGAGGTCCGAGTCCCATCCGCAGTGTCAAAGGAGGTTGCTCTAATAATGTTACCCCTTGTACAGGCAAGGCAGTCACCGCAGGGAAAGCATCCCCACTTTTGTTTGCCAGTCCCAAAGTGACTCTTTCCTTTCGCCACATAGTGGCTTTGGACTAGATGATCCCGAAGATTTCTACTGCGTCTTGCTGTCATGAGTGGAAATTCAGAGATCTCCTTTTTCAAAACTGGATCAGTGAGTAAGATGGGCTAATGTCTCACAAGAATAACTTTCATAGAATTCCACTCACAATTAAAAGTAGAGATAAATCTTATCTTCGGGATATCAGTTAGTTTTTTCTTGGTAGTCCTGAGGAGTCTTTCCCGCGGGACTGCCTTTGCCTTATTGAAGCCCCTCTTAATTGTTCTGCGGCTATAGCCCCTATCCAAAAAACGATCTCGTAGATCTATAGCTTGCTGTTCAAAAGAGACAGCAGTAGAGCATGTTCTTTTAGCCCTCATAAATTGTCCAGTGGGAATGGCCCTGATGGTCGAGGGTAAATGTGCAGAAGAGGCGTGTAGTACAGAGTTTACAGAAGTTATTTTACGATGGATACTGGTCTGGATCAGGCCCCTCGGGTCCACCGACATTGCAATATCCAAGAAATCAATCTCTTGTCTACTATATTTGTATGTTAATTTGATATTATAGTTGTTAACATTTAATGCCTCAAAAAAAGTGTTCAATTGCAATGTGGTGCCCTGCCAAATGATTAGAAGGTCATCTATGTACCGGAACCAGTACAACACCTGGCCCGCGGCATGCACCCCGCCGTCGCAGAAAATCCCCCTCTCCCAAAGGCCGAGGAAGAGATTCGCATACGACGGGGCACATGCCGCGCCCATGGCGGTTCCCCGTCTCTGCAAATAAAACTGATCCCTGAAAACAAAAAAATTGTGTTCAAGAATGAATTCCAATAGTTCCAAAATCAGGTTGACCAGGGGCCTGTCCAGACTACTTGTCCCTAAGAAAAAACGGGCGGCACTGATTCCATCATCATGATTTATACAGGTGTATAGGGACTCGACGTCTGCTGTCACCAGCCACATATCCTCATCCAGGGAGATACCATCCAATTTCCCCAGGACGTCCGAAGAGTCCCTGACATAGGAGGGTAACGTCTCCACCAGTGGTTTCAAATAGTGGTCAATGAATTTACAGACTGGTTCGCATAGACCTCCCATGCCAGAGACTATCGGACGCCCCGAGGGATCCAATGGATCTTTATGAATCTTGGGGAGCAAGTATAGCGTGGGTATTTTTGGAGATTTTACAGCTAAACCCTCCAATACTTTTTTTGGTATAATTCCTTCTTCATATGCAGTGATCAGGATTTTTTGAGGTTCAAGACTGAAGTGTGATGTTGGATTACTAGGCTCAATGGAGTAATTTTCTTTCACCTTCAGCTGTCTATATACCTCCTTCTCATACTGATTAACTGGCCAGATCATGACATTTCCCTCGTTTTAGTTCTTTAAGGGCTTTTCTCTGTAATGGATGTACATTATCTCTCCTAATTCCACCCGGGATTTTTTTTTAAATCTTCCATGACCATTTTGGGGAAAATTTCAATTGATGAGCAAATCGACAAGGGAGGAAATGTGGTTGATTTGGGCAGAATAGCTTTAGGAAAATCAGTGCTTGGGCCTTGCTCCAATAGGAGATCCTCCAATGTATCCAATGCCTCCAACTCCCTATCACTCATAGAGTTCAACTCATGCTCAGGTCTATGGTGTAATTTTTTCAAAATTAATTTGAGGCAGAAGAGGTGGAGATCCTTAACTGCCAAGAAGTAATCGAATCCACTGACCGGTGAAAAGGACAGACCTAATTTCAGAAGTTCATAGTGTGTGGGAGACAGTTCATGTTTAGAGAGATTAATTACCTCCATATTATTACTCCTGGTTTTCTTAGTATATTGATGTGGGGTAGTGATTTTTCTTTTCGGATAGGATTTGGTCTTGTTCCTTAGATCCCTTGTGATGCCCATATGTACAGTGTTCTCAGATTGAGAGTCACTGGTATTGGGGCGTGTTTCATCCATTGAGGTATGAGATGAGAATGAGCCAGAATGTGACCTGATCATGGAACCTTTTCTAGAGCCCCTATTTCTCCACCGATACATCATGTTGTTCTGAAGATCTGCCATATCTTTCTGAAACTTCTTTGTTTTTGCAGTACACACTTCATTTTTCCAATTAACGAAATTAAGTTCCAATTCTTTATTAATTTCTTCAAGGGCCTTGTCACTAAGATCCTTTTTGATATTACTTTGTATTTCCTCTATTTCTTTCTCAATATCTTTAAGGATCTTATCATCCATCTGTATTAAGATCTCCATAAAGCCACGGGAACAATCCCCGGCAACTTCTTCCCATCTCAGTTTAAGGGGTTCATCATCCACCACAAAGGATGGAAAGATTTGAACTCGTAAACCCCGTGGTATTAGGCCCTTAATCATATATCTTTCCAAGAATGCCCTATTCCACCAAACAAGTAAGTTCAATGGTCTGGGTCAGTTACAGCATGTGTATTTTGATGTGAACCATTTGGGTATTGCCTTGTTGAGGGTTTGAACGCTCTATTTTCAAGATGACGTGATTCATCTATATGATTATTGTTATTAGAGATCATTTGAATTATCATCTCTACATTACTAGTCACCTTCTCATCGTAGGCAATATCACCTATAGGAACTGAGACCAAACTTTATATGGAATTATTATATGTGTCCCTTTGTGCTGATTCTTTTGTTTGTTTCATCCTTTCCCTCTTTCAAATGATTTGGTGATTATTTGACAATGAAAAAATCTTTTTATGGATTATTTATCAATAAAGATTGTTATTTTTATACTTGCTAGTGGATTTTGGAAATTTTTTCAAGTTTAGGTTCTTTTATTGATTTTAGAATAATAAGGCTTGGCAAGTGGTTCAACTGTCTTATTTCTCAGACACTTTAGTGGTGACAAGTAGAGATGAGCAAATATTTCAATATTCGGCTCGGAATTGCAATATTCACCGATTTATTTGTCGAATTTTCACCAAACATTACCGAACGCCATTGGATTCAATGGGGGTCAAAACTAAACCCATACACAACACCTTCAAACTGGCCCAAAAGCTGCCAAAACACATCAAATTAGAGGCAGACAGCAGGAAAGTGGCCTCAATTGACCCAAAGCAGCAATCAGCCATGGGCCATAGATGAGGTATTAGGGTCTAGGCCAGCATTTACAGCTTTGAATTGAACTTCAAATTAAGATGAGGTGGATGAGGGATCGGTGTAGGTCTGCTGTGCTGGGAGCTCTGATACCACATGCAACACTCAACCTGCTTAGCCACATTCAGATGGTAGAAAATCAACTTCATAGATTATTATTGGTACAAAAATGTAAGGATAGTAACATGGGTAGTTGACTGAAAGTAAGTGGAGGCCTTCTGGTCTGGGAGGCCTACTGCTACAGGCAACACACATGAAGGAGACCCAACCAGTAGTCTCCCCATTTCAAAAAATTAAATGTTGATACCACCAAAGTGGCATCAATTTCACCAGAGTAGAAATATTACAATTAGGACTATAATAATATAATAATAATAAAATAACAAATCCCAATTCTGTTCTCCCTCTGATATATAACAAACAGGTCATGCTGGAGAAACTTGCACATACTGCCACTCTGTCTTCAGCTCCTTTGTGAGAAACGAATGTTTGAGTAGTGTAAGGTGGCACAGACACATAGTTGATCGGAGGTATGTATCACAGAGATGGCTGTCGTCTGTGATGTAATCCTGGAATGTTGCTGTAATGCACGCAAGCACTAAGAGGATTGTTTGGTGCATCTAGGCCCAGGTTTTGCGGGTAGTCGGAGAGATGGGCGGGTCTGGCTACTCACATACTTCACCTCTGGGTGTGGTTAACAAGGTAAAATGGAGTCCATTGTTTGACACATAGTCTGTGTGATGAGGAAGAGGTCCTATTTTGTGGTATCTGCAAACTGAGCCGGTGTACTGAATGTTTTCCAGCCGGTGTGATTAGGACTGGTTCTCAAGAGACTTTGCCTAAAGAGCTGTTTACTTTGTTTGCCTGAACTGAAGGCTGTTTATTTTCCTTAGTTTATGGCTGGATTATGACTCCGCAATAAACTAGAATGGACCTTTTAATGGAAATGCTTCCTGTTTTGACTACCAACTCTCCCAAGTGAGTAGAAACCCCACAGCAGCCAGTCTGGCAAATAAAATTCCTGAGTTATTGAAATTGGGGATGGCTTCGCCTCTGGTACTGGTTGCTCATATCAAACCATGACGTGCCATTCGCTGGAAATTCCTGGCTGCTTGGAGCCAAGTTCATTCTCACCGAAAAGTACCAGGCAGCAAGCTAAGGAGATGGTGGTCTCTACCATCGTGAAGGAGTTTTCTCGTTGTCTAGGGGAGCCACCACTTCGCTGTCTACCTTGTGAACATTGTGTTGAAGCTTGCAAGGATTAAGAGATTGCATTGGCGAGTCTGGTTTTTATACTAAAGATCCTGCTGTGTTTTTATAGTTTTTATTTTTTTTATTTTTTATGGCCTTATATACAAGTCATGACCCTGCAAAGAATGTTTCTTAACATTTCTCCCAGGAAAATCCAATTTAGCTTTGTGTTTGTATGTTTTATTGTCAGTCTTCTGACAAAGTCACTGGCAGAATACTGGAGGAGAGATATGCTTCACTGAGGCTATTAGCTTCAGTGATGTGAAACATGGAAATTTTCTCCTGCATGGTAGATGCAGAGAGGGTTAATCAGCCTTGTTTGAAAGGGCGTGTTTTATGAGAACCACCATAGAGAGGGTGGGAAGTTGTTCTCCATATCTCCACCTCAGGGTGTGGTCCAGGCTATAAATAGCCAGTCTTTTGAATCTGGAGAGACTTACTCCAGATAGGAACTTGCATGTATTGTGCTGAACTGTGTGTGGTTAACCCTGAGTGTCCTGAACCCAGCCAATATATGGACTGTGCTGCTGCATCTTTATATATATTTTTTTCCGTTATGCCGAATGGGCTGTATTTACCTTATGAACTCTAGGCTGGTTTATAACGTTTTATTAAACCAACTCGAAAACTTAAAGAGACAGTGTTCCATGTCTACCTCCATGTACAGCTGAGCAAGCCATTTTATCAGAGTCCGTAAAAGTGGCTTAATACTCTGACAACATTGTTCACAGATACGGTATGTCAGCAACCAACTGTGAATATATTTGAACACACAACTGCCAGACTTTAAATGGAGTGTAATACTTGACACGCTCCCAAAAATGTAAGGATTATTACCGCAGTAATATGGTATAACGTCTGATGACCACAGCTTTAGGAAGTGGTCTTATAGCTGTGGTATTGGTCAGCGATAAAGTGTGAATAGGATGAACAACACCAAAGTGGTAGACTTTAAATGGAGGGTAATATTTGGCACGCTCCACAAAATGTCTGTATTATTACCACAGTAATATGGGGTCACATCTGATGATGGAAAAGTTTCTACTTCTACAATACAGCAATGCAAATAAAACAAAATAAAAATCTGTCTGAATTCTGCTAACAAGCAAATAGATCAGTAAAATGGTGTACTATATCACTTTTTAAGCAAAACAATCAGGATTAAGAGCAACAAAAATAGCCCTGTTATCTAAGGCTACGGATATCTGTAACAGCAGCAGAGCAGACAGAATGTGCAATGGACCCTATTCTGCTGTTTACAGTGTCCACAAACTCTGCCTGCATAGCTCCTGCTGTCATCTGGATTTATATATGCAGCTGGATTAGTCCTCAGGACTGTTAGTTCAGATGGATATATATCTTACTGTGGAATACCTATACCTAATTATTACACCGTCAATTCTATCCCTCACTCAGCAGCACCTCTCCCTACTCTGCCTGTTTCCAGGGTAAACTGTGCCAAGCATAGGGACACTGGGTCTTATATACATCCGATGACGCTATGCTGCCAGCCTTCACTGTTATGCCACAATCAACATGGCTACGGCATTGCAATGCGTGGCAGGCAATCCCTTCATGTTAATTGGCTGTCTAAAGAGCGCCCAACATGCGGGGCTGGGACCCGATTTCCCTCAGGAGTATCTCGGAAATACTCACCAAGCATGTTAAGCAGTGAGATGCTCGTGCAAGTACCGAGCAGTGGCGAGGACGCTCACTCATCACTAGTGGAGACCCAATCAGGAGTTTCCATATTTCCAAAAACTAGTGTCAGACACCACCGAAGTGGCATCAATTTCAGTAGAGTAGAACTAGTATAATGGGAACCGACACCTCTTCCACTACAGCCAACCCAGCAAATGGAGACCCAATCAGGAGTCTCCACATTTCCAAAAATTAGTGGCAGAAACAACTGAAGTAGCATCAATTTTACTACAGTAGAAATAGTATAATTAGAATCAACACCTCTTCCACTACAGCCAACCCAGGAGATGGTGACCCAATCAGGAGTTTCAACATTTCCAAAAATTAGTGGCAGACATCACCAAAATGGCATCAATTTCACTACAGTACAAATAATATAATTAGGACTGACACCTCTTCCACTACAGCCAGCCCAGCAAATGGAGACCCAAACAAGAGTCTCCACATTTCCAAAAATTAGTGGCAGAAACAACCGAAGTAGCATCAATTTCACTACATTACAAACAGTATAATTAGGACTGACAACTCTTCCACTACAGCCAACCCAGCAGATGGGGACCCAATCAGGAGTCTCCACATTTATAAAAATTTGTGGCAGACACCACCGAAGTGGCATCAATTTCACTACAGTAGAAATAGTATAATGGGAACCCACACATCTTCCACAACAGTCAACCCAGGAGATAGAGACTCAATCAGGCCTCTCAACATTTCCAAAAACTAGTGGCAGACACCACCAAAGTGGCATAAATTTCACTACTGTAAAAATAGTATAATAAGAACATAACCTCTTCCAACCCAGCTTATGCACACCCAACCTGGAGTGTTTCGGCCTAACACCACCAAAGTGGCATCAATTTCAGTAGCGTACAACTAGTATAATTGGGACCGACACCTCTTCCACTACAGCCAACCCAGCAGATGGGGACCAAATCAGGAATCTCCACATTTCACTACTTTACAAATAGTATAATTATGATTGACACCTCTTCCACTACAGCCAACTCAGTAGAAGGAGACACAACCAGGAGTGTTCACATTCCCTAAATTAGGGTCTGACACCACCATAGTGGCATGAATTTCAGTAGAGTAGAACTAGTATAATCGGTACCCACACGTCTTCCACTACAGCCAACCCAGCAGATGGAGACCTAATCAGGCGTCTCGACATTTCTAAAAACTAGTGGCAGACACCACCAAAGTGGCATCAATTTCACTACAGTAGAAATAGCTTAATGAGGATTGACACCTCTTCCACTACAGCCAACCCAGCAGATGGAGACCCAAGTAAGAGTCTCTACATTTTTAGTGGCAAACACCACCAAAGTGGTATCAATTTGACTACTGTAGAAATGAGGTAATAAGGACCGACACCGCTTCCACTACAGCCAAGCCAGCAGATGGAGACCCAGTCAGGAGACTCCACATTTCCAAAAATTAGTGGCAAACACAACCAAAATGGCATCAATTTCACTGCAGTGCAAATAGTATAATTAGGACTGATACCTCTTCCACTATAGCCAACCCAGCAGATGGAGACCCAATCAGGAGTTTCCACATTTCCAAAAGTTAGTGGCAGACACCACCAAAATGGCATCAATTTCACCACAGTACAAATAGCATAATGATGAACAGCCAGTTTTCTTCGGCACTTTGTCAACACTCACCATAGCGATTGGGTAGAACTTCTGCCTTAGGCCGAGTATTCTTATAACAACCATGTGAGTGAGTCCTCTGCTAAGTCTCCGTTTTTTGTGGTTTACGGTCAACACCCCCGAATTCCGTTTCCCGTCTCTTCCTCAGTGGACAATCCTGCCGCAGAGTGTCTTGTCAGTGACTTTTCGGTGATTTGGGAAGACACTAGAGCTGCACTTCTACAGTCCTCTGAGCGGATGAAGAGAAACGCTGATAAGAGACGTCTGGATCCGCCTCATCTACGTCTGGGAGACAAGGTCTGGCTTTCCTCTAAGTATGTTTGCCTCAAGATGCCTTCTTACAAGGTGGGTCCTCGATTCATTTGCCCGTTCAAGATTCTGAGAAAAATTAATCCGGCGGCATACAAGTTGAAACTTCCTGCCTCATAACGGATCCACAACTCCTTCCATGTATCACTCCTCAAGCCTGTTGTCCTCAATCCTTTCTCTCATTATCTGGGTACAGCTCCAGTTCCAGTCAGCGCTGAGGACGTTTATGAGGTAGAGAACATTCCGGCTACCAAGAGGGTAAGAGGAAAAACCTTTTTTCTTGTGGATTGGAAGGGGTTTGGTCCTGAGGAGAGGTCTTGGCAGCCCAGGGAGAACATACATACTCCTCCTCTTCTTGAAAAAATTCTTGGGGGCTTGAAAAAGAGGGGGCGTAAAGGGGGGGTACTTTAGCATCGGCGTCTCTGACTCCTGCCGGTCAGAGACGCCGATCCACTCACCACCGCGGCTCCGGTACGGCGTTCCGCTCCCCCCTTGGCCTCATCACAGCGTCTGTCCGGGGTGCGCGCACCGCGCTTAGATCCCCAGTCTCTGTACTTAGGGCACGCGCGCGCTCCCTTCCTCTTAAAGTGGGCGCGCGCGCCCTCCTAAAACCAGTGGCACTGTGGCACCAGACTTAGTAACCCGGGTATCTGCTCCTCCATATTTTGGTCATGATCCTGCCCTATTTCGGGGCTTCATTAATCAGTTTTCACTTCACTTTGAGCTCCTGGCGCACCAGTTCACCTTCGACAGGGCCAAGGTGGCATTCATCATGTCGCACCTCACCTGAGTGACGTTGGCGTGGCTTAACCCTCTGTGGGAGAGAGGGGATCCTCTGGTGTCCGACCTCCAGGCTTTTCTCGCGGCTTTCCGGAAGGTGTACGATGAGCCCAGACGAAAATCTTCGACTGCCTCCTCTCTTCTCTGTTATGATCTGCTACAGTGACTAAGGAAAGACAGGAGATCTGTCCCTACAATAGAACTAAACTAGATCCCTACGATGTAACGGGGAACCTGATCCTGCGATCAGACCCGCTAAAGTCCTCGGCTAGTCTGTACAAAGACCTATAGATGTGAGGGAGGGATCCCTACAAGAACTAGGGACTGTGATAAGTTGGACACCTCCTAGCAGAAATAGTAGCAGTCAAAGACAAACACACAACAAAAAGCATAGAGGTCAGAAGACCTAGCAAAACTAACAGAGAACGGCAACAGAGCACCAAGCTAGCTCAGGAGTAGTAAATACAATGAAGTCCAGCAAGGCCAGGAGGGCGGAGCCAGATTAAATAGGCAAAAATGGTCATGTGACCAGCAAACTAAAAAAAACCTAACAGGAGAGTTCTAACAGTACCCCCTCTTCTAAGAGGATCCTCCGGATCCCCTAGGCCCAGGCTTACCAGGAAACCTCCTGTGAAACGCTCTGACAAGTCTGGAAGCAGAAACATCATCCGCCCTCACCCATGAGTTATCCTCAGGTCCGAAACCCTTCCAAGCGACGAGATACTGCAAACTCCCTCTATACCGTCTGGAATTTAGGATGCGGGAAATTTCATATTCCCCGTCCTCCACCACCGGAGGAACAGTGGCAGAGGCGTCACCATCCAACACATCAGCTTTTTTCAACAGAGAAACATGAAACACCGGGTTAATCTTCCAGGACGTAGGAACCTCCAACCTAACAGCAGATTGGTTAACTATCTGAAGCACCTTAAAGGGCCCTACGAACTTGGGACCCAATTTTTTAGAAGGAATCCTCAATCGCAGATTCTTAGAGGACAACCAAACCATGTCACCAATAGCAAACAAAACCTCTTGCCGTTTCCTATCAAAGTACCTCTTAGATTTTTTGTTAGCCTCCTGAAGATTAGCATGCACTTCCGTCCAAACTCTCTCCAAATCACCGGAAAAACTCTCCTCCTCAGGCACAGCCGAAACCAATTTGGAGAATGACCCAAAAGATGGATGTCTCCCAGAGCAACAAAAAAAGGTGAACACCCAGCAGAAGAGGATGTATGGTTGTTAAGAGCAAATTCAGCAAGTGGCAGAAACTCAGACCACCCCTCTTGATTGTCTGCCACAAAACAACGCAAGAACTGCTCAACATCCTGGTTCTTCCTTTCTGTCTGGCCATTAGACTCAGGATGATATCCGGATGAAAACGACAAATGAACTCCCAACCTGTCACAAAAGGCACGCCAAAAACGAGCCACGAACTGAGGTCCCTTATCAGAAACAATGTCAGTAGGAACACCATGTAGTCTGACAATTTCCTTGACAAAGGCCTTAGCGAGTGTCGTAGCGCAAGGAAGTTTGATGAAGGGAACCAAGTGACACATCTTGCTAAAACGGTCCACGACCACCCAGATGACCGTGAAACCTTCAGAGGGGGGAAGGTCGGTAATAAAGTCCATAGCCAGATGTGTCCAAGGTGCACTAGGAACCTCCAGAGGGCAAAGCAACCCCGCAGCAGGAGCATGCGAAGACTTGGATCTAGCACACACAGTACATTGGCGCACCCACTTAATGACTTCCTTCTGCCATCCAGGCCACCAAAAACTGCGACCCACAAGTCTCTTGGTCTCAGAAATTCCTGGATGACCTGCCAACCGAGACTCATGACACTCAACAAACAAATCTCTCCTAAAGGTCCTAGGCACAAACAACCTCCCATGGGGAGTGTTAGATGGGGCATTCTCCTGAGCTTTAAGTATCTCATCCTCCAAAACGGAGTCCAAAGCAGCAATCACAACACCTTCTTGTAAAATGCTCACCTCTTCCTCCTCAACACCGACCATGGCAGAAAAGCTGCGAGACAAAGCATCCGCTTTAACATTCTTGGTACCCGGGATGTAAGTAACGGAAAAATTAAACCGCGAGAAAAAAAGTGCCCACCTAGCCTGACGGGCATTCAAGCGCTTGGCAGCATCAAGATAGATCAGATTTTTATGATCAGTGAAAACCTGAATGGGAAATTCAGCACCTTCCAAGAGGTGACGCCAGTGTTCAAATGCGAGTTTAATCGCCAGCAATTCCCGATTACCAATATCGTAATTAAGTTCAGTCTCAGAAAATTTTTTTGAAAAAAAGGCACAGGGATGTACTCCATCCTTGTTTTCCTGAGACAACACCGCACCGACCCCCACCGAAGAAGCATCAACCTCAACCAAAAACGGCTTAGTCACATCAGGCTGCATAAGGATGGGAGCAGAGGTGAACCTCTCCTTTAGAAACACAAAAGCTTCAATGGCCTCAGAAGTCCACTGAACCGCATTAGCACCTTTCCTGGTGAGATCGGTCAGCGGTTTGACAATAATAGAAATTTTTTTTATGAATTTTCTGTAATAATTGGCGAAACCCAAAAAACCTCTGTATCGATTTCAAACCAATAGGCCTAGGCCATTCCTGCACAGCTTGAACTTTAACCGGGTCCATCTCAAAACCTTCACTGGAGATAATGTAGCCCAAAAAACTAATTCTCTGTACAGCGAACTCAAATTTCTCCAGCTTAGCAAAAAGCGAATTGTCCATTAATAACTGTAATACCTCACGTACGCTCCGCCAATGAGACTCCAGATCAGGCGAATAAATCAGAATGTCATCCAAATACACAACCACATTTTTGCCAATTAAAGGTCTAAGGATGTCATTAATAAGATTCTGAAAAAATGCTGGAGTATTGGTAAGACCAAAAGGCATCACCAGGTTCTCAAAATGACCCACAGGAGTGTTAAAAGCAGTCTTCCATTCATCACCCTCCTTCATGCGCAACAAATTGTATGCCCCCCGGAGATCAATTTTAGAGAACCACTTGGCCCCCACTAACTGGTTAAATAAATCAGGAATCAATGGCAGTGGGTAAGGATTGCGTACAGTAATTTTATTAATCTCACGAAAGTCCAGACAAGGACGTAAACCGCCATCTTTTTTTTTTAGAAAAAAAAATCCAACAGTCACAGGAGACTTGGAAGGCCTAATGTGACCGGCGGCCAAGCTTGTCTGTATGTATTCCTCCAAAGCCTTTCTCTCAGGAATAGTAAGATTAAATAAACGACTTTTAGGAAGAGTCGCTCCAGGGACAAATTCAATGGTACAATCATAGTCTCTAAGGGGAGGCAAAATTTGTGACTCCTCCTCAGAAAAAACTCTCCAAAAATGCTGAATAGGTACAGGTAATTCCCCTTTATCCACAGCAGCAATGCGCCCGTTACAACACTTGTCATAACACTTAGGGCTCCAGGACTTAATTTCATTGGTAGACCAATCCAGTACAGGATTGTGCAATTTTAACCAGGGTAACCCCAATATTACTGGAGAAGGCAAATTATCCAATACCACCAAATCCAAATTCTCTTGATGAATACCATTAATAGTGAGGGGAAATTCACAGACCTTATGAGTAACACTCTTCAAGGGAGAGCCATCAACAGAAACCACAGCAATAGGGGATGACAAAGTTTTAGGTTCTAATCTAAGTTTTTCCAAGAATCCCCCATCAATCACATTCAGAGTAGAACCACAATCCACAAATACCCGAAATTCAATTAATTCATCCTGAGCAGCAGTAGTGGCAGATAGGAATACTCCCTTAGAATTTAAACAGGCTATACGTGCATGACTGACCATTTTTTTTTTCTTTCTTCATACGAAGCACACAGTTCTTAATAAAATGACCAGAATTTCCGCAATAGAAGCACAAGCCTTCAGAAAGCCTGCGGTCTTTTTCCTGAGAGCGGGGTGCCATCGCCCCAATCTCCATCGGCTCTCCATTGTCAGCACAGACCCTCTCAGGACTCGGAGCTGACATAGCAGAGGATTTGCTCTCATTAACCCTTGCACGCAGTCTCCTGTCCACCCGTATAGCTAATTGCATTGCCTCCTGCAAGTTTCCAGGTGTGGGATAAGCAATCAGTAAATCCTTAACCCTTTCACCTAGCCCTGCAAGAAACAAGCTTTTCAAAGCTGAATGGTTCCACCCCACCTGGGCAGACCACCGACGGAAGTGAGAACAATATTTTTCCACATTACCTGATCCCTGCCTCAGATGTCTCAATTCAGACTCAGCAGATGAGACACGATCAGGATCATCGTACAACAAACCCAAAGCAGAAAAAAAACTATCCACTGATCTAAAGCACGGATCACTAGGTTGGAGAGAGAAGACCCATCCCTGAGGATCTTTGCGCAAAAGTGACATTATGAACCCTATGCACTGTGATTCATCACCAGAGGATCCGGATCTCAAACGAAAATACAACAAACAAGCATTTTTAAAAGAAAAAAATTCTTGTTGTTCGCCAAAAAATAAATCAGGCAGACGTACCTTTGGTTCCACAAAATGTGCTCCAGAACAGCTACTCACGTGTTGTTGGAGCTTGGCCACCTCCAGAGAGAGTCCCTGCAAGCGTTGAGCCAAATCTTGAACCGAGACCATGATGGAAAACTGGAGGTCTTTCCTTAGAGAATTTTTTTTTTTTTTCTTTTAAGGCTGGACTTACTGTTATGATCTGCTACAGGGACTAAGGAAAGACAGGAGATCTGTCCCTATAATTGAACTAAACTAGATCCCTACGATGTAACGGGGAACCTGATCCTGCGATCAGACCTGCTAAAGTCCTCGGCTAGTCTGTACGAAGACTTATAGATGTGAGGGAGGGATCCCTACAAGAACTAGGGACTGGGATAAGTTGGACACCTCCTAGCAGAAATAGTAGCAGTCAAAGACAAACACACAACAAAAAGCATAGAGGTCAGAAGACCTAGCAAAACTAACAGAGAACGGCAACAGAGCACCAAGCTAGCTCAGGAGTAGTAAATACAATGAAGTCCAGCAAGGCCAGGAGGGCGGAGCCGGATTAAATAGGCAAAAATGGTCATGTGACCAGCAAACTAAAAAAAACCTAACAGGAGAGTTCTAACATTCTCCAACTCCGCCAAGGGAGTCTCTCTGTGGGTCAGTAAGCCATGCGTTTCTGCACCATCGCATCTGAACTTGCCTGGAACAATGAGGCTCTGGTGTCTACCTTTTGGGAGGGCCTTTCCGGACAGATCAAGGATGAGCTAGCCGGTCGTGACATACCTACCTCTCTGGACGACCTGGTGTCATTAGCTACATAGATCGACATTCGTTTTCAGGAGCGTTCTAAGGAGGCGACCCATGAGAGAAGATCCCTGCGCCTCGCACCAACCTTCCAAAGGCCAGTCTCGCAACCAACATCCCCGCCAGTTTCTTCTCCAGGGTCTATGCTAATAGACCAAGTTAAGATGGTCAAGTGTCGCCAGGAGGCCCGCCGCGCCGAGGGGAGTTGCTTCTACTGTGGCAATATAGAGCATCTAATCCGCTCCTGTCCGGTGAGACCGGGAAACTCCAGTGTCTGGGACCGCTCGGAGAGGTCGTCCTAGGCAAAAGTTCTTGCTCTCCGCCCTTGAATCTGTCCGTTTCGGTTACCAGTGACAAGACCCGCTTCTTCGAGACTGCCTATCTGGATTCTGGAGCCGCTGGGAACCTCATTCAACAGGCCGTTGAGCGATATCAGATTCCTACTATATGTCTGGCTGATCCTTTAGCGGTTTCCTCCATGGACGGAAAGCTTCTCTCTGAGACCATCTTGTTTGTCACTGAGCCTGTAACTCTTCAGGTGGGAATTCTACATTCGGAGAAGATCTCCTTCTACGTGTTGTCCGGTCTCTCTCATCCCCTCTTGCTTGGCCTCCCTTGGTTACAGAGACATAAGCCCATCCTGAATTGGAGCTAGGGTGAGGTCAGGAATGTCATAAGTCCTGTCTGGTTCCTGTTCGTCCTGCTCGACCTCTGTCTACTCCAGCTAACCTACCTGGCCTGCCGGCACCCTACTGGTCATATGCGGATGTCTTTGATAAAAAGGAGGCAGAGACACTACCACCTCATAGGCCGTATGATTGCACCATCGACCTAATACCTGGTGCTTCACCTCCTCGCTGGCGAATCTACCCCTTGTCGTGGCCAAGACCCATGCTATGTCTCTGAGTACATAGAAGAGAATCTTGTTTGGGGATTTATCCAGAAATCCACCTTTCCAACTGGAGCAAGATTCTTCTTCGTCAAAAAGAAAGACGGCTCTCTTTGTCCATATATCGACTATAGGGGCCTAAACCAGATTACCATCAAAAATAAGTACCCCCTGCCTCTCATCTCGGAGTTGTTTGACCGCCTAAAAGGCGCAAAGATCTTCACTAAGCTTGATCTTTGAGGGGCATACAATCTGGTCCAGATTCGCCAGGGAGACGAGTGGAAGACGGCGTTCAACACTCGGGATGGTCACTACGAGTACCATGTGATGCCCTTCGGTCTCTGTAATGCTCCAGCCATCTTGGAGGAGTTAGTGAACAACATCTTCCGAGATCTCCTGTATTCCTGCGTGGTTGTGTACCTGGACGATATCTTGGTGTTCTCTACTGATCTGCCCTCTCATCGGAGGGATGTTCGTCAGGTACTGCTGAGGCTCCATAAGAATCGCCTGTATGCTAAGTACGAAAAATCCGTCTTTAAGCAGACCTCCCTACCATTTTTGGGGTATATCATCTAAGAGACCGGACTGCAGATGGATCCCGAGAAGGTGTCTGCCATCTTAAAGTGGCCCCGACCTGAGGGGTTGAAGACTATTCAGCGGTTTCTGGGATTCGCTAACTATTACCGCCTCTTCATTCCTCATTTCTCCTCCCGAACTGCTCCCATCTCTGCTCTCACCCGTAAAGGGGCAAATCACAGGGAATGGACTTCCGAGGCGGAAAGTGCCTTTGCCTCTCTTAAGCAAGCTTTCTCCTCTGCTCCAGTGCTACAACGTCCACATTGCAATAAACAGTTCTTCTTGGAGGTTGATGCCTCTTCCTCCGGGACAGGAGCAGCGCTCACCCAGAAATCCTCGTCCGGACGAATGGTGACCTGCGGCTTATTCTCCAAACTCTTTTCTCCGACCGAGCGCAATTACTCCATAGGAGATCGAGAACTGCTGGCCATCAAATTAGCTTTGGAGGAGTGGCGCTACTTGCTTGAAGGGGCCCTGGATTCGGTGGCCATCTACACTGACCATAAAAACCTCGCTTACTTGCAGACCGCCCAAAGGCTAAATCCGTGTCAAGTCAGATGGTCTCTGTTCTTTGTTCATTTCAGCTTTACTCTCCATTACCGCCCGGCAGACAAGAATATTAAAGCTGACGTTCTATCCCGCTCTTCTCTGTCTGCTGACCCAGAGGAGGAGCCTCTACACACCATTGACAAGAATAAACTTCATAAGGGGAGGTTCCCCCCACCCATGAGACCTATTGTCTCTGGGATAGGGTCATATAGTGAACATTTGTCCCAATGGGTGGACTCTCTTTTGCAGCCGGTGGTACAAATTTGTCCAGGCTATATAAAGGATACAAATCACTTGTTAAGCCTTTTGGAACGGGTTGTATGGGAGGAAAAACACACATGGGTTGCATGTGATATTGAATCCTTTTATTCTTGTATTCCACATGCCTTGGGAATAAAAGCGGTCTCTGAGATGTTGCAGAAATATTCGAATTATTCCCCAGACTTGATTTCCTTTGTTTGTTTGGCACTTGAATTCCTATTAAGCCATAACTATTTTCTGTATGATAATAAATATTTTTTACAATGCCGGGGTGCCTCAATGGGCGCAAAATTTTCCCCTTCTTTTGCTAATTTGTTCGTTTCTTGGTGGGAAGAGTCAAGTATTTTTTCAGCTGACAACCCTTTCCAATACAGTATACCACATTACTAGATGGTGGCCCGATTCTAGCGCATCAGGTATTCTAGAACATGTATGCGGCCGATCGGGCGCAATTAGCTAAGCGGTGTTTAAATTTGGCGCCAAAATCGCTGATTGATCGTGGCCGGCGGCCTCGACCAATCAGCAGAGCGTTGTTTAAATCTGGCGCTAATCTCGCTGATTGGTCGCAGCTGGCGGCCGCGACCAATCAGTAGAACGGGGTTTAAATTTGGCGCAAATCTCGCTGATTGATCGCGGCCGGCTGCCACGACCAATCAGCAGAGCGGTGTTTAAATTTGGCGCCAATCAGCAGAGCGTTGTATAAATTTGGTGCCAATCTCGCTGATTGGTCGCGGCTGGCGGCGGTAACCAATCAGCAGAGCAGCGTTTAAATTTTGCGCCAAAATCGCTGATTGGTCGCGGCTGGCGGCCGCGACCAATCAGCAGAGTGGGGTTTCAATTTGGCGCCAATAATGCTGATTGTTCGCGGCTGGCCACCGTGACCAATCAGCAGAGTGGGGTTTAAATTTGGCGCCAAAATCGCTGGTTGGTCGCGGCTGGCGGCCACGACCAATCAGCAGAGCGGGGTTTAAATTTGGCGCCAATAATGCTGATTGGTCGCGGCCAGCGACCGCGACCAATCAGCAGAGCGGTGTTTACATTTTCCGCCCATATCGCTGATTGGTCGCGGCCGGCCACCGTGACCAATCAGCAGAGCGGCGTTTAAATTTGCCGCCCATATCGCTGATTGGTTGCGGCCGGCCACCGTGACCAATCAGCAGAGCAGGGTTTAAATTTGGCGCCAATAATGCTGATTGGTCGCGGCCAGCGACCGTGACCAATCAGCAGAGCGGCGTTTAAATTTGCCGCCCATATCGCTGATTGGTCGCGGCCGGCCACCGCGACCAATCAGCTGAGCGGCGTTTAAATTTTCCTTCCATATCGCTGATCGGTCGCGGCCGGCCACCGCGACCAATCAGCAGAGTGGCGTTTAAATTTGCCGCGCATATCACTGATTGGTCGCGGCCTGCCACCGCGACCAATCAGCAGAGCGGCGTTTAAATTTTCCTTCTATATCGCTGATTGGTCGGGGGCGTCGACCGCGACTAATCAGCGTCGCATTATTGAGGACCGGGGAGCGGCGCTGCTTGTGCGGCTACTTCCGCTGCGAGAAGTCGGGAGATGAGCGGCTGCTCGCAGCAGAAGCATCCCGACCGGCGGCGCCTCTCCCCGGTCCTCCGTTCACACTTGCCGTCCGGAGATCAGCGGGCCAAGCCGCTGATCTCCCGACGTTAGCTGCATGGAGGTGAGCGGCGCCGCCTGTCGGGGTACTTGTGCTGCCAGCAGCGGGGAGATGAGCAACTAGCGCCGCTCATCTCCCGGCTGCATCGCCGCTGACCTCCATGCGGCAGATGAGCCGCTAACGGCCGCCATCTTTTTCTGAAATCCCACGTCGCTGATTGGCCGCGGCCGGACCAATGAGCGACGCGGGACTTCCTTGACAGACAGCGGCTGGACCAATGAGCGACGCGGGATTTCCTGGACAGACAGACAGACAGACAAACGGGATAAGACAATTATATATATAAATGCTAGATATATGGATGATATGATCATTCTGTGGTCCACAGACGTTGCCAATGTTCCCCAATTTATGGAATATGTTAATGCCAACAATTGCAATCTTTTTTTTACTTACAGGTGCAGTAAGGCAGAGATTAGTATTTTGGATTTAAAAATTTCTGCAAATGTATCTGATGGTAAAGTAAAAACATCGACTTTTCGTAAAGAAACCATGGGAAATACTATCCTCAGAGCTGATTCTTGTCATCCAAGACACGTAAGGGTTAATATTCCAAGGGGTGAGATGTATAGATCTAAAAGAAACTGCAGTGACCACGAATGTTATATCCAGGAGAGAAATGATATCTGCAGTAGACTCAAAGAAAGAGGTTATCAGGACTGGTCTCTTACCAGAGCAATTAAATCAGTGGAAAAAATTCCCCGGTCAGATATGGTGGGCAAGTGTAAAAATCAGCAGAGACGGAAAAATAATAAAAAAACGGTATTTGTAGCAACATGCAGCAAGGAATATAGTCAGATTGAATCAATTATTAAAAAATATTTGCCAATGTTAAAAAGTGACCAAATCTTAGATAACATTCTGAAGGAAGGCTGCTTATTTTCAACTAGGAAAGCTCCAACTTTGTCCAATATTTTATCACCAAGTCTGGTGATGACAGGTTTGGGAAATAGAATATGGCTATCTACAAGGGTTTTTTTTAAATGTGGTAATAATAAGTGTGGTACATGTAGATATGCAGTGAATACTAAACAATTTCAGAAAATAGCGAAACCAGAAATGTTTAAAATTCAGAATTTTATCCACTGCAGAAGCTCATATGTCATTTATATAATTACCTGCAATGTCTGTAATCTCTCATACATAGGCTGCACTACGAGGAAATTGCGACATCGTATTAACGAGCATCTTCGTGATTCAGTGAACGGCGAAGCCTGTAATCCATCCAATGTATCCAAGCATTTTTTTCAAGTACATGGAGGAGATCTGAGGGGTTTCCCATTCTTTGGGATACAAAGAGTCAACAAGCCTAGGAGAGGTGGGGCTTGGAGACAGAAACTCCTGAGTCAGGAAACCTATTGGATTCTGATGAAGGAGACCGCCCACCCCACCAGCCTGAATAAACGCTCGGATTTGATTCTATTCTATTAAAACTGTTCACGAATCACATTTATAGCACCTTGTTACAATATTGTAATTTGTTTTTAAACTTGTATATGTGTTTTGCATTGGCATTTTAAAATGTGTTTGATACAGAGGTTTTGTAAGTCATGTGACAAGGGAGGCGGGACATGTTTGCTCGGCTAGTTTAAAATTCCCATGCCACAGCCATACAGCTAGGTTATGATTAAGGGGCACACATAGCCCTGAAACGCGTAAACCAGTGTCCTGGGACCTTGCTGTATTAAGCCCTCCACCTTCAAAAATGTATGCCTGTGTTTTTATACCTAAGAATTTTTTGGAACAAAGCTTTGGAACATATTGCTTTGGTACCGGATTTCTTCATATTTCTATTGGACTCTTCGAGGATTGCAGCCAGGCACAAAGGGACAGATGAGCAGGAAAAAAAACGTTTCCTTTATTTATGATTGGCCCTCCAGAATAATGACTGTTGCTCCGTTTGACTCTGGGGTCATTCGTCCAAACTGGCTGGTCATGCCGGCCAGAGTAAGACGCTTCTGCTTATTGCCCGACATTATTGGTGGCCCACCCTGCGCATGGATGTTGCGGATTTTTTCGCGGCTTGTTCCTCCTGTGCCCGTAACAAGATACCTAGGCACCTTCCAGCTGGTCGTCTTCTTCCTCTCCCCGTGCCTTCTGCTCCTTGGCAACACATTGCTATGGACTTCATCACTGATCTTCCGGTATCTGCCGGTTTTACCGTTATATGGGTGGTCGCTGACCTCTTCTCCAAGATGGCCCACTTCATTCCTTTGCCTGGTCTTCTGTCCACACCTGTGCTGGCTAAGGACTTCATCCGTCACATCTTTCGTCTCCACAGCTTACCCCTCCACATTGTCTCGAACAGAGGAGTTCAGTTCACTTCTCGCTTCTGGAGAGCCATGTGCAAGCTGCTGGATGTCGCTTTGGACTTTTCTTCGGCCTATCATCCTCAGTACAATGGTCAAGTGGAACATATTAATCAGATCCTCACCATTTTTCTTCGGCACTTTGTCAACGCTCACCATAGCGATTGGGTAGAACTTCCGCCTTAGGCCGAGTATTCTTATAACAACCATGTGAGTGAGTCCTCTGCTAAGTCTCCGTTTTTTGTGGTTTACAATCAACACCCCCAAATTCCGTTTCCTGTCTCTTCTTCAGTGGACAATCCTGCCGCAGAGTGTCTCGTCAATGACTTTTCGGTGATTTGGAAAGACACTAGAGCTGCACTTCTACAGTCCTCTGAGCGGATGAAGAGACACACCGATAAGAGACGTCTGGATTCGCCTCTTTTCCGTCCGGGAGACAAGGTCTGGCTTTCCTCTAAGTATGTTTGCCTCAAGATGCCTTCTTACAAGTTGGGTCCTCGATTCATTTGCCCGTTCGAGATTCTGAGCCAAATTAATCCGGTGGCGTACAAGCTGAAACTTCCTGCCTCATAACGGATCCCCACCTCCTTCCATGTGTCACTCCTCAAGCCTGTTGTCCTCAATCCTTTCTCTCATTATCCGTGTACAGCTCCAGATCCAGTCAGCGTTGAGGACGTTTTTGAGGTAGAGAACATTCTGGCTACCAAGAGGGTAAGAGGAAAAAGCTTTTTTCTTGTGGATTGGAAGGGGTTTGGTCCTGAGGAGAGGTCTTGGCAGCCCAGGAAGAACATACATGCTCCTCCTCTTCTTGAAAAGTTTCTTGCGGGCTTGAAGAAGAGTTGGGGATACTGTAGCGTCGGCATCTCTGCCTCCTGCCCGTCAGAGACGCCGATCTACTCACCACCGCGGCTCTGGTCTGGCGTTCCATGCTCCTCCGCCCGGCCTCATCACAGTGCCTGTCCGCGGCGCGCACACCGTGCATAGATCCCCAGTCTCTGTACTTAGGGCACGCGCGCGCTCCCTTCCTCTTAAAGGGGACACGCACGCCGTCCTAAAAAGTCCCCGGCCAATAGCCGGAGTACTGCCCCTACTTACAACCCCTCCTCCATAATGGAGGTGCCTGTGCAAAGTTGTTCTTTGTGTGCTAACACTCTCCCCAGCCCTCAGGTTCCAATGCCCGCCAGCCTGTCTATCAGCCGTGCCCACCTGTCTATCTATCAGCTGTGCCCGCTGTTAAATAATAATTATGGATATTCATTTTCTTCTTAATTCTGAATTCTGTACCATACATTGCATAAGATTGCATCAGCCTCGTGCTAGGGTTTCTAGATGACATGCGCTATTTGTGTGTGTATTTTTTGTTCACTACCATATGCGGAATAACAGGTGCTATAAAAGCCCATGTTAGAGACAGGGGGGCTCTTGCAATTCCACAGGACACAGGACAAGGATCTGTGTGTAAACCAGCTGCTGATGTAGGCCCAAGGAAACACGTTCTTTACCCGGACACATGGTGTCATCTTGACACGTGTGCTGGACACAGACAGACGCAATCTACCATCCAGGATCCCAGGAAAATATGGGTGAATCTCAACAATTAAGCTAATTATGGACAAATGGACAATGTCTTTGTAACTAGCTATTGTATTTACCTTCTGCAATCATTCTTTTTAATGGACAACCCGAGAATAAATAGATACATTTTTTTTAAAGAATATCTTGATATTGATACTTTGAGTGTTAGAACTCCTCTTGTTAGGTTTTTTTCTAGTTTGCTGGTCACATGACCTTTTTTGCCTATTTAATCCGGCTCCGCCCTCCTGGCCTTGCTGGACTTCATTGTAATTTCTACTCTTGAGCTAGCTTGGTGCTCTGTTACCTTTCTCTGTCAGTTTTGCTAGGTCTTCGGACCTTTATGTTCTATGTTGTTTGTTTGTCTTATTTCTGCTACAATTTCTGCTAGGAGGTGTCCATCTTTCTCCCAGTCCCTAGTTCTTGTATAGGTCTTCGTTCAGACTAGCCGAGGACTTTAGCGGGTCTGATCGCAGGATCAGGTTCCCCGTTACATCGTAGGGATCCAGCTTAGTTCCATTGTAGGGACAGATCTCCTGTCTTTCCTTAGTGCTTGTAGCAGATCATAACAGTAAGTCCAGCCCAAAAATTTCTCTAAGGAAAGACCTCCAGTTTCCATCATGGTGTCGGTTCAGGATTTGGCTCAATGCTTGCACGGACTCTCTCTGGAGGTGGCCAAGCTCCAACAACACGTGAGTAGCTGTTCTGGAGCACATTTTGTAGAGCCAAAGGTACGTCTGCCTGATCTATTTTTTGGTGAACAACAAGATTTTTTTTCGTTTAAAAATGCTTGTTTATTGTATTTTCGTTTAAGACCCCGATCCTCTGGTGATGAATCACAGCGCATAGGGTTCATAATGTCACTTTTGCGCAAAGAACCTCAGGGATGGGCCTTTTCTCTCCAACCTAGTGATCCGTGCTTTAGATCAGTGGATAGTTTTTTTTCTGCTTTGGGGTTGTTGTATGATGATCCTGATCGTGTCTCATCTGCTGAGTCTGAATTAAGACGTTTGAGGCAGGGATCAGGTAATGTGGAAAATTATTGTACTCACTTCCGTCGGTGGTCTGCTCAGGTTGGGTGGAATGAATCAGCTTTGAAAAGTTTGTTTCTTGTGGGGCTAGGTGAAAGGGTTAAGGATCTGCTGATTGCTTATCCTTCACCTGGAAACTTGCAGGAAGCAATGCAATTAGCTATACGGGTGGACAGGAGACTGCGTGCAAGGGTTAATGAGAGTAAATCCTCTGCCATGTCAGCTCCAAGTCTTGAGAGGGTCTGTACTGATATCGGAGAGCCGATGGAGATTGGGGCGATGTCACCCCGCTCTCAGGAAAAAGACCGCAGATTTTCTGAAGGTTTGTGCTTTTATTGCGGATAATCTGACCATTTCATTAAGAACTGTGTGCTTCGTATGAACAAAGAAAAAAAAAAGGTCAGTTACGCTCGTATAGCCTGTTTAAATACTAAGGGTGTACTTCTTTCTGCTACTACCACTGCTCAGGAAGAATTAATTGAATTTCGGATATTTGTGGATTGTGGTTCTACTCTGAATTTGATTGATGGGGGATTCCTGGAAAAACTTAAATTAAAACCCAAACCTTTGTCATCCCCTATTGCTGTGGTTTCTGTCGATGGCTCTCCCTTAAAGAGTGTTACTCACAAGGTCTGTGAATTTCCCCTCACTATTAATGGTATTCACCAAGAGAATTTGGATTTGGTAGTATTAAATAATTTGCCTTCTCCAGTAGTGTTGGGGTTACCCTGGTTAAAATTGCATAATCCTGTACTGGATTGGTCTACCAATGAAATTAAGTCCTGGAGCCCTAAGTGTTATGACAAGTGTTGTAATGGGCGCATTGCTGCTGTGGATAAAGGGGAATTACCTGTACCTATTCAGGATTTTTGGAAAGTTTTTTCTGAGAAGGAATCGCAAATTTTGCCTCCTCATAGAGACTATGATTGTACCATTGAATTTGTCCCTGGAGCGACTCTTCCTAAAAGTCGTTTATTTAATCTTACTATTCCTGAGAGAAAGGCTTTGGAGGAATACATACAGACAAGCTTGGCCGCCGGTCACATTAGGCCTTCCAAGTCTCCTGTGGCTGTTGGATTTTTTTTTGTTAAAAAAAAGGACGGCGGTTTATGTCCTTGTCTGGACTTTCGTGAGATTAATAAAATTACTGTATGCAATCCTTACCCATTGCCATTGATTTCTGATTTGTTTAACCAGTTAGTGGGGGCCAAGTGGTTCTCTAAAATTGATCTCCGGGGGGCATACAATTTGTTGTGCATGAAGGAGGGTGATGAATGGAAGACTGCTTTTAACACTCCTGTGGGTCATTTTGAGAATCTGGTTATGCCTTTTGGTCTTACCAATGCTCCAGCATTTTTTCAGAATCTTATTGATGACATCCTTAGACCTTTGATCGGCAAAAATGTGGTTGTGTATTTGGATGACATTTTGATTTATTCGCCGGATCTGGAGTCTCATTGGCGGAGCCTACGTGAGGTTTTACAGTTAATAATGGACAATTCGCTTTTTGCTAAGCTAGAGACATGTGAGTTCGCTGTACAGAGAATTAGTTTTTTGGGTTACATTATCTCCAATGAAGGTTTTGAGATGGATCCGGTTAAAGTTCAAGCTGTGCAGGAATGGCCTAGGCCTATTGGTTTGAAATCGATACAGAGGTTTTTGGGTTTCGCCAATTATTACAGAAAATTCATAAAGAATTTTTCTATTATTGTCAAACCACTGACCGATCTCACCAGGAAAGGTGCTAATGCGGTTCAGTGGGCTTCTGAAGCTTTTGTGTTTCTAAAGGAGAGGTTCACCTCTGCTCCCATCCTTATGCAGCCTGATGTGACTAAGCCGTTTTTGGTTGAGGTTGATGCTTCTTCTGTGGGGGTCGGTGCGGTGATGTCTCAGGAAAACAAGGATGGAGTACATCCCTGTGCTTTTTCTTCAAAAAAAAATTCTGAGACTGAACTTAATTACGATATTGGTAATCGGGAATTGCTGGCGATTAAACTCGCATTTGAACACTGGCGTCATCTCTTGGAAGGTGCTGAATTTCCCATTCAGGTTTTCACTGATCATAAAAATCTGATCTATCTTGATGCTGCCAAGTGCTTTAATGCCCGTCAGGCTAGGTGGGCACTTTTTTTCTCGCGGTTTAATTTTTCCGTTACTTACATCCTGGGTACCAATAATGTTAAAGCTGATGCTTTGTCTCGCAGCTTTTCTCCAATGGTCGGTGCTGAGGAGGAGGAGGAGAGCATTTTACAGGAAGGTGTTGTGATTGCTGCTTTGGACTCCATTTTGGAGGATGAGATTCTTAAAGCTCAGGAGAATGCCCCGTCTAGAACTCCCCATGGGAGGTTGTTTGTGCCTAGGACCTTTAGGAGAGATTTGTTTGTTGAGTGTCATGAGTCTCGGTTGGCAGGTCATCCAGGAATTTCTGAGACCAAGAGACTTGTGGGTCGCAGTTTTTGGTGGCCTGGATGGCAAAAGGAAGTCATTAAGTGGGTGCGTCAATGTACTGTGTGTACTAGATCTAAGTCTTCGCATGCTCCTGCTGTGGGGTTGCTTTGCCCTCTGGAGGTTCCTAGTGCACCTTGGACACATCTGGCTATGGACTTTATTACTGACCTTCCCCCCTCTGAGGGTTTCACGGTCATCTGGTTGGTCGTGGACCGTTTTAGCAAGATGTGTCACTTGGTTCCCTTCATCAAACTGCCCTGCGCTACGACACTCGCTAAGGCCTTTGTCAAGGAAATTGTCAGACTACATGGCGTTCCTACTGACATTGTTTCTGATAGGGGACCTCAGTTCATGGGTCATTTTTGGCGTGCCTTTTGTGACAGGTTGGGAGTTCATTTGTCGTTTTCATCCGGATATCATCCTGAGTCTAATGGCCAGACAGAAAGAAAGAACCAGGATGTTGAGCAGATTTTGCATTGTTTTGTGGCAGACAATCAGGAGGGGTGGTCTGAGTTTCTGCCACTTGCTGAATTTGCTCTTAACAACCATACATCCTCTTCTGCTGGGTGTTCGCCTTTTTTTTGCTGTTCTGGGAGACATCCGTCTTTTGGGTCATTCTCCAAATTGATATCGGCTGTGCCTGAGGAGGAGAGTTTTTCCGGTGATTTGGAGAGAGTTTGGACGGATGTGCGTGGTAATCTTCAGGAGGCTAACAAAAAATCTAAGAGGTAATTTGATAGGAAACGGCAAGAGGTTTTGTTTGCTATTGGTGACATGGTTTGGTTGTCCTCTAAGAATCTGCGATTGAGGATTCCTTCTAAAAAATTGGGTCCCAAGTTTGTAGGGCCCTTTAAGGTGCTTCAGATAGTTAACCAATCTGCTGTTAGGTTGGAGGTTCCTACCTCCTGGAAGATTAACCCGGTGTTTCATGTTTCTCTGTTGAAAAGAGCTGATGTGTCGGATGGTGACGCCTCTGCCACTGTTCCTCCGGTGGTGGAGGATGGGGAATATGAAATTTCCCGCATCCTAAATTCTAGACGGTATAGAGGGAGTTTGCAGTATCTCGTCGCTTGGAAGGGTTTCGGACCCGAGGATAACTCATGGGTGAGGGCGGATGATGTTTCTGCTTCTAGACTTGTCAGAGCGTTTCACAGGAGGTTTCCTGATAAGCCCGGGCCTAGGGGATCCGGAGGATCCTCTTAGAAGAGGGGGTACTGTTAGAACTCTCCTGTTAGGTTTTATCTAGTTTGCTGGTCACATGACCTTTTTTGCCTATTTAATCCGGCTCCGCCCTCCTAGCCTTGCTGGACTTCATTGTAATTTCTACTCTCGAGCTAGCTTGGTGCTCTGTTACCTTTCTCTGTCAGTTTTGCTAGGTCTTCGGACCTTTATGTTCTATGTTGTTTGTTTGTCTTATTTCTGCTACAATTTCTGCTAGGAGGTGTCCATCTTTCTCCCAGTCCCTAGTTCTTGTAGGGATCCCTTCCCTCACATCTATCGGTCTTCATTCAGACTAGCCGAGGACTTTAGCGAGTCTGATCGCAGGATCAGGTTCCCCGTTACATCGTAGGGATCCAGCTTAGTTCCATTGTAGGGACAGATCTCCTGTCTTTCCTTAGTGCTTGTAGCAGATCATAACATTGAGAAGTCCTCGATAGAAAAAATATACAGAAATAAGTATTTTTTTACATTGGCGGGCCTTATCCAGTCCTGATTTTTCATGTTTGCATGTGAATTTCCGTCTTGAACAAAGGGGGGAGAGAAGAGATGAGACGAGCTGAACAGCTGTTGTTCACGTGTCAGGAAATCCACTAACTTTGTCACAAGAATCAGAAAGAACCTACAGATTGAGGACTGATCTATTCTCCAGATGGATTGACAGGCACCAGAAGTACTACAAGGCACCAGAATCAGACGAACTGAGGATAAGACGTGCTGATCACCAAAGCTAAGAAATCTGAAGGTAAGCAAAATATGGATATAATTTCTTCTTTTGCTAAACAAAGTAAGATTAACTTCAAAGTTAATGATGAAACTGACTTAAATGTTTTGTGGCTTAGTTTATATAGCGAATGTGAATTTCAGAATTTACAGTTAAATGCTAAGTTGATATCTTTTCAAAGAGACAAAGAAAAATTGAGAAATATTCTACATTTGGTAGATGTATTTCATAGTCTTGTGTTAGAGAAGTCTAAGCTGGACAAATGTGTAGAAGTAGTGTCAAATGGTGATACTGATTCTGAGTGTAATGTGGAAATTGAACAAGAAGTAAGACACATGTCTGTAACTGAAGGTGACCTTGGGTCTGAGGAAGAGACGGACATACAAAAAACTGACATGGGAGGAGACATGAGTGACATACGAGAAACTGACATATCAAATAACTGACGTAGGAGGAGCTGACATACAAGGGCCACTAAAATAGCAGGAAACTTAGAAGCTACCGAGGCCCAACTCCAAATTAAAATGAGGAAAAATTTGCTAAAATTATACAAAATCATGCCAAAATATAATGTCAAAATCCATGTCTGTAGAAATTCAGAGATATTTGAGAGCTTTTCTGATAAGTTTGATTTATCCAATGAGGAGAGGAATCAATTATTTAAAATGTGGATTCCAGTCACATTTTCCAGACTTTTAAATTTAATGCCCTGTGAAAATGACTCTCCTAATGAATGGAAAAATGATTCGGACAGATTAAAATATTTGATTTATTGTGCCACAAAGGATTTCCCAGACATAGATGATCTTCAAAAATTAAGAATTGGTAGGAAAGAATGTACATATACATTCATGTCCATATTTGAATGGTTGTACAAAGCTCTCATCAAAAATGGAAAATTACAACAAATGATAACAACTTTTGTACAAAAATTCAAATTCTTAAATCCAGTATCTCGAGTTATTGCGTCACAAAAAGTTTCTCTATTTAAATGTGCGCAGTTGCTTGATTTTGTTAGAAAACATGAAAATCGTGAAAAGAAAATAAATCAAGCTAAATTTGTAACACCAGAAAAGGAAAAATATCAGAAGCCAATGAGTCATCCTCAAAATGAAATCTATGAAATACGTAGAAGATTTCATATATGTTATAAGCCATATCAGATGATTCAAAAGTCATTTTTTTCACAGAAAGAGTTAAAACTCAGTCAGAACTGTGACTTCTCTCTAGAAAGGAAAATGGCCAAAATTGACGGACAGAGACAGGTGAGACGACCAGCTCACAGTGACATCATGGAATGTAGACAGAGGAACAGGCAATTATCTGAGTGTTTGAAGGATAGAAAGATGTATTTTCTAAACAGAGCTTTTCTGGAGATTTTTGACAGAGACGGAAGATTTGGTTTAGGTAGTGGCTAAGAAAAAATGTAATTATATGTTGTATCAAAGTGTTATACAATGTATCATTAGTTATTTATTATTTTATACAGTAAAATTGTGTAGTTACAGTACAGACCAAAAGTTTGGACACACCTTCTCATTTAAAGATTTTTCTGTATTTTCATGACTATGAAAATTGTACATTCACACTGAAGGCATCAAAACTATGAATTAACACATGTCGAATTATATAGTTAACAAAAAAATGTGAAACAACTGAAAATATGTCTTATATTCTAGGTTCTTCAAAGTAGCCACCTTTTGCTTTGATGACTGCTTTGCACACTCTTGGCATTCTCTTGATGAGCTTCAAGTGGTAGTCACCGGAAATGGTCTTCCAACAATCTTGAAGGAGTTCCCAGAGATGTTTAACACTTGTTGGCCCTTTTGCCTTCACTCTGTGGTCCAACTCACCCCAAACCATCTCGATTGAGTTCAGGTCTGGTCACTGTAGAGGCCAGGTCATCTGGCGTAGCACCCCATCACTCTCCTTCTTGGTCAAATGGCCCTTACACAGCCTGGAGGTGTGTTTGGGGTCATTGTCCTGTTGAAAAATAAATGATGGTCCAACTAAATGCAAACCGGATGGAATAGCATGCCGCTGCAAGATGCTGTGGTAGCCATGCTGGTTGAGTATGCCTTCAATTTTGAATAAATCCCCAACAGTGTCACCAGCAAAGCACCCCCACACCATCACACCTTCTCCTCCATGCTTCACAGTGGGAACCAGGCATGTAGAGTCCATCTGTTCACCTCTTGTGCGTTTCACAAAGACACGGTGGTTGGAACCAAAGATCTCAAATTTGGACTCATCAGACCAAAGCACAGATTTCCACTGGTCTAATGTCCATTCCTTGTGTTCTTTAGCCCAAACAAGTCTCTTCTGCTTGTTGCCTATCCTTAGCAGTGGTTTTCTAGCAGCTATTTTACCATGAAGGCCTGCTGTACAAAGTCTCCTCTTAACATTTGTTGAAGAGATGTGTCTGCTGCTAGAACTCTGTGTGGCATTGACCTGGTCTCTAATCTGAGCTGCTGTTAACCTGCGATTTCTGAGGCTGGTGACTCGGATAAACTTATCCTCAGAAGCAGAGGTGACTCTTGGTCTTCCTTTCCTGGGGCGGTCCTCATGTCAGCCAGTTTCTTTGTAGTGCTTGATGGTTTTTGCCACTGCACTTGGAGACACATTCAAAGTTTTCCCAATTTTTCGGACTGACTGACCTTCATTTCTTAAAGTAATGATGGCCACTCGTTTTTCTTTACTTAGCTGCTTTTTTCTTGCCATAATACAAATTCTAACAGTCTATTCAGTAGGACTATCAGCTGTCTATCTACCTGACTTCTGCACAACACAACTGATGGTCCCAACCCCATTTATAAGGCAAGAAATCCCACTTATTAAACCTGACAAGGCACACCTGTGAAGTGAAAACCATTTCCGGTGACTACCTCTTGAAGCTCATCAAGAGAATGCCAAGAGTGTGCAAAGCAGTCATCAAAGCAAAAGGTGGCTACTTTGAAGAACCTAGAATATAAGACATATTTTCAGTTGTTTCACATTTTTTTGTTAAGTATATAATTCCACATGTGTTGATTTATAGTTTTGATGCCTTCAGTGTGAATGTACAATTTTCATAGTCATGAAAATATAGATAGAAAAATCTTTAAATGAGAAGGTGTGTCCAAACTTTTGGTCTGAACTGTAAATAGTATCTGCTAGTTCATATATATATATATATATATATATATATATATATATAAATATATATATATGCACACTTATATACAGTAGAGATTGTGTATAATTGTATTTATATATTTATGGTAATAAATAAAATATTAATTAATAAATTATAATCTCATATATAAATTAAAGTAGCAATATTTTGAATTACATTAGAACAAATATATGTATAAGATATTTAAAGAATTCTGTTTCTGTATGAATTTGATATTTAATTTTATTTTTTATATTTCCTTAGAGTTTTCATTCCAAAGCAGGATTTGATCAAACAACTCTAAAATGGATTTATTTCTTTATTCACACAGAAGTTGGAAAAAATTGCATAATTTTATGTGTAGAACATTTTAAGATAATAATAATATAACTAGTTTATTACTATATTACAGTGGTGGCCAAAAGTATTGGCACCCCTGCAATTCTGTCAGATAATACTCAGTTTCTTCCTGAAAATGATTGCAATCACAAATTCTGTGGTATTATTATCTTTATTTAATTTGTCTTCAATGAGAAAACACAAAAAGAATTGTCCTAAAGCCAAATTGAATATAATTCCACACCAAACCTAAAAAAGTGGGTGGACTAAAGTATTGGCACTGTTTGAAAAATCATGTGATGCTTCTGTAATTGGTGTAATTACCAGCACCTGTAACTTACCTGTGGCACCTAACAGGTGTTGGCAATAACTAAATCACACTTGCAGCCAGTTAACATGGATTAAAGTTGACTCAACCTCTGTCCTGTGTCCTTGTGTGTACCACATTGAGCATGGAGAAAAGAAAGAAGACCAAAGAACTGTCTGAGGACTTGAGAAAACAAATTGTGAGGAAGCATGAGCAATCTCAAGTCTACAAGTCCATCTCCAAAGACCTGAATGTTCCTGTGTCTTCCGTGTGCAGTGTTATCAAGAAGTTTAAAGCCCATGGCACTGTGGCTAACCTCCCTAGATGTGGACGGAAAAGAAAAATTGACGAGAGATTTCAACGCAAGATTGTGCGGATGGTGGATAAAGAACCTCGACTAACATCCAAACAAGTTCAAGCTGCCCTGCAGTCCGAGGGTATAAAAGTGTCAACCCGTACTATCCGTCAGCATCTGAATGAAAAGGGACTGTATGGTAGGATACCCAGGAAGACCCCACTTCTTACCCCGAGACATAAAAAAGCCAGGCTGGAGTTTGCCAAAACTTACCTGAGAAAGCCTAAAATGTTTTGGAAGAATGTTCTCTGGTCAGATGAGACAAAAGTAGAGCTATTTGGGAAAAAGCATCAACATAGAGTGTACAGGAAAAAAAAATAGGCATTCAAAGAAAAGAACACGGTCCCTACAGTCAAACATGGCGGAGGTTTCCTGATGTTTTGAGGTTGCTTTGCTGCCTCTGGCACTGGACTGCTTGACCATGTGCATGGCATTATGAAGTCTGAAGACTACCAACAAATTTTGCAGCATAATGTAGGGCCCAGTGTGAGAAAACTGGGTCTCCCTCAGAGGTCATGGGTCTTCCAGCAGGACAATGACCCAAAACACACTTCCAAAAGCACTATAAAATGGTTTGAGAGAAAGCACTAGAGACTTCTAAGGTGGCCAGCAATGAGTCCAGACCTAAATCCCATAGAACACCTGTGGAGAGATCTCAAAATGGCAGTTTGGAGAAGGCACCCTTCAAATATCAGGGACCTGGAGCAGTTTGCCAAAGAAGAATGGTCTACAATTCCAGCAGAGCATTGTAAGAAACTCATTGATGGTTACCGGAAGTGGTTGTTCGCAGTTATTTTGGCTAAAGGTTGTGCAACCAAGTATTAGACTGAGGGTGCCAATACTTTTGTCTGGCCCATTTTTAGAGTTTTGTGTGAAATGATCAATGATTTGATTTTTGCTTCATTCTCTTTTGTATTTTTTCCTTGCAAGCAAATTAAATGACGATAATAATACCAAAGTATTTGTGATTGCAACCATTTTCAGGAAGAAACTGAGTATTATCTGACAGAATTGCAGGGGTGCCAATACTTTTGGCCAGCACTGTATGTGTAAATCAGCTGCTGATGTAGGCCCAAGGAAACACATTCTTTACCCGGACACATGGTGTCATCTTGACACACATGCTGGACACAGACAGATGCAATCTACCATCCAGGATCCCAGGAAAAGATTGGTGAATCTCAACAATTAAGCTAATTATGGACAAATGAACAATCACTTTGTTACTAATTATTGTATATATCTTCTGCAATCATTCTTTCTAATGGACAACCGGAGAATAAATAGATACATTTTTTTTATAAGAATATCTTGATATTGATACTTTGAGAAGTCCTCGATAGAAAAAAATACAGAAAGAAGTATATTTTTACACCCGCCAGCCTGTTTGTCAGCCGTGCCTGCCAGCCTATATATCAACCGTGCCCGCCTGTCTATCAGCTATCCCCGCCTGCCTGTCTATTGGTCGTCGTCCCCTGCCTGTCTATCAGCCGTGCCCACCTGCCTGTCTATCCGCATCACCTGCCTTTCTACCAGCCGTGCTCATCTGCTGTGCCTGTCGGCTTCGGCCATCAGTCCCATGGGAGTCGCCTACTCGCACACAAGGTCGGTCACAGAGTAGCACCTGGTTCACCTTTCCGGTACCTCCGTGGTTCACGGACTCGACTAAGCCGCCGTGTGGCCAGGGTCGGTCCGAGTAGGCACTTAGTTACGCCCCTCAGGTCTCTTCTTGTAGCACAGCACAGGGGTTCCACTACGCAGATCCGTAACAAAAGAGTTTCCACATTTCCAAAAATTTGTGGCAGACACCACCGAAGTGACATCAATTTCACTACATTACAAATAATACGACTGCACACCCAACCAGGAGTGTTCGGGCCTAACATCACCGAAGTGACATCAATTTCAGTAGAGTAGAACTAGTATAATTGGGACCGACACCTCTTCCACTACAGCTAACCCAGCACATGCAGACCCGATCAGGAGTCTCCACAAAATTAGTGGCAGACACCACCGAAATGGCATCAGTTTCACTACAGTAGAAATAGTATAATTAGGACTGACACCTCTTCCACTACAGCCAACCCAGCAGATGGAGACCCAATCATGAGTGTTCACATTCCCTACATTAGGGCCTGACACCACTGAAGTGGCATCAATTTCAGTAGAGTAGAACTAGTATAATGGGGACCCACACCTCTTCCACTACAGCCAACCCAGCAGATGGAGACCTGATCAGGAGTCTCCACATTTCCAAAAATTAGTCGCAGAAACAACCGAAGTAGCATAACCTTTACTACAGTAAAAATAGTATAATTATGACCGACATCTCTTCCACTACAGCCATTCCAGCAGATGGAGACCCAATGAGAAGTCTCCACATTTATAAAAATTAGTGGCAAAGACCACCGAAGTAGCAACAATTTCAGTAGAATAGAACTAGTATAATGGAGACTGACAACTCTTCCACTGCAGCCAACTCAGCAGATGTAGACCCAATCTGGAGTCTCTGCATTTTCAAAAATTTGTGGCAGACACCACCAAAGTGGCATCAATTTTACTACAGTAGAAATAGTATAATGAGGACCCACACCTCTTCCACTACAGCCAACCCAGCATATGGAGACCCAATTAGGAGTCTCCACATTTCTAAAAATTAGTGCCAGACACCACCAAAGTGGTATCAATTTCACTACAGTAGAAATGGAATAATTAGGACCGACACCTCTTCTACTACTGCCAACCCAGCAGATGGAGACCCAACCAGGAGTGTACACATTTGTCTAAATTAGGGCCTGACACCACCGAAGAGGCATCAATTTCACTAAAGTACAAATAGTATAATAAGAACTTAAACCTCTTCCACTACAGCCAACCCAGCTGATGCACACCCAACCAGGAGTGTTCGGGCCTAACACCACTGAATTGGCATCAATTTCACTAGAGTAGAACTAGTATAATTGGGACCGACACCTCTTTCACTACAGTCAACCCAGCAGATGGAGACCCAATCAGGAGTTTCCACATTTCCAAAAGTTAGTGGCAGACACCACAAAAATGGCATCAATTTTACTACATTACAAATAGTATAATTAGGACCGACATCTCTTCCACTACAGCCATCCCAGCAGATAGAGACCCAGTCAGGAGTCTCCACATTTACAAAAACTAGTGGCAGACACCACCGAAGTGGCATCAATTTCAGTAGAGTAGAACTAGTCTAATGGGAGCCGACACTTCTTCCACTAGAGCCTATCCAGCAGATGGAGACCCAATCAGGAGTTTCCACATTTCCAAAAAAAAATGGCAGACAACTCTGAAGTGGCATCAATTTCACTGCAGTAGAAATAGTATAATTAGGACCGACACCTCTTCCACTACAGCCAACCCAGCAGATGGAGACCCAACCAGGAGTGTTCACATTTCTCTAAATTAGGGCCTGACACCACCGAAATGGCATCAATTTCATTACATTACAAATAGTATAATTAGGACTGACAACTCTTCCACTATAGTCAACCCAGCACATGGAGACACAATCAGGAGTCTCCGCATTTTCAAAAATTTGTGGAAGACACCACAAAAGTAGCATCAGTTTCACTACAGTTGAAATTGTATAATGGAAATCCACACGTCTTCCACTACAGACAGCTCAGCAGATAGAGACCAATCAGGCATCTTGACATTTCCAAAAACTAGTGCCAGACACCACCAAAGTGGTATCAATTTCACTACAGTAGAGACGGAATAATTAACACTAACACATCTTCCACTACAGCCAACCCAGCAGTTGGAGACCCAATTAGGAGTCTCCACATTTCTCTAAATTAGGGCCCGACACCACCGAAGTGGCATCAATTTCATTACAGTACAAATGGTATAATAAGAACTGAAACCTCTTCCACTACAGCAAGCCCAGCTGATGTACACCCAACCAGGAGTGTTCACATTTCTCTAAATTAGGGCCTGACACCACCAAAATGGCATCAATTTCATTACAGTACAAATAGTATATTTAGGACTGATGCCTCTTCCACTACTGCTAACCCAACAGATGGAGACCCGATCAGGAGTCTCCACATTTCAAAAAATTTGTTGCAGACACCACCGAAGTGACACCAATTTCACTACGTTATAAATAGTATAATTAGGACTGACACCTCTTCCACTACAGCCAACCCAGGAGTGGGAGACCCAATCAAGAGTTTCCACATTTCCAAAAATTAGTGGCGAACCCCACCAAAATGTTATCAATTTCACTACAGTAGAAGTAGTATAATTAGGACTGACACCTCTTCCCCTACAGCCAACTCAGCAGATGGAGACCCAACCAGGAGTGTTCACATTCCCTAAATTAGGGCCTGACACCATCGAAATGGCATCAATTTCAGTACAGTATAAATAGTATAATGAGGATCGACACCCCTTCCACTACAGCCAACACAGCAGATGGAGACCCAACTAAGAGTCTCAACATTTTTAGAGGCAAACCTCCAAAGTCGTATTTGACTACAGTAGAAATGGAGTAATAAGGACCGACACCGCTTCCACTACAGCCAACCCAGCAGATGGAGATCCAATCAGGAGACTCCACATTTCCAAAAATTAGTGACAGATACCACCAAAGAGGCATTAATTTCACGACAGTAGAAATAGTATAATGTGAACCCACACGTCTTCAAGTGCAGCCAACCAAGGAGATAGAGACTCAATCAGGCATCTCTACATTTCCAAAAAGTAGTAGCAGACACCACCAAAGTGGCATCAATTCCACTTCAGTCCAAATAGTATAATAAGAACTTAAACCTCTTCAACTACAGCCAACCCAGCTGATGCAGACCCAACCAAGAGTGTTCGGGCCTAACACCACCGAAGTGACATCAATTTCAGTAGAGTAGAACTAGTATAATGGGAACCGACACCTCTTCCACTACAGCCAACCCAGCAGATGGAGACCCAATCATGAGTGTTCACATTTCCCTAAATTAGGGCCTGACATTATTGAAGTGGCATCAATTTCAGTAGAGTAGAACTAGTATAATGGGGACCCACATGTCTTCCACTACAGCCAACCCAGCAGAGGGAAACACAATCAGTAGTTTCCACATTTCCAAAAATTAGTGGCAGACACCACCGGAGTCGCATCAATTTCACTACATTACAAATAGCATAATTAGGGCTGTCACCTCTTCCACTACAGCCAAACCAGCAGATGGAGACCCAACCAGGTGTGTTCACATTTCCCTAAATTAGGGCCTGACACCACCGAAGTGGCATCAATTTCATTTCAGTAGAAATATTATAGTGAGTACTGACAACTCTTCCACTACAGCAAACCCAGCAGACGGAGACCCAATCAGGAGTGTTCACATTTCCAAAAATTAGTGGCAGAAACCACCGAAGTAGCATCAATTTTACTACAGTAGAAATAGTATAATTAGGACTGACACCTCTTCCACTGCAGCCAACTCAGCAGATGGAGACCCAACCAGGAGTCTCCACATTTTCAAAAATTAGTGTCAGACACCACCGAAGTGGCGTAACTTTTACTACAGTAAAAATAGTATAATTAGGACCGACACCTCTTCCACTACAGCCAACCCAGCAGATGGAGACCCAATGAGGAGTCTCCACATTTCCAAAAATTAGTGGCAGACACCACTGAAATGGCATCAATTTCACTACAGTAGAAATAGTATAATTAGGACTGACACCTCTTCCACTACAGCCAACCTAGCAGATGGAGACCCAACCAGGAGTGTTTACATTCCCTAAATTAGGGCCTGACACCACCGAAGTGGTATCAATTTCAGTAGAGTAGAACTAGCATAATGGGGACCCACACGTCTTCCACTACAGCCAACCCAGCAGATGGAGACCCAATCAGGAGACTCCACATTTCCAAAAATTAGTGTCAGACATCACCAAAGTGGCATCAATTTCACTAGAGTACAAATAGTATAATTAGGACTGACACCTCTTCCACTACAGCCAACCCAACAGATGGAGACCCAACCAGGAATGTTCACATTTCTCTAAATTAGGGTCTGACTCCACCGAAGTGGCATCAATTTCAGTAGAGTAGAACTTGTATAATTGGGACAGACACGTCTTCCACTACAGCCAACCTAGCAGATGGAGACCCAATCAGGAGTCTCCGCATTTTCAAACAATAGTGGTAGACACCACCGAAATGGCATCAATTTCACTATAGTAAAAATAGTATAATTTGGACCGACATCTCTTTCACCACAGCCAACCCAGGAGATAGAGACCCAATCAGGAGTCTCCACATTTCCAAAAATTAGTGGCAGACACCACCAAAGTGGCATCAATTTCACTACAGTTCAAATAGTATAATTAGGACCGACACCTGTTCCACTACAGTCAACCCAGCAGATGGAGACCCAATAATTAGTTTCAGACACCACCGAAGTGGCATCAATTTCACTACAGTTCAAATAGTATAATTAGGACCGACACCTCTTCCACTACAGTCAACCCAGCAGATGGAGACCCAATAATTAGTTTCAGACACCACCGAAGTGGCATCAATTTCAGTACAGTATATATTAAAGAACAGCAACAGAACAAGGCTCATATATTAAGATGGTGGATATATATATACCAGGATGGGGCACAGGATAAGGGATATATACCAGAATGGGCAATATATATAATAGGATGAGGCCAGCATGATGGAAATACAGTGGGGAAAATAAGTATTTGATACTCTGACAATTTTGCAAGTTTTCCCACCTACAAAGAATGAACTGGTCTGTAATTTTTATCGTAGGTTCCCTTCACCTGTAAGAGACAGAATCTTAAAAAAATCCAGAAAATCACATTGTATGATTTTTTACATAATTAATTTGCGTTTTATTGCATGAAATAAGTATTTGGTACAATAACAAAACAGAAGTTAATATTTGGTACAGAAACCGTTGTTTTCAATTACAGAGGTCAGAGGTTTCCTGTAGTTCTTGACCAAGTTTGCACAGAGTGCAGCAAGGATTTTAGCCCACTCCTCCATACAGATCTTCTCCAGATCTTTCCGGTTTCGAGATGTTGCTGGGCAACATTGAGTTTCAGTTTCCTCTAAAGATTTTCTATTGGGTTTAGGTCTAGGGACGGGCAAAGCCACTCCAGGACCTAGAAATCAGACCAGAGCCACTCCTTAGTTGCCCTAGTTGTGTGTTTCGGCTCATTGTCATGCTGGAAGACCCAGCCATGACCCATCTTCAATGCTTTTACTGAGGCAAGCAGGTTGTTGGCCAAAATATTGCTATACATGACCCCATCCATCCTCCCTATCAATATGGTGCAGTTGTCCTCTCCCCTTTGCAGGAAATCACCCCGAAATTATAATATTTCCCACACCATGCTTTACAGTTGGGACTGTGATTCTGCGGTTGTATTCATCCTTCTTCTTTCTCCAAACACGCCGAGTGGAGTTGATGCCAAAAAGTTCTATTTTGGTCTCATCTGACCACATTGAAGTAAATAAACAATAAAGACCAAGCTCAACTATGGACAATACGGGTGCCAGGAATACAACAGATGTATCCGTATAAATATAAATGTAGATTCCGGCACACCAAATAATATGGAAAAAGTCTCATATACGTGATGAAATAATAGATGCTTTATTTCTCCAACATAAACTGGTTCAAATAATAGTCAGCATATAGTTGCCCGCCCAACGTTTCAACCCCAACGGGGTTTTCCTCAGGGGCATCAAAGGAGCTTAAAAACCAGAAAATAAACAAAAATAAAGACATAAGTGTGACACAAAATATAGGACGATACAATAAGAAATATACAACATGAGATATACAACAAAATAGGCATATGTGAACGGAACAAGACAAGGGGGAAAAAAAGGGGGGAGTAGGGGGGGAAAGGGGGGGAAAAACGAGAGAAGACATAAACGGAGAGGGGGGGGGGGGAGAAAGGGGAAGAACAATGGGAGTACAAGGAGTAGGGAACAATATACCTACAGAATAAACGAACGGATCGGTGTAAAAATAAAAAGAAGAGGATACCTAGTTGCTATGCGCTGATAAATATCTGGGAGAAAATCCCAGTGGTAGTTGAGAGGCTCAGGGAAAAATAAAGAGAACCAGTCTTGGTAATGGTAAGGGAAAACAGGAGATCAGCCGGAAAAATAGCTGTAAACAGACGGCAAAAGGAAAACGAGACATCAGTAACCAGAATGAGACCAGTATCCAAACAAAAGAGATGACTTGCCTTAAGAGAGAAAAGGTCACAATGCAGAAGTCAGAGGAAATAGCCAAGGAGACCTGTCTGCGGGGTAAGGTAAGTGGACCTAAGGGTAAAGAAAGGGGGTGAAACACTGGAGACATATTGGACGTCCAGCATAGAGGGCACTTACCCAAGTGTGGTGGTGGAGCAAAAGACCGGCCGTTGGTGGTGTAGTGTGTAAAGCGTTGGCGGTAGCGGTGTTATAAGCGCTATGAGGCTTCCTGCTTCCGGAGTGCGAGGACGCAACTTCCGGTTTGGTGGAACGCAACATCCGGTAGCGTGGAACGCATAGACGCGCATGCGCGCGGCCAAAGGGGAGAGGAATATAGAAGGGAATGAAGGCACAGCGGCGCGTGCGCGGGATAAGTATAAAGAAGCACGGAACATCAAAGGGGAGATAAGAGACAGGGGGAGCAGAGGCACCAAAAGGATGGGGGTAAAAATTGGAAAAGGGGAAGGGAAAAAAGGGAGGGAAAAAGGACCAAAAAAAAGGGTAAAGAAAAAGGGGGAAAAAAAGAGGAATAAAGGTGATAGTAAAAGAAGAATAAATAAATAAATAAATAATAAGGAAGGCAGGGCAGACATACACCATAAGGATATGACGGTACATGTAGAGAGAGAGAAAGGGGGAGGGAGGAATGGATGTATAGAGTAATAGAAAAGTATACATATCACAATGTGGAAGGAAGACATGTTATACAGAGTGTATGTCACATAACATCTGCAAAATAAATGATCCGGTGTAATATGGAAATAATTATATACAATGACAAAAAGGATATATCCGGTTCAAATATGTAGGGTCTGTGAAAGAAGTAAAAATACAATATGAGAAATACAGACAAAGCAAAAATCATGGGCAATAAGTAAATTTAAACCAATCTACCAGAACACACTCCAGGAAGAGCAAAGGAACCACATAGGTAAGATAATAAAAAAGAAAGAAAAAGAAAGTATCTCACACGTGAACCTCATATTCCCGGTTGAGGCCATGAGGTTCCAATGTCTTAAGGGTAAAGATCCAGAATGCCTCCCTCTCTTTGAGCCTCTGGATCCTATTGCCCCCTCTTCTGCCTGGTGGGACGTGGTCTATCACCTGGTAGCGCAATTGAGCAATGGAGTGATGATGGGCAAGGAAATGGTTAGGGATTGGTAATAAATTATATTTGCATCGAATAGTGGACTTATGTTTGCTAATCCTATCTCTGATGTGCTGTGTTGTTTCCCCCACATATCCTAAACCACATGGACACTTGATCAGATACACTACGAATGAGGAGTCACAAGTGAAGTAACCCTTAATCGGGAACCTCTTGCCTGTCAGAGGGTGTGTGAATGAGCTACCTCGGGTTATGTTAGAACATTGACGGCAGCCTAGGCATGGGAAATTGCCCGAGGGTGGTGTCGATAATGTCGTCTGGTGTGTCCTAGAATTAGAACCCCCAATGTCGGCCCGTACAAGTTTATTCTTAAGGTTTAGAGGTCTTTTGTTACATACCATGACTGGCTCCTGAAAGTCCGGGATCTTGGGGTATGAATTGCTCAAGATTGGCCAATGTGTCCTAAGTATATCCCGGATAAGGGTCTGGTAGGGATGGTAGGTGTTGACAAAAGTCATGCGATTGGTCTTGGGTGTCCGCTGTCTGGAAATAAGTGGTGGAAAAGCTATGGGGGGTGGGTAACCTCTGTTGACGAATTTTTGTCCCATTTCCAAGTGTCGTAGGGTGCGTGAAGATGGATCCGAAACAATTCTACTGACTCTGGTGTGTTGTGAAATGGGTAGGGAATTTTTTATATGTCGGGGATGACAACTGTTGTAGTGAAGTAGACTATTACGGTCTGTGGGTTTAACAAACAGATCTGTTGTGAAGTGACCTCCCTCCTCCTTGATGATGGTAATGTCAAGGAAGTTAATGCAATGTGGGTCATGATTCATGGTAAAGGAAATTTGAGGGGTACAGTTATTGAGATAGTTGACAAATTCTATAAGTTTTGTTTCAGTGTTGTCCCAGATGACAAAGACGTCGTCGATATAGCGTTTCCACATTTTCACGTCAGTGAAAGTATCCAGAGGTACGTACTGGTGTTCGAAGTGTGCCATAAAGATGTTAGCATATGGTGGGGCCATATTAGATCCCATAGCTGTCCCACGTTTCTGAATGTAATATTTATCCCCAAAGAGGAAAAAGTTGTTATTAAGGATAATGTCTGCTAAATCCCTACAGAGTTCTATCCGTGATTGGGGATATCCGCTATACTTATCCAGGAACCATTGTAATGCCTGTAAGCCAAGAGTATGGTCAATCGATGTGTATAGACTATTCACATCAAGTGTGACAAGAAAACATCCTGGAGGGATGGTGTCAAGATGGTGAAGTTGTGACAAAAAATCCGAGGAGTCTTTGATATAGGACGGAATGGTCGATAGCAATGGTGTCAGGATTTTTTCAACAGTTTTAGCTAGAGGGGATAATAGTGAGTCTGTAGATGCTACAATGGGGCGTCCTGGAGGATGTAGTAAATTTTTATGAATTTTGGGAAGTGTATAAAAAACAGGGGTAACCGGATGTGTGTTAATGAGATACTCCGCTAGTTTCTGATCGATGATGCCACGGCTAGATAGTAATTCTATTTTGGTCCGTATAAGTCGACTAATGTGATGTGTGGGGTTAGTAGTGACCTGGGTGTATACTTGTTCGTCACTTAACTGTCCCTCTATCTCACTCACATAGTAGGAGCGGTCCATGACCACTATAGCACCCCCTTTGTCCGCTGGTTTAATCATGATCCGGTTATTCTTTGATAGGAAGTTCAGGCTTTGTTTTTCCTCCCTAGTAAGGTTGGTATGTAAAGGGTATTCGTTACCTTGTATTTTTGTCCTGAGTAACTCAATATCTTTATTGACTAGTGAAATGTAAGTTTCCACAGGGTGGTATGTTTTTGGAGGGTTAAAACGTGAGGGTAGCCTCAATCCCAGCTCTTTCAGTGACAGCTGTTCAGGATTGTGTGGTGCAGTAGAGGAAGGTGTCGAGTGGTCGTCATGGATCGAGAAATGTACCCTAAGTCTCAAATTCCGAAAAAAGCGTCTAAGTTCGAGGTCTAGGGTGAATGGGTCAAAGGACGGGGTCGGGCAAAAGGATAGTCCTCTCTGTAATAGTCCAATCTCTGTGGGGGTAAGGATTTGTGAGGAAATGTTGTATACGAGGTTGTCGGGCCTACCTGTGAGCGGAGGGTCATTCTCTCGGGCTGCACCTGTGGGGGAACAGGAGGTGGTATAGTGGTTAGAAATCTGGTGGACTCTGCGGATTGAGCCCCTATTGCCCCGCCGCGTTTACACACGCTTTACACACTACACCACCAACGGCCGGTCTTTTGCTCCACCACCACACTTGGGTAAGTGCCCTCTATGCTGGACGTCCAATATGTCTCCAGTGTTTCACCCCCTTTCTTTACCCTTAGGTCCACTTACCTTACCCCGCAGACAGGTCTCCTTGGCTATTTCCTCTGACTTCTGCATTGTGACCTTTTCTCTCTTAAGGCAAGTCATCTCTTTTGTTTGGATACTGGTCTCATTCTGGTTACTGATGTCTCGTTTTCCTTTTGCCGTCTGTTTACAGCTATTTTTCCGGCTGATCCCCTGTTTTCCCTTACCATTACCAAGACTGGTTCTCTTTATTTTTCCCTGAGCCTCTCAACTACCACTGGGATTTTCTCCCAGATATTTATCAGCGCATAGCAACTAGGTATCCTCTTCTTTTTATTTTTACACCGATCCGTTCGTTTATTCTGTAGGTATATTGTTCCCTACTCCTTGTACTCCCATTGTTCTTCCCCTTTCTCCCCCCCCCCCCCCTCTCCGTTTATGTCTTCTCTCGTTTTTCCCCCCCTTTCCCCCCCTACTCCCCCTTTTTTTCCCCCTTGTCTTGTTCCGTTCACATATGCCTATTTTGTTGTATATCTCATGTTGTATATTTCTTATTGTATCGTCCTATATTTTGTGTCACACTTATGTCTTTATTTTTGTTTATTTTCTGGTTTTTAAGCTCCTTTGATGCCCCTGAGGAAAACCCCGTTGGGGTTGAAACGTTGGGCGGGCAACTATATGCTGACTATTATTTGAACCAGTTTATGTTGGAGAAATAAAGCATCTATTATTTCATCACGTATATGAGACTTTTTCCATATTATTTGGTGTGCCGGAATCTACATTTATATTTATACGGATACATCTGTTGTATTCCTGGCACCCGTATTGTCCATAGTTGAGCTTGGTCTTTATTGTTTATTTACTTCAATTTGGTTGTAACCAAGGCTCCTACTATATATCCCCATGTCGTTTAACACATTCGCTTACAATGAGGAAGATACCGTAGCAATTCTATCTAAAATTGATAGAAACACCTTCCTTCACTCGTCTATTGAGGACAATAAGACACGGGATTACGAAAAAGAAAGGAAAAAACTAGTTGCTCTGGATCTTCACCTTTCCACCCTTGCAGAGTACCATCGTGTCAAAAGGATTCCAAGAGGACTCAGAGTTAATCTTCAACCCACTCTATTCTCTGATAACGCCGACTTCTGCAATAAGTTCGAAAGCATACTCAACAAATGCTCCATGGACTTGATCTTACTGACCATCGAATCTATACAAAAGGAGATTACAGAACTTGAAGGGAGAATCATCTCCTTAGAAGATCAACTACTAAATACTACTTCAACTGAACAATTTGAGGTCCTTAAGAAGAAAACGACGGATATTCTACTCTCTTATAAAAAGACAATACAAGACCGCAAATTACTTAAGTTCAAGCGAGACGAGGAAGACTACTTATCCGGCAGGGTATATAGATGGCGATCAGGTTACACCACATACGGCTCCCGCTTCTATTCATCCTCCGGCAGCGACAGCGAGTATACATCCCAACGTCCCAGACGTTTTTTTGGGGCACGACAACCCCGACGCGCCAAACGCGGCGGGGCAATAGGGGCTCAATCCGCAGAGTCCACCAGATTTCTAACCACTATACCACCTCCTGTTCCCCCACAGGTGCAGCCCGAGAGAATGACCCTCCGCTCACAGGTAGGCCCGACAACCTCGTATACAACATTTCCTCACAAATCCTTACCCCCACAGAGATTGGACTATTACAGAGAGGACTATCCTTTTGCCCGACCCCGTCCTTTGACCCATTCACCCTAGACCTCGAACTTAGACGCTTTTTTCGGAATTTGAGACTTAGGGTACATTTCTCGATCCATGACGACCACTCGACACCTTCCTCTACTGCACCACACAATCCTGAACAGCTGTCACTGAAAGAGCTGGGATTGAGGCTACCCTCACGTTTTAACCCTCCAAAAACATACCACCCTGTGGAAACTTACATTTCACTAGTCAATAAAGATATTGAGTTACTCAGGACAAAAATACAAGGTAACGAATACCCTTTACATACCAACCTTACTAGGGAGGAAAAACAAAGCCTGAACTTCCTATCAAAGAATAACCGGATCATGATTAAACCAGCGGACAAAGGGGGTGCTATAGTGGTCATGGACCGCTCCTACTATGTGAGTGAGATAGAGGGACAGTTAAGTGACGAACAAGTATACACCCAGGTCACTACTAACCCCACACATCACATTAGTCGACTTATACGGACCAAAATAGAATCACTATCTAGCCGTGGCATCATCGATCAGAAACTAGCGGAGTATCTCATTAACACACATCCGGTTACCACTGTTTTTTATACACTTCCCAAAATTCATAAAAATTTACTACATCCTCCAGGACGCCCCATTGTAGCATCTACAGACTCACTATTATCCCCTCTAGCTAAAACTGTTGAAAAAATCCTGACACCATTGCTATCGACCATTCCGTCCTATATCAAAGACTCCTCGGATTTTTTGTCACAACTTCACCATCTTGACACCATCCCTCCAGGATGTTTTCTTGTCACACTTGATGTGAATAGTCTATACACATCGATTGACCATACTCTTGGCTTACAGGCATTACAATGGTTCCTGGATAAGTATAGCGGATATCCCCAATCACGGATAGAACTCTGTAGGGATTTAGCAGACATTATCCTTAATAACAACTTTTTCCTCTTTGGGGATAAATATTACATTCAGAAACGTGGGACAGCTATGGGATCTAATATGGCCCCACCATATGCTAACATCTTTATGGCACACTTCGAACACCAGTACGTACCTCTGGATACTTTCACTGACGTGAAAATGTGGAAACGCTATATCGACGACGTCTTTGTCATCTGGGACAACACTGAAACAAAACTTATAGAATTTGTCAACTATCTCAATAACTGTACCCCTCAAATTTCCTTTACCATGAATCATGACCCACATTGCATTAACTTCCTTGACATTACCATCATCAAGGAGGAGGGAGGTCACTTCACAACAGATCTGTTTGTTAAACCCACAGACCGTAATAGTCTACTTCACTACAACAGTTGTCATCCCCGACATATAAAAAATTCCCTACCCATTTCACAACACACCAGAGTCAGTAGAATTGTTTCGGATCCATCTTCACGCACCCTACGACACTTGGAAATGGGACAAAAATTCGTCAACAGAGGTTACCCACCCCCCATAGCTTTTCCACCACTTATTTCCAGACAGCGGACACCCAAGACCAATCGCATGACTTTTGTCAACACCTACCATCCCTACCAGACCCTTATCCGGGATATACTTAGGACACATTGGCCAATCTTGAGCAATTCATACCCCAAGATCCCGGACTTTCAGGAGCCAGTCATGGTATGTAACAAAAGACCTCTAAACCTTAAGAATAAACTTGTACGGGCCGACATTGGGGGTTCTAATTCTAGGACACACCAGACGACATTATCGACACCACCCTCGGGCAATTTCCCATGCCTAGGCTGCCGTCAATGTTCTAACATAACCCGAGGTAGCTCATTCACACACCCTCTGACAGGCAAGAGGTTCCCGATTAAGGGTTACTTCACTTGTGACTCCTCATTCGTAGTGTATCTGATCAAGTGTCCATGTGGTTTAGGATATGTGGGGGAAACAACACAGCACATCAGAGATAGGATTAGCAAACATAAGTCCACTATTCGATGCAAATATAATTTATTACCAATCCCTAACCATTTCCTTGCCCATCATCACTCCATTGCTCAATTGCGCTACCAGGTGATAGACCACGTCCCACCAGGCAGAAGAGGGGGCAATAGGATCCAGAGGCTCAAAGAGAGGGAGGCATTCTGGATCTTTACCCTTAAGACATTGGAACCTCATGGCCTCAACCGGGAATATGAGGTTCACGTGTGAGATACTTTCTTTTTCTTTCTTTTTTATTATCTTACCTATGTGGTTCCTTTGCTCTTCCTGGAGTGTGTTCTGGTAGATTGGTTTAAATTTACTTATTGCCCATGATTTTTGCTTTGTCTGTATTTCTCATATTGTATTTTTACTTCTTTCACAGACCCTACATATTTGAACCGGATATATCCTTTTTGTCATTGTATATAATTATTTCCATATTACACCGGATCATTTATTTTGCAGATGTTATGTGACATACACTCTGTATAACATGTCTTCCTTCCACATTGTGATATGTATACTTTTCTATTACTCTATACATCCATTCCTCCCTCCCCCTTTCTCTCTCTCTACATGTACCGTCATATCCTTATGGTGTATGTCTGCCCTGCCTTCCTTATTATTTATTTATTTATTTATTCTTCTTTTACTATCACCTTTATTCCTCTTTTTTTCCCCCTTTTTCTTTACCCTTTTTTTTGGTCCTTTTTCCCTCCCTTTTTTCCCTTCCCCTTTTCCAATTTTTACCCCCATCCTTTTGGTGCCTCTGCTCCCCCTGTCTCTTATCTCCCCTTTGATGTTCCGTGCTTCTTTATACTTATCCCGCGCACGCGCCGCTGTGCCTTCATTCCCTTCTATATTCCTCTCCCCTTTGGCCGCGCGCATGCGCGTCTATGCGTTCCACGCTACCGGATGTTGCGTTCCACCAAACCGGAAGTTGCGTCCTCGCACTCCGGAAGCAGGAAGCCTCATAGCGCTTATAACACCGCTACCGCCAACGCTTTACACACTACACCACCAACGGCCGGTCTTTTGCTCCACCACCACACTTGGGTAAGTGCCCTCTATGCTGGACGTCCAATATGTCTCCAGTGTTTCACCCCCTTTCTTTACCCTTAGGTCCACTTACCTTACCCCGCAGACAGGTCTCCTTGGCTATTTCCTCTGACTTCTGCATTGTGACCTTTTCTCTCTTAAGGCAAGTCATCTCTTTTGTTTGGATACTGGTCTCATTCTGGTTACTGATGTCTCGTTTTCCTTTTGCCGTCTGTTTACAGCTATTTTTCCGGCTGATCCCCTGTTTTCCCTTACCATTACCAAGACTGGTTCTCTTTATTTTTCCCTGAGCCTCTCAACTACCACTGGGATTTTCTCCCAGATATTTATCAGCGCATAGCAACTAGGTATCCTCTTCTTTTTATTTTTACACCGATCCGTTCGTTTATTCTGTAGGTATATTGTTCCCTACTCCTTGTACTCCCATTGTTCTTCCCCTTTCTCCCCCCCCCCCCCCTCTCCGTTTATGTCTTCTCTCGTTTTTCCCCCCCTTTCCCCCCCTACTCCCCCCTTTTTTTCCCCCTTGTCTTGTTCCGTTCACATATGCCTATTTTGTTGTATATCTCATGTTGTATATTTCTTATTGTATCGTCCTATATTTTGTGTCACACTTATGTCTTTATTTTTGTTTATTTTCTGGTTTTTAAGCTCCTTTGATGCCCCTGAGGAAAACCCCGTTGGGGTTGAAACGTTGGGCGGGCAACTATATGCTGACTATTATTTGAACCAGTTTATGTTGGAGAAATAAAGCATCTATTATTTCATCACGTATATGAGACTTTTTCCATATTATTTGGTGTGCCGGAATCTACATTTATATTTATACGGATACATCTGTTGTATTCCTGGCACCCGTATTGTCCATAGTTGAGCTTGGTCTTTATTGTTTATTTACTTCAATTTGGTTGTAACCAAGGCTCCTACTATATATCCCCATGTCGTTTAACACATTCGCTTACAATGAGGAAGATACCGTAGCAATTCTATCTAAAATTGATAGAAACACCTTCCTTCACTCGTCTATTGAGGACAATAAGACACGGGATTACGAAAAAGAAAGGAAAAAACTAGTTGCTCTGGATCTTCACCTTTCCACCCTTGCAGAGTACCATCGTGTCAAAAGGATTCCAAGAGGACTCAGAGTTAATCTTCAACCCACTCTATTCTCTGATAACGCCGACTTCTGCAATAAGTTCGAAAGCATACTCAACAAATGCTCCATGGACTTGATCTTACTGACCATCGAATCTATACAAAAGGAGATTACAGAACTTGAAGGGAGAATCATCTCCTTAGAAGATCAACTACTAAATACTACTTCAACTGAACAATTTGAGGTCCTTAAGAAGAAAACGACGGATATTCTACTCTCTTATAAAAAGACAATACAAGACCGCAAATTACTTAAGTTCAAGCGAGACGAGGAAGACTACTTATCCGGCAGGGTATATAGATGGCGATCAGGTTACACCACATACGGCTCCCGCTTCTATTCATCCTCCGGCAGCGACAGCGAGTATACATCCCAACGTCCCAGACGTTTTTTTGGGGCACGACAACCCCGACGCGCCAAACGCGGCGGGGCAATAGGGGCTCAATCCGCAGAGTCCACCAGATTTCTAACCACTATACCACCTCCTGTTCCCCCACAGGTGCAGCCCGAGAGAATGACCCTCCGCTCACAGGTAGGCCCGACAACCTCGTATACAACATTTCCTCACAAATCCTTACCCCCACAGAGATTGGACTATTACAGAGAGGACTATCCTTTTGCCCGACCCCGTCCTTTGACCCATTCACCCTAGACCTCGAACTTAGACGCTTTTTTCGGAATTTGAGACTTAGGGTACATTTCTCGATCCATGACGACCACTCGACACCTTCCTCTACTGCACCACACAATCCTGAACAGCTGTCACTGAAAGAGCTGGGATTGAGGCTACCCTCACGTTTTAACCCTCCAAAAACATACCACCCTGTGGAAACTTACATTTCACTAGTCAATAAAGATATTGAGTTACTCAGGACAAAAATACAAGGTAACGAATACCCTTTACATACCAACCTTACTAGGGAGGAAAAACAAAGCCTGAACTTCCTATCAAAGAATAACCGGATCATGATTAAACCAGCGGACAAAGGGGGTGCTATAGTGGTCATGGACCGCTCCTACTATGTGAGTGAGATAGAGGGACAGTTAAGTGACGAACAAGTATACACCCAGGTCACTACTAACCCCACACATCACATTAGTCGACTTATACGGACCAAAATAGAATCACTATCTAGCCGTGGCATCATCGATCAGAAACTAGCGGAGTATCTCATTAACACACATCCGGTTACCCCTGTTTTTTATACACTTCCCAAAATTCATAAAAATTTACTACATCCTCCAGGACGCCCCATTGTAGCATCTACAGACTCACTATTATCCCCTCTAGCTAAAACTGTTGAAAAAATCCTGACACCATTGCTATCGACCATTCCGTCCTATATCAAAGACTCCTCGGATTTTTTGTCACAACTTCACCATCTTGACACCATCCCTCCAGGATGTTTTCTTGTCACACTTGATGTGAATAGTCTATACACATCGATTGACCATACTCTTGGCTTACAGGCATTACAATGGTTCCTGGATAAGTATAGCGGATATCCCCAATCACGGATAGAACTCTGTAGGGATTTAGCAGACATTATCCTTAATAACAACTTTTTCCTCTTTGGGGATAAATATTACATTCAGAAACGTGGGACAGCTATGGGATCTAATATGGCCCCACCATATGCTAACATCTTTATGGCACACTTCGAACACCAGTACGTACCTCTGGATACTTTCACTGACGTGAAAATGTGGAAACGCTATATCGACGACGTCTTTGTCATCTGGGACAACACTGAAACAAAACTTATAGAATTTGTCAACTATCTCAATAACTGTACCCCTCAAATTTCCTTTACCATGAATCATGACCCACATTGCATTAACTTCCTTGACATTACCATCATCAAGGAGGAGGGAGGTCACTTCACAACAGATCTGTTTGTTAAACCCACAGACCGTAATAGTCTACTTCACTACAACAGTTGTCATCCCCGACATATAAAAAATTCCCTACCCATTTCACAACACACCAGAGTCAGTAGAATTGTTTCGGATCCATCTTCACGCACCCTACGACACTTGGAAATGGGACAAAAATTCGTCAACAGAGGTTACCCACCCCCCATAGCTTTTCCACCACTTATTTCCAGACAGCGGACACCCAAGACCAATCGCATGACTTTTGTCAACACCTACCATCCCTACCAGACCCTTATCCGGGATATACTTAGGACACATTGGCCAATCTTGAGCAATTCATACCCCAAGATCCCGGACTTTCAGGAGCCAGTCATGGTATGTAACAAAAGACCTCTAAACCTTAAGAATAAACTTGTACGGGCCGACATTGGGGGTTCTAATTCTAGGACACACCAGACGACATTATCGACACCACCCTCGGGCAATTTCCCATGCCTAGGCTGCCGTCAATGTTCTAACATAACCCGAGGTAGCTCATTCACACACCCTCTGACAGGCAAGAGGTTCCCGATTAAGGGTTACTTCACTTGTGACTCCTCATTCGTAGTGTATCTGATCAAGTGTCCATGTGGTTTAGGATATGTGGGGGAAACAACACAGCACATCAGAGATAGGATTAGCAAACATAAGTCCACTATTCGATGCAAATATAATTTATTACCAATCCCTAACCATTTCCTTGCCCATCATCACTCCATTGCTCAATTGCGCTACCAGGTGATAGACCACGTCCCACCAGGCAGAAGAGGGGGCAATAGGATCCAGAGGCTCAAAGAGAGGGAGGCATTCTGGATCTTTACCCTTAAGACATTGGAACCTCATGGCCTCAACCGGGAATATGAGGTTCACGTGTGAGATACTTTCTTTTTCTTTCTTTTTTATTATCTTACCTATGTGGTTCCTTTGCTCTTCCTGGAGTGTGTTCTGGTAGATTGGTTTAAATTTACTTATTGCCCATGATTTTTGCTTTGTCTGTATTTCTCATATTGTATTTTTACTTCTTTCACAGACCCTACATATTTGAACCGGATATATCCTTTTTGTCATTGTATATAATTATTTCCATATTACACCGGATCATTTATTTTGCAGATGTTATGTGACATACACTCTGTATAACATGTCTTCCTTCCACATTGTGATATGTATACTTTTCTATTACTCTATACATCCATTCCTCCCTCCCCCTTTCTCTCTCTCTACATGTACCGTCATATCCTTATGGTGTATGTCTGCCCTGCCTTCCTTATTATTTATTTATTTATTTATTCTTCTTTTACTATCACCTTTATTCCTCTTTTTTTCCCCCTTTTTCTTTACCCTTTTTTTTGGTCCTTTTTCCCTCCCTTTTTTCCCTTCCCCTTTTCCAATTTTTACCCCCATCCTTTTGGTGCCTCTGCTCCCCCTGTCTCTTATCTCCCCTTTGATGTTCCGTGCTTCTTTATACTTATCCCGCGCACGCGCCGCTGTGCCTTCATTCCCTTCTATATTCCTCTCCCCTTTGGCCGCGCGCATGCGCGTCTATGCGTTCCACGCTACCGGATGTTGCGTTCCACCAAACCGGAAGTTGCGTCCTCGCACTCCGGAAGCAGGAAGCCTCATAGCGCTTATAACACCGCTACCGCCAACGCTTTACACACTACACCACCAACGGCCGGTCTTTTGCTCCACCACCACACTTGGGTAAGTGCCCTCTATGCTGGACGTCCAATATGTCTCCAGTGTTTCACCCCCTTTCTTTACCCTTAGGTCCACTTACCTTACCCCGCAGACAGGTCTCCTTGGCTATTTCCTCTGACTTCTGCATTGTGACCTTTTCTCTCTTAAGGCAAGTCATCTCTTTTGTTTGGATACTGGTCTCATTCTGGTTACTGATGTCTCGTTTTCCTTTTGCCGTCTGTTTACAGCTATTTTTCCGGCTGATCCCCTGTTTTCCCTTACCATTACCAAGACTGGTTGTCTTTATTTTTCCCTGAGCCTCTCAACTACCACTGGGATTTTCTCCCAGATATTTATCAGCGCATAGCAACTAGGTATCCTCTTCTTTTTATTTTTACACCGATCCGTTCGTTTATTCTGTAGGTATATTGTTCCCTACTCCTTGTACTCCCATTGTTCTTCCCCTTTCTCCCCCCCCCCCCCCTCTCCGTTTATGTCTTCTCTCGTTTTTCCCCCCCTTTCCCCCCCTACTCCCCCCTTTTTTTCCCCCTTGTCTTGTTCCGTTCACATATGCCTATTTTGTTGTATATCTCATGTTGTATATTTCTTATTGTATCGTCCTATATTTTGTGTCACACTTATGTCTTTATTTTTGTTTATTTTCTGGTTTTTAAGCTCCTTTGATGCCCCTGAGGAAAACCCCGTTGGGGTTGAAACGTTGGGCGGGCAACTATATGCTGACTATTATTTGAACCAGTTTATGTTGGAGAAATAAAGCATCTATTATTTCATCACGTATATGAGACTTTTTCCATATTATTTGGTGTGCCGGAATCTACATTTATATTTATACGGATTCATCTGACCACATGACCTTCTTCCATGCTTCCTCTGTATCATCTAGATGGTCATTGGCGAACTTAAAGCTAGCCTGGACATGTGCTGGCGTGCCCTGCAGAATTTTAATCCATGATGGTGCAGTGTGCTACTAACAGTAATGTTTGAGATTGTGGTCCCAGCTCTCTTCAGGTCATTGAACAGGTCCTCCCATGTAGTTCTGTGCTAATTCCTGACCTTTCTCAGAATCATCCTTACCCCATGAGGCAAGAACTTGCATGGAGTCCCAGACCGAGGAAGATTGACAGTCATCTTGTGTTTCTTCCATTTTTTAATGTCCTGTAGCCCATCCCAGCAGGTCGACAATTTTGTTGTTTGTTTTTTTGTTTTTCTTGCTGGTTGGGAGGTGATCAAATACTTATTTCATGCAATAAAATGCAATTTAATTATTTAAAAATCATGCAATGTGATTTTCTGGTTTTTATTTTTAGACTCTGTCTCTCACAGTTGAAGTGTACTTAAAATTACTAACCTCTCTATTCCTTGTAGATGGCAAAAATTGCAAAAATTGGCAGTGTATTAAATACTTATTTTCCCCTCTGTATATACCAAGATGAGGGACATATGTACCATGATGGAGGGCATATATACCAGGATGAGGGACATATGTACCAGCAGGGATGAACACTGACAGCTTGGGCCTATGTGCAAGAAATATATATATATCCACACACATATATACTGTGTATATGTTACATAGTCTAATTTATTATATATATTATTATTCCTTATTACACAGTACCTTATCTTGTTATGTACAGCACCGTCTCTTACATATCAGATTATATAGAGCCCTGTTTTTTATTACATAGCATCCTCTCTTGTTAGATATATAATGCAATGACTGTTGATGGAGCATGGGAAAGCTTATTTTCTAATGGAGGAGGCTGATGGACCGGTTTTCTAGTCAGATTCTGCTCCATTAGCAGTCATTTTATAACTAACAATAGAGGACTATGTAATAAAAGAGGGCGCTGTGAATAACAAAAATAACAAGAATACACTATGTAAGGGACAGCACTGTACATAATAGCAGAGGAAGCTATGTAATAAGAGACAGCACCATATATAACTAGAGAGCATTGCACATAATAAGGGACAGAGTTATACATAATAAAAGAGGAAATTAAGTAAGTAAGGATGGCGCTATACATAATAAGTGAGTATATACAGTATATACTAAGGGACTGTGCTATACATAATAAGGGTACATTCCTGTATCAGTGTGCCCTGTCAGTGTGCTGCCTGCTTTTACAGACGCATTGAGCATGTCTTATTCTGATCCTCAAAATCAGAACAGGACATTCTCTGACCCTCACAGATCTCATTCTCAAATCTGTGATTTTCACAGATGTGTGAATGAACCTATAAAACTACGAGTCCGTGAGCCGTCCGGTAAAAAAATCTGGCAGCACACAGGCATATCACCCAAATGTGAGAATGTGGCGTAAGGGATTTTACAGATAACATTATCACTCCAAGTCACACAGCGCAGATACAGAATAATATTTACATCCAGGAACTTACAGCTCTCGTCTCGTCTGATTAGAGTCGTTTTCTACGGTTTCTTCTCCATCTGGTCAGACCTTCTTGTCAACATCTTCCAGTCACGACTCATCTTGTCACAATGACAAGAAAGAATTAACAGCATATTCAATATACAGTATGTAAATAGATATTAGGACCTACATAGGACTGATCGTCATGTGCAAGCAGTGGAATAGAACAAACAAAAAACGATCAAACAGTCCAATTGTGTTTCAAAACATACAAAAACCTTTATTTGGAAAATTATGATACAGGTAAAAGGGGAGAAAATGCATCCATACATTGTGCAACCTGTGCATAGAACGCCTGGTGGTGGAGCAAGTATCAAACCATTAGAGTAACAATATGTTGGCGCTCAGAAGTGCAGAAGTGCTGTTACGGGTCCGGGTGGTGGAACCTCTGTGCTTCAGTGCAAGGAGGGACCAGAGGGGCGTAACTAAGTGCCTACTCGGACCGACCCAGGTCACACGGCTGCTTAGTCGACTCCATGAACCAGGGAGGGACCGGGCAGGTAAACCAGGTGCAACTCTGGGACCTACCTTGTGTGAGAGCAGTTGACTCCCACGGGTCAGATGACTGGAGCTGACCGGTACAGTGGATGAGCACGGCAGGAAGGCTGGCGGGTGGTCGGGCAGATAAGCAGGCAGGTACAGCAGATAGCCAGACAGGTGCTCCGGGTAGGCAAGCTGGCGGGCACAGCATGTAACTGGCAGGTGCCCAGATAGACAGGCTGGCGGGCACGGCAGGTCACTGACAGGTGCTCCAGTTAGGCAGACTGGCGGGCACGGCATGTCACTGAGAAGTGCTCCAGGTAGGCAGGCTGGAGGGCACGGCAGGTAACTGGCAGGTGCTCCAGCTAGACAGGCTGGTGGGCACAGCAGGTAGACAGACTGACGGGCACGGCTGATAGACAGACTGGCGGGCTGGACTGTAAGACAGACTGGCAGGCTGGACTGTTAGACAGGCTGGCGGGCTGGACTGTTAGACAGACTGACGGGCTGGACTGTTAGACTGGCGGGCAGGACTGACAGGCAGCGGGACCTGAGAGCTGAGGAAAGTGTTAGCACACAAAACAACAACCTTGCACTGGCACCTCCATTTTGGAGGAGGTGCCTTATATAGGAGAAGTCCTCCGGCCATTGGCCGGGGATTCTTTAGGACGGCGCGCATGGCCCCTTTAAGAGGGAGGGAGAGCATGCGCGCCCTAAGCACAGTACCCGGGAAGCTGCACGCAGTGCGCACCACAGCAGCAGCAGGGGAGCAGGAAGACGCTGGACCAGGACCGCGGCGGTGAGGGGAACGGCATCTCTGCCCGGCAGGAGGCAGAGACTCCGATGCTACAAATGCCATTTAGAGTGCCCATACAATTGGAACTCCTCATTAGTACCAAGAATTATCAGGTGAGTATATGTGGCTGGGGTATGCAGAGTGTGGCAGCGTTTTCATATACAGTTATATGAAAAAGTTTGGGCACACCTATTAATCTTAAGCTTAATGTTTTATAAAAATTGGTGTTTTTGCAACAGCAATTTCAGTTTGATATATGTAATAACTGTTGGACACAGTAATGTTTCTGCCTTGAAATGAGGTTTATTGTACTAACAGAAAATGTGCAATCTGCATTCAAACAAAATTTGACAGGTGCATAAGTATGGGCACCTCACCGCTCCAAATCTACTCAGGCATTCATGCAGAGGAACAATTACAATGTTCTGGAATGGCCACCCCAGTCCCCAAACCTGAATATCATTGAACATCTGTGGGATCATTTGAAGAGGGCTGTCCATGCTCGGCGACCATCAAACTTAACTGAACTGGAATTGTTTTGTAAAGAGGAATGGTCAAACATACCTTCATCCAGGATCTAGGAACTCATTAAAAGCTACAGGAAGCGACTAGAGGCTGTTATTTTTGCAAAAGGAGGATCCACTAAATATTAATGTCACTTTTCTGGTGAGGTGCCCATACTTATGCACCTGTCAAATTTTGTTTGAATGCAGATTGCACATTTTCTGTTAGTACAATAAACCTCATTTCAAGGCAGAAACATTACTGTGTCCAACAGTTATTACATATATCAAACTGAAATAGCTGTTGCAAAAACACCAATTTTTATAAAACAATAAGCTTAAGATTAATAGGGGTACCCAAACTTTTTCATATAACTGTATATAGTTCTGTAGGCTCATATAAGTCTTCCAGTATTAGCACCTAAATCCTGTTTTAATGATCATTTTAATTTACGTTAAATAAAATTCTTATTTTATTTCTCACTCTAGTGTTACTTCTAATTATTATCAGATTGTAACTATGCCACCTGATAAGTCGAAATATATTGTATTGTAGAAGTACTGTTTTGACTTTACAATAGGACATTTTTTGAGATAAATCTTATCAGTAGGGGGCAAGATCACTTAGAGTGAATCTGTCAGCAGGTTTTTGCTACCTCCTTTGAGAGCAGCATAATGTAGGAAAAGAGACCCTGATTACAACGATATATAAATTAGTTTACTTGGTACAGTAGTTGTGACACAATCAGAGGTTTTAGTTGTAGCATGTAGCAGATGTCATGGGTTTACCGCAACAGAGAGGAGCCAGAAGACAGAAGCGCCTGATTCCTCCTACTCCTGCACTGGTTAGAAGCATTTCACCTTCATATTAAACGGTGAAGGTTTATTTTGGCAGTGCAGGGGTTAACCTGAGAGCTGAGAGCTGTTGGAAGCTTCGCTGCCTTGGCTCTCAACTGTTCACTGTTAGCCACTCCCCTCTCCTATATATTCTGGGCTCTGGCAAGCGCTCATTGCCAGAGGTAGTTTCATTGCTGCATAATTCAGGAGTTTGTTGGTTTGTTTTTGTTTGAGAAGGTGTTTGATGAATTTATCTAAGACTGTTGCGTGGTTTTGGTTGTATGTTAATCCTCTCCTTCTCCTACTTTGGTTTTCCCCCATCCTCCACTCCCCGGTGTTTACCTCTGTTGTTTGTGTGAGCATATTTGTATGTTTGGCATTTTCCTTTATCCCTGTTTATATTACCTTATTAGTCTAGTTGGTGTATTGCCATACACTACTACTTCCCTCTTCCCTCACTGAGGCTGGATTCAGGAGCTCAGACAAGGTACATGGCCCTGGTGTCTTCACTATCAGAAGTAATCTAGGGAACAGGGCTAGCGAGGGCGCCCCTAGCATTAGGGGCAGGGAAGGAGCCCCTGGTCCTGGGATACCCGACAACAAAGTCATGACCGCAGAGGTCAGAAAGCTAACCCCACCCAACCACCTGAGGATAGGGGTAATTTTCCAATGTGAAACAACCCCTTTTAAGGAGCATTAACACTGCAGCCAATTATCGTAAACTGATTATCGATCTATCTAAGCAAGCTGTGAATCACTTGATGCAAGAGCAAAGAATTCATTCGTTGGGTGAAATTATTTTTAAGCTTATTGAAAGGGAATCTGTTACCTCAAAATGACAATTAGACTGCTTTAATGTCACAGATTTACCATGACAGAGAGGGCCCAGAAGGCCGCAGCAACTGATTTCATGCACTCCTGCACTGACCAGAAGCACTTCTTCATATTAAGCGGTACAGATTTCTGTTAGCAGTGCAGGGGTTAAACTGTTCAGCTTCAGTATCTGAAGCTTCCCTGGTTGGATGATCTCAGCTGTTAAGTGTTAGCCATTCCACTCTCCTATATATACTCACCAGGGGCTGACACTGACAGCTTGGGGCCCCTGTGCAAGAAATGTGTCTGGGCCCCCCTCCTTTTATTACAAAAAAACTACAGATTAAATATATATATATATCCATATATACAAATATATCTTACATAGTCTCCTTTGTTATATATATTACCATCCCTTATTACACAGTGCCCTCTCTTGTTATGTACTGCACCGCCCCTTACATATCAGATAATATAGTGCCCTGTTTTTTTTATTACACGACGTCCTCTCTTGTTAGATATATAATGCAGTATATATTGACGGCTGATGGAGCATGGGAAAGTTTCTATTCTGATGGAGGAGATGATGGACTGGTCTTCTGGTCAGATGCTACCTCATCAGCAGTCATTTTATATCTAACAAGAGACGACTATGTAATAAAAGAGGGCACTGTGACTGAAAAAAAAAACAAGAATATGCTATGTAAGCACTAGAGATCGCGGTATGCGTAGACACTGAACACATACCGCGATCTCCGGCACCATACTTACATACTTACCTGACCGGGAGGAGCGTATGGGCACGCTCGTACTCCGGCGCCACACTCCTCCCCCAGCCTCCGGCAGAACAGGACACAGCAGCGCTGGAGCACAGGGAAGAAAGGTGAGTTTAAGTGTTTATTTTTTTTGTATGTGTGCAGTGTGAAAGGGATGAGGGGTACCATGCATACCAGGATTGAGGGATGAGGGGGCCACACATAACAGGATTGGGGGATGAGGGGGCCACACATACCAGGATTGGGGGATGAGGGGGCCACACATACCAGGATTGGGGGATGAGGGGGTCCACACATACCAGGATTGGGGGATGAGGGGTACCATACATACAAGGATTGAGGGGTACCATGCATACCAGGATTAGGGGGTGAGGGGTGCCATGCATACCAGGATTTGGGGATGAGGGGACCATGCATACCAGGATTGGGGATGAGGGGACCATGCATACCAGGATTTGGGGATGAGGGGACCGTGCATACCAGGATTGGGGGATGAGGGGACCACACATAACAGGATTGGGGGATGAGGGGTACCATACATACCAGGATTGGGGGTGAGGGGACCATGCATACCAGGATTGGGACGCGAGGGGGCCACACATACCAGGATTGGGGGATGAGGGGGTCACACATACCAGGATGAGGGTTTGGCTACCATACATACCAGGATTGGGGGATGGGGGGTGCCATGCATACCAGGATTGGGGATGAAGGGACCATGCATACCAGGATTGGGGATGAGGGGACCATGCATACCGGGATTGGGGGATGAGGGGACCATGCATACCAGATTGGGGGATGAGGGGACCATGCATACCAGATTGGGGGTGAGGGGACCACGCATACCAGGATTGGGGGTGGGGGGACCACACATACCAGGATTGGGGGGTGAGGGGTGCCATGCATACCAGGATTTGGGGATGAGGAGACCATGAATACCAGGATTGGGGATGAGGGGACCATGCATACCAGGATTTGGGGATGAGGGGACCATGCATACCAGGATTGGGGGATGAGGGGACCACACATAACAGGATTGGGGGATGAGGGGTACCATACATACCAGGATTGGGGGTGAGGGGACCATGCATACCAGGATTGGGAGGCGAGGGGGCCACACATACCAGGATTGGGGGATGAGGGGTTCACACATACCAGGATGAGGGTTTGGCTACCATACATACCAGGATTGGGGGATGGGGGTGCCATGCATACCAGGATTGGGGGATGAGGGGACCATGCATACCAGGATTGGGGATGAGGATACCATGCATACCAGGATTGGGGGATGAGGGGACCATGCATACCAGATTGGGGGATGAGGGAACCATGCATACCAGATTGGGGGTGAGGGGACCACGCATACCAGGATTGGGGGTGGGGGGACCACACATACCAGGATTGGGCGATGAGGAGTACCATGCATACCAGGATTGGGGGAGGAGGGGTACCATGCATACCAGGATTGGGGGATGAGGGGTACCAAGCATACCAGGATTGGGTGATGAGGGGTACCAAGCATACCAGGATTGGGGATGAGAAAGCCATGCATAGCAGGATAAGGGTTTGGCTACCATACATACCAGGATTGGGGGATGGGGGGTGCCATGCATACCAGGATTGGGGGATGAGGGGTGCCATACATATCAGGATTGGGATGAGGGGTGCCATGTATACCAGGATGAGACATGGGGTGCCACGCATACCAGGATTGGGATGAGGGGTGCCATGCATACCAGAATTGGGGATGAGGGGTGCCATGTATACCAGATTTGAAATGAGGGGTGCCATGCATACTAGGATTGGGGATGGGGGTGCCATGCATACCAGGATTGGGGATGATGGGTGCCATGCATACAAGGATTGGGGATGAGGGGTGCCATGCATACCAGGATTGGGGGATGAGGGGTGCTATGCACACCAGGATTGAAGGGTACCATGCATACCAGGATTGGGGGATGAGGGGTACCATGCATACCAGGATTGGGGGATGAGGGGTACCATGCATACCAGGATTGGGGGATGAGGGGTACCATGCATACCAGGATAGGAATCTGGGGGGGCCATGCATACCAGGATTCGGATGAGGGGCCATGCATACCAGGATAGGGATGAGGGGTACCATGCATACCAGGATGAGGGGTACCAAACATACCAGGATAGGGATGAGGGATGGGGTATCATGCATACCAGGATGAGGGGCGCCATGTATGCCAGGATTGGGATGAGGGGTGCCATACATACCTGGATTGGGGATGAGGGGTGCCATGCATACAGGATTGGGGGTGAGGGGTGCCATGCATACCAGGATTGGGGGTGAGGGGTGCCATGCATGCCAGGATAGGGATGAGGCATGCCATGCACACCAGGATAGGGATGAGGGGTGCCATGCATACCAGGATAGGGATGAGGGGTACTATGCATACCAGGATAGGGATCTCGGGGGGCCATGCATACCAGGATTTGGATGAGGGGCCATGCATACCAGGATAGGGATGAGGGGTACCATGCATACCAGGATGAGGGATGGGGTGCCATGCATACCAGGATAGGGATGAGGGAGCCATGCATACCAGGATGAGAGGCGCCATGCATACCAGGATTGGGATGAGGGGTGCCATGCATGCCAGTATTGGGGATGAGGGGTGCCATGCATACCAGGATTGGGGATGAGGGATGCCATGCATACCAGGATTGGGGATGAGGGGTGCCATGCATACCAGGATTGGGGATGAGGGGTGCCATGCATACCAGGATTGGGGGTGAGGGGTGCCATGCATTCTAGGATAGGGATGAGGGGTGCCATGCATACCAGGATTGGAGGTGAGGGGTGCCATGCATACCAGGATTGGAGATGAGGGGTGCCATGCATACCAGGATTGGAGGTGAGTGGTGCCATGCATACAGGATTGGTGGTGAGGGGTGCCATGCATACCAGGATTGGAGGTGAGGGGTGCCATGCATACTAGGATTGAGGGTGAGAGGTGCCATGCGTACCAGGATTGGGGGTGAGGGGTGCCATGCATACCAGGATAGGGATGAGGCATGCCATGCATACCAGGATAGGGATGAGGGCAGCACATAACAGGATGGGGGAACAGGATGGGGGAGCACAAATACCAGGATGGGGGCAGCACAAATACCAGGATGGGGGCAGCACAAATACCAGGATGGGGCAGCACAAATACGAGGATGGGGGCAGCACAAATACCAAGATGGGGCAGCTCAAATACCAGGATGGGAGACCACATACCAATAAAAATGCTCGCCACCCGGCCATAGAACGGGCTCAATAGCTAGTCATATATAACTAGAGAGGATGGTACATAATAAGGGAAGTTGTTATACATAATAAGAAAGGAGACTATGTAACTAAGGATGGCACTTTACATAATAAGTGAGTACACTACATATTAAGGGACTGTGCTATACATAATAAGGCTACATTCCTGTATCCGTGTGTAGTGCCCGTGTGCTTCCCGCTTTTACAGACGCATTGAGCATGTCCTATTCTGGTCCTCAAAATCCGATCAGAACAGGACATTCTCTGACCCTCACGGATCTCATTCTCAGATCCGTGATTTTAAGGGATGTGTGAATGGACCCAGAAAACTCTATGAGTCTATGTGCCGTCCTATAAAAAAATCTGGCAACTCACGGACCTTTCACACAAATGTGAGAATGCAGCCTAAGGGATTTTACATAACATTATCACTCCAAGTCATACAGTGCATATACAGAATAATATTGTCACGGAGGTGTCAGATGTAACAGACAGTCGCTCTGTATCTGGCTGCAGAAGGTCACTTCGTTTGGCATTGCAGATGCCTTCTTAATGCGTCCGCTTTTAGGACCCAGCTGCCACCTCCCTTCTGCTCTAATTGACACACCCTGGTCTCGGTGTTTAAAACATCTCAGTCTTCTTCTGGGACTCGCTGGTGATATTTCTATGTTCTTTGGCTCTGGCTGGAGTACTAGCAGCTCCTTCTCTGGTGCCCTTGGAAGACTGTTGGCATTTCTCCTCTGATGTCTGCTTAAGCTAAGTTATCCCCTTTTGTTTGTCTCCCTTGTAGTCTTTAGTTTATAGTGAAAAATGACCAGTGCTCACACCCCCTTCCCTATCCAGGGCCTAGTACTAGGGATATACAGGGCTTAGGTATCGGCGATTTGTGTGGAACCAATATAGGGACAGTAGGGGAGGCAGGGTGTTATTAGAACTGCCTAGGGGTCTCCACATTTCCCTAGTTTCTGGGTTTCCTTCCCCTCATCCCTTTGTGTTGCACTTAGTCTTTCCCACACTGTGCATGAGACTATTACCGGCCATGCATATTTAGGAGAAAAAAAACCCCTGACACGTGGTTAGTTTTACGTATTTGTGTGTGTGTTTTTTTTTCCGGGCGTGTTTTTTTCCTCTTTCTTGGTTATGGGACGGGACCGGGGAGATCACGCAATATCTCACCGTGCCATCTGGAATCGCGAGCACACGATCCAGACTACTCACTCCTTAGGTATCAGCAAGCGACCAATGAGCATATGGGCGTTACACCTCTGGATTCCAACGCATGAAATGCATGTTTACGGTCACTGTCTGCTTCACGATAGCCCAATTATGAATATTCTCTGCCACCAGCGTCCAGATTTGAAATATAATACAGGCCTGGGCGGACGCCTGCGTTCTGGTAGCGTATAGCTTTGGGGGAGGGAACGATTACAGGACAAAAGAAACAACTATTACATTTTGTATTTAATCAAAAAGGGAGGCAGTGTTTAGGAAAAATATATACAAGGATGTTACAAAGGAGACATTAAAATACATAAGCAGTTACACAAAATAATAAGGATTAAAGAAGAAACTTACACTATAAAGATCGCTGTGACTATTCTATATGGGTAGAGGGTAGACGCTCCGCTTAAACTGTTATCGAACAGGGTCCTCCGCTATTATAGACATTTACTCCCGGACAAAGAACATGGCTCCAGCCTCAGCAAACTATGTTATGCTGAAGGGAGAGACCCCCTGTGATGACATCATGTGGGCTCGGCTCCACCCTTGATGTTTGTATTAAAAATCTGTTTTTTGGGATAACTTAGCGCTGGTTGATCACAGAAACCCAAAGTGGTACCATATTTTCTATTACGATTTTACCTTCATTTAGAGACCACATATCGCATAGTTGCAATTTGCTGTTTTGTTACTTTTGAGCTACAGCCCCCCAGAAGGGGCCTACGGATAAGAAAAACTGAAGTTATGGAACTTCAGTTATTCCATATTTCATATCGGCTCTGATCAGACTGGGGCTGGTGGCTGGGAATGGTTTGTGAGTGCCTTTGAACTTAACAACTTTTGTCCATCTCTCTGTGTCTAACCACCCCCTGTGTCTGCCAGGGAGAAGGATGCTCGCATTTTAAGTAGTTTGGTGGCACCTGTTGGCTGCCAGTGTTTGTTTAAGGCCTTACTCATGACTGTGTTAAGTGGGTTTTTGTGCTAAGATTTACATGGGGACAACTTTTGTACTGACCAACAGGGGAATACGGGAGGGGGTGAAGAGAGGCTTGGGAGAAATGGTCAATATCTATGACAGGGGGAGTAATAATATTTTCAATATTCCTCAATATTTCCCTGACATCTCCCCCTCTTTGAGGTGGCGTAGGGGCTGATTTACAGGTCACCCCTTAAGCCCACCTCCTGGCCCACCCTTCCTGCTGATCCGACAAGCCGTGGACCCAACTTGCACACCACCCTGATCGACTGGGAATCCAGTTTTCCGGTCACCCTGACCGGTTCGGGATACATTTTCCCCACACCTCTGACAGGCTATAGGTACCTTCCTCCCATACTCCTGACAGACAGGGAGACACACGTTCCTGTTACCTTGCCGCGTTATGGGGCCTACCTTTTTACCTGTCATCGTTACCTTAGGAGCTGTGCTCCCAATAGGGGAGCTAAGACCGGCCCTGTCACAGTCCATCATGGCACTTGTCGGTGGCACGGGACCACCTTCCTTATGATCCCCGTGTTTCTCCCCATCCTTTCTCACCACCTCTGAAGCCGTACTAGTCATGGGGCAGCTACCACTGACCATGTCACCATCTGGCATGACCCTGTCACCTGCACGGGACGACCTACTTTGCCTTTCAACTTAACGAGCTTCGTCCACCTCTCTGTGTCTAATCACCCCCTGTGTCTGCCAGAGAAAAGGATGCTCGCATTTTAAGTAGTTTGGTGGCACCTGTTGGCTGCCAGAATTTGTTTAAGGCCTTACTCATGACTGTGTTAAGTGGGTTTTTGTGCTGAGATTTACATGGAAACAGCTTTTGTACTGACCAAAAGGGGAATACAGGAGGGGGTGAAGAGAGGCTTGGGAGAAATGGTCAATATCTATGACAGGGGGAGGAAGAATATTTTCAGTATTCCTCAATATTTCCCTGACAGATCCGATTGCAGAGCTGGCAGAGCAGCTGCACTGTCTGTTTCTGGAGGTGACTGAACTCTGCCATGATGATCAGCAGCAGCAACAGCTTCTGCAGGTTGCTAATGTTGGGGTCTCTGCAGGTAGGCTGGTCCAGCTTGAACCCAAGGTTGCCCTCCCAGACAGGGTTTCAGGAGGTAAGGACAAGTTTTTTTGTGTTAAATGTAGCTTGCAAACTGTATGTTAAACTTTGTCCTTACTCCTCTGGAAATGAGGAGCAAGGAGTGGGAATTGTGATCTCACTGCTGCAAGGAGATCCTCAATCCTGGGCATTCTCTTTGCCACAGGGTTCGGTTTGTCTTCGGTCTGTGGAGGTTTTTTTGGGGGCCTTAGCCCTCATTTATGATGACCCTGATCGAATCTTCTTGCCTGAGTCCAGGTTGCGTCGCCTTCATTAGGGGTATCAGTCAGTGCAGATGTACAGCTTCGAATTCCACAGATGAGCAACTGATTCAAAATGGAATGACCCGACTCTTAGAAGCCAATTTTGTCAGGGCCTTACTGAAAAGTTGAAATATGCTTTGGCAGTATATGAAACTCCTGAGTCCTTGGAGGCTGCCATGTCATTGGCCATACGTGTTGATAGATGCCTTCAGGATAGGTGGGTAAGACCACCTTTTCTGGGGCCTTCTTGTCGGGGTTATGCACCTTTGCCAGGAGAGCAGTCTGGCAGTGAACCAGTACTTGGGGAGGTGGAGGAAGCCATGCAGTTAGCGGGTACATTTCCCTGGAGATTCTCAATAAAAAAGACGTGCTTTTTTTTCTGGAAAAAGGGAACATTTTATTTGGGCCCATCCTTTGATGCCTAAGCAAAAGTAAACTTGTTTAACCCTTGATAGTCTGTAGTTGGATAAGCAAGGGGTGCATTTATCGTCACCCTGCAGTTCCAGGGTTTGTCCTGACAGCAGAGATGGTGCTAGAGAGCAAAACCAAGAACATTTTCTGTGTTTGTTGACAGTGGAGCTGGAGTCAGCATGGTTGATGCTGAGTTTGTGAGAACTCATGGTCTTCCTTGTTGTAATTTAGCTAAGCCCATTCCAATCTTCGCCATCGACTCAGTGCCACTTGCACAGAAAGCTCCGATTCAGATTGTACATAATGTGAGACTGAGGGTGGGGTCGGTTCATTGTGAGATAGTTCCTTGCTATGTCCTGGACGGCCTTCCCACCCCAATTGTATTGGGCCTACCCTGGTTGGTGAAACATACTTAAATGAATCCCTTTCTACAGTCTCTATGGAAACCTTACCTGAATTTTTGTCTGGTTTTGAGTATGTTTTTTCTGAGAGGGGTGTCAGGAGTTGCCTCTTCATCGTGCATATGACTGTCCTTTTAACCTGACCCCCGGCACTAAACTACCAAAGTCCAGACTGTATAATCTTTCTGGCCCTGAGAGACAAGCCATGAAGTATTTCATTGCTGAAAGTCTGGAGAAGGGACATATCAGACCCTTAACTTCGCCTGTGGCTGCAGGGACCTTCTTCGTGAAGAAAAAATATGGCTGTCCTCCGTTTAGATTTCCGTGAATTACCATCCGGGATCCATGCCCTCTTCCTTTGATTCCAGATTTGTTCAGCCAGGTTGTGGGAGCTAAGGTGTTCTCCAAGTTGGATTCAAGGGGAGCCTACAATCTAGTTAGAATCAGAGAGGGGATGAATGGAAAACAGAGTTCAGTACCCCTAAAGGGCATTTCGAGAGTCTGGTTATGCCTTTCGGTCTGACCAATGCACCTGCAGTGTTCCAGCAATTCATTAATGATATTTTCCATCATTTCCTCCCTAAAGAGCTGTTTTTCCATGGCACCTATACTCAGTTAACTCGATGTTTCCCAATCCTTTATTGTAGAAGTTGATGAGTTGGAGGTGGGGGTTGGGGCTGTATTGTCTCAGGGTCCGTCCTCTGGTAACTGGTGTCCATGCACTTTCTTTTCTAAGAAATTATCTTTGGCTGAGAGAAATTATGACGTGGGTAATAGGGAGTTTTTGGCGATTAAATTGGCATTTGAAGAATGGCGACATTGATTGGAGGGGGTTGTCCATCCTATTACTTTTATGACAGGTTCTTATGGTCAGTGATATCTTCAATCGGCTAAACGTCTCAACTCTAGGCAAGCTAGATGGTCCCTGTTTTTTACTAGGTTCAATTTTGTTGTCACTTTTCGTCCAGGGGTCAAAAATGTCAAGACTGATGCTTTGTCCTGTAGCTTTCCTGGTAGTGGTAACCAGGAGAACCCTGCCCCGATATTGCAGAAGGGGGTAGTCATTTCGGCATTGTACCCAGAACCAGAGGGTGAGGTGCTCGAGGCGCAAGGGGACACCTCTACCTCCTGCTCTTCAGGAAGGTTATTCATACCATCTAATCTGCACCGCAAGGTAATTAAGGAACATGAAACTCTGTGCTTGCTGGTCATCCAGGTGGTGAGGTAACTGCGGACCTCCTTTCTCGTCATTTTTGGTGGCCGGGGTTGCATTGGGATGTGATTGAACATGTGTCTTCTTTTAGTGTTTGCGCGCGTTCTAAGGTATCGCATACCCGTCTGTCTGGCACTCTTCTTACGCTACCTATTCCTAGCAGGCCATGGACACAGTTGTCCATGGATTTTATTATTTACCTACTAGTATCTGCAGGCAAAACTCTGGTTTTGGTGGTTGTAGATAGGTTCAGTAAAATGGTTCACTTTGTCGAATTACCGGCAAATGGAGCAAAGGGGATATCCAAGAAATGCCTTTGCTTCATTTATGACTCTCACATGGTTGGTATATTTTGTCCTTTTCTGTAATTGATTTATATGCTTTCTTCCTTACTATTCTTTATTTGGCACTTGTCCATGTTAGGGAGAATATCAGTATATTTGTGGCTTTCCTGCGACACATTTGGAAAGTATACTCCACATATGTACATTTATACTATTAGGAACAAAATCAAACTTCTATATACCATACCTGTGCAATATTTTGGATATATGAATTAATATTTATTCATTATTTATTTTATATTTATTGGCTATTTATACTAAAAACTCTATAAGGGGTCACATTCTCACTTGTCTTTGTCGTATATGTTTTTTACCATGTTTTTAATTAGTGGTGTTGTTTATCCCAGTCATAATAAAATTTCTAAATATTTTTCAACACTCTGTTTCTATACCTCATGATTTTGTATGCTTGGTGCCTGTTTTGCCCTCTTTTTTTCCCGCTCTCAACACGTACGATATGAGAGATGAGAAGTAGCTTTGTTTTGCTGCAGTGAGCAATTGTGCAGCATTTTGAAAACTTCTGTTACTGGACTCCACTCCCTTTCTTTGGCAGTCGCACGGCGGTATACCTTGTAGATGAGGGACAGGAAAAATATGTGCTCCAGTAGATGACAAGCGCTGCACCAAGTGGCCTCTGCTCCTCTTCCTCCATCTTAATGACGCACCCCCTGGGTCGTGTTCATGGGGATACCCGGAGCCGGATCTGGATAGGGGTAGTAGTCCTTGTGGCGGTGACCCGGTCCGTGCCCAGGGTGTCAAACTAAGTGGCAGTCTAAGGCAGTAGATGTTAACTTGAGTGTCGACTACACCACCCGTTGAGTGTGGCTTTAAAGCCACCGCTGCAGAACAGTCCGCTGAGGCCGGTGGTATGGGTGCAGCGAGGATGGTATAACCCCCAACGGGAGGGGTATGGCCTCAGGGCAGCAGGTGTAGATGATGGGGGTTGTGATGGTGCAGTAAGAAGAGTCAGAGTCAGGAGATGCAGTTTCAGGGTTTTTACTCACGGGTGTTCTCTCAGTCACTCTGGCCTTGAGTGACCACCCGAGCCGTGCTGCGTCCACCAGGTCCTGGACTCGGCTAACCCCCAGGCAGTTCCGGAGCGTGGTCCTGAGCTCCCTTCTCTCTCTCTGTCTCAGGCCGTTCCCACCAGGGATCCACCTTTGGCCGGCTCCCTCGGGTCTCTTAGTGGTCAAACCTCCTCTGGGTTCCCTGACCCTATACTTGGTGTGCCTTTCTGGTGGATTTGGTGAGGGTCGTGGCAAATCTTGACCACGACCTCCGGTTCCTGGCTGAGGATAAGTGGCCTCCACCAGTTCGGGTTCCGGTACCCGTGTCCGCCAACCCTTCACCCTTTTTGGTCTGATTCTGGGTTCTTAGGGTTCCCTCTTGTCTTCCACTCTGGGCCTTTCTTTCTCCTCTCTGCTTCTCTGCAGGCTCAGCCCTGGAGCTGGGCCCAGACGGAGCCACAGCTCCCTGTCAGCCCTCCTGGCTGAACTCTTCCTAAAGACTCGACCCTGTCCTAAGATGGTGCCCACCTTATATACTCCCTCTATGTGTGAGCCCAGGTGACTAGCACCCAATGAGCTCCTAGCTTTACCCAGAGTACTCCCCCTATCTGCCCCTACACTACTGGGATGTTCCACCCCCCTCCCACTCCAGCCAGGGACAGACGCTGTCGTACATGCACATATACTTGGTGGGAGTACCGTAGTTCTGTCCCCCGGAAATGGGATGTATGTAGTGCATGCAGCCTACTGAGCTCAGTCCCACACTCCATCCTTACCCGGGAGTGGAATACCACACCTCTGGCTTGAGGTGTAATACCCCTGTAGCAGCCGAATCCTCAGGGTGCTACATTCCCCCCTGGTAAATCACAGCACGTCCTCGGGCTGTAAAAGAATAAAATATCCAAAAACATACAATTTTTTTTTCATAACATCCAAGAACATATTAAACATAAAACATTATCAAATTTTAGCAATATAAACTTTTTCCATATAAAAACTCTCTCATATAAATGTTCTTTGAGTTACTGGCCACTGTGCGCTTGTGACCAGGTAAAAGTGCCACAGTCAGTTTAAGGAACAACAATTTTCCTATAAAACCAGTAGGGGGCGCCTTAAAAAGCGCAACTATATACAAGGGGATGGCCGCTCTCAGTCCTCGGCCAGTGGGAATAAGGGATGGCTGCTCACAGTCCTCAGCCTGTTAAGGGATGGGGACACACGGGTAACAGTTCACACTTGTCCCAACGGGGAACATATTTAAATCAGCATCAGTTCTGGTACCCCGACGGGTAACTATGTACAGTTCTTTTTACCGTACTCTAATAACGGCGTCCTCCTGATGCTTCCTCCCTGTATTCTTCAGACCCGTCCGGGTCCTCTTGCTCCTCCTGACACTTCAGCTCTTCCTCCGTCAAACGGTGTACATGAAGGGCATAGGGTCCTTTAGCACACTGGTGCCGGGTAAAGGTGACCTCGTCACCCAGGTATAGGTCACGACCTCTGTGTCCCTCCGGTAGGTGGGACTCAACATCCCTGCGGGTCACGAAGACGTCGCCGGGGGTGCGGTGATCCCGGATGAAGCCCCAACCGTGCTGCAGTTGGAATTTAATTACAGTCCCGGTGGCACGGGGACCGTGGGCTGCACGGGGGTTCCGTCGGGTCCGGCTCTTCTGTTCTGCACTCTTCACTTGCAGCTGCTCCTCGCGGACCCGCCTATCTCGTCGTTCCCGGTCGAAAACCTCTAATTGCTGCCGGCAGCACTCCACACGCTCAGCTGCAGCCGCCCGGGTCTCTTGAGTGAACCCGATGAGGTCTCCTCCGGTGGGGTCCCACGCAAACTGCGCTTCCTCCAACGAGAGTGGGGTGATCTTGACGGGCGCCGGAGCCGGGATCAGGGGCTCATCCAGGGGTCTTTCCTTCCGGAGTCGGGGATGGTAATACTCCGGTGGCCACTCTAAGGGCTGCCCATCCGGGCAAATGTGCTGGGCGAGCAAGTCTTCACCCAGGTGCGGCACTGTAGAGGTTGAGGGCGCGGTGGTGGCAGCGGCGCCCGGGTTCACCAGGCCTTGCGACCAGGCCTGGGGCACCCTGAAGGTAAAGGGCACCGTGAAGACGGCGGCGCCCGGGTGTACTCGACCTTGCGACCAGGCCGGTGGCTCGGTAGAGGGCGCTGTTGGTACTGCGGCGCCCGGGGGTACTCGGCCCTGCGACCAGGCCGGTGGCGTCTCCTGCTTGGCCGCGCTCAGGGTTGAGGCGCGTGACGTCACAGGGGGCGTGGCCGCGGCTCCTGCTTGAGGCCTAGTCTGGAGCGGTAGCGGTGCGGCAACGGGCACAAGCGGTGGGATTTCGGGCTCTGCGACGGGGAGCGGGGGTAGGCTTACGGTGGCTGGGCTTGGGGTAGTGACGTCCCCTTTACTTGCCTCCGTCTCTTCAGCTCCCTCTGCGGCGTCGTCTCTGGCCTCCGTCCCTTCCGCATCCTCTTCAGGGGCAGGCATGCTCCTCGTTGCGGGTAGTGTGCTCCGCTGGCGGGTTCCAGCCTGCTGGGCCATCTCCCTGCTCCATTCCGTCAGCGTTTCTCGCTGCACCTGGGCCATCCTCCGTGCGAGGCCCTCCAGCGCGGTCTGTGCACGCTCCCGGTCTCGGGGGAGCTGTGCCAGGATCTCCACCAGGCCTAGTGGGGTGCTGGCTTGCAACAGGCTCCTGACCACAGGGTCGGTGCTGCCTGCCTCTCCCTCCATCTCCGGGTACGACTTCTCCAGACTCCTCCAGGCGGCACCCATCTTCTCTGTTTTGTTCTGTATCCGCCCCCATTGAGGGCGGTCCTGGGGCAACTTGGTGATTGTCAGTTCCAGGGGCAGACCCCCCACGCTGACGGACATCTCAATCACTGCAGTCTCTGCTGGTGGGGGCGGTCTTCGTTTTTGGCGCCATTCTTGGTCCTGGCCCATGATGGGAGGTGACCTCTTGCCACCCTTTGGCACGCCCATAATGGCGTCCGCTCTGCCAGGGCGGGAAATCTTCTCAGATGGCGGGAACCGTCTCCCAGTGGCGGGAAACTCTGTGGATGGCGGGAAAAAGCTGCAGATGGCGGGCAACCGGCGGGAAACGATCTGTGATGGCGTCCGATGGCGGGGACCCTCCGGAACCGGCGGGAGACTTCTTTTTGAGGTAAATGTGAACTTTTCTTCAGGCACGCATTACCCGGTAGTTGCGGGCACGTTATCCTGCCGACTACGCCAAAGTTGACGCACCCCCTGGGTCGTGTTCATGGGGATACCCGGAGCCGGATCTGGATAGGGGTAGTAGTCCTTGTGGCGTTGACCCGGTCCGTGCCCAGGGTGTCAAACTAAGTGGCAGTCTAAGGCAGTAGATGTTAACTTGAGTGTCGACTACGCCACCCGTTGAGTGTGGCTTTAAAGCCACCGCTGCAGAACAGTCCGCTGAGGCCGGTGGTATGGGTGCAGCGAGGATGGTATAACCCCCAACGGGAGGGGTATGGCCTCAGGGCAGCAGGTGTAGATGATGGGGGTTGTGATGGTGCAGTAAGAAGAGTCAGAGTCAGGAGATGCAGTTTCAGGGTTTTTACTCACGGGTGTTCTCTCAGTCACTCTGGCCTTGAGTGACCACCCGAGCCGTGCTGCGTCCACCAGGTCCTGGACTCGGCTAACCCCCAGGCAGTTCCGGAGCGTGGTTCTGAGCTCCCTTCTCTCTCTCTGTCTCAGGCCGTTCCCACCAGGGATCCACCTTTGGCCGGCTCCCTCGGGTCTCTTAGTGGTCAAACCTCCTCTGGGTTCCCTGACCCTATACTTGGTGTGCCTTTCTGGTGGATTTGGTGAGGGTCGTGGCAAATCTTGACCACGACCTCCGGTTCCTGGCTGAGGATAAGTGGCCTCCACCAGTTCGGGTTCCGGTACCCGTGTCCGCCAACCCTTCACCCTTTTTGGTCTGATTCTGGGTTCTTAGGGTTCCCTCTTGTCTTCCACTCTGGGCCTTTCTTTCTCCTCTCTGCTTCTCTGCAGGCTCAGCCCTGGAGCTGGGCCCAGACGGAGCCACAGCTCCCTGTCAGCCCTCCTGGCTGAACTCTTCCTAAAGACTCGACCCTGTCCTAAGATGGTGCCCACCTTATATACTCCCTCTATGTGTGAGCCCAGGTGACTAGCACCCAATGAGCTCCTAGCTTTACCCAGAGTACTCCCCCTATCTGCCCCTACACTACTGGGATGTTCCACCCCCCTCCCACTCCAGCCAGGGACAGACGCTGTCGTACCTGCACATATACTTGGTGGGAGTACCGTAGTTCTGTCCCCCGGAAATGGGATGTATGTAGTGCATGCAGCCTACTGAGCTCAGTCCCACACTCCATCCTTACCCGGGAGTGGAATACCACACCTCTGGCTTGAGGTGTAATACCCCTGTAGCAGCCGAATCCTCAGGGTGCTACATTAACATCACACAAGTACAGTTCTCAGAGATACCACCCCAATTACCCTTGTTTTCACCCACATCACAACTCTCCTACCGACAAACTGACTATGGGGAAGCACAGATGGGTGAGTCTGCAGAGCTGTTCACACATTCTATTCTGGGGCATCAGAGGTCTGATCCAAAGCTTCACAGACTCAAGAAGGGGGAAAGCATTTGTAGCGATGTCCAAAATTTTTTTCAGTTGATCTGAGACCGGATGAAGTAGTGTCAGAGAAGACTCCAAACCCTCGTCACCAGATGTTAACCTCTGGGGGGTTGGAGAAAGAAATAAATACACACCAGAACATGGAGAAGTAAACTAATATACAACAGGGGTTAGAGAACTAAACTACTAAACAGCTAAGGTTGGAGATTGAAACAAATACACACCAGAACATGGAGAACTAAACTAATAGAAAACAGGGGTTGGAGAACTAAACTAATAAGACAACAGGGGTTGGAAAACTAACCTACTAAACAGTCAGGGTTGTTGAACTAAACCACTACACACCAGGGGATGGAGAACTAAACCACTAGACACCAAGGTGTCTCTAGACTGCAAGTTTTGGAATCCCCAAGGCTTGCGGAACATACCTCTGTATCTAACACTTCCTCCAGTGCTTCTGCATCTTCCACCTCCTCTAGGGTCTCCACCTGCACCTTCAACCTCTGCCTTACTGAGACACGTTCCAACAGTGCAGAGAGAATCCCCCCCACCTCCGTACTGCGCTTCCAGGTCTCACCGCAATCACTCAGTGTTAAAATTAATATGCCTTGGAGATCGCAGTCATACAGCTGAAGAGTTGTGGACAGCTCTCCAGGCCAAGTTTGAGCAATGGCTGTCTCCACTGAACCTGGAGCAAGGGAAGGCCGTGTTCGATAACGGTGCAAACCTGGTGGCGGCCCTACATCGGGGCAACATCAGACACGTGCCTTGCATGGCTTGCATCCTCAACCTGATGGTACAACAATTTCTCCGCCCCTATCCCGTCCTGGATGTGCTGCTGCAGAAACCACGGTCTCTGCGTGCTCACTTAAAAAAAATGAGCAGGATCTTTAATATAAAAGCCAGACTACTAGACAACGAGTAAAATCCTTCATGATAATAGAGGCCACCATCTCCTTAGCTTGCTGATACTTTTCTGTGGGAATGAGCTTGTCTCCAATAAGCCAAGACTATTCATTGAATGGCACGCCACGGTTTGGTATTAGCACCCAGTACCAGAAGCAAAGCCATCCACAATTTCCATACCTCAGGAATTCTATTTGGTAGACTGGCTGAGCAAACATTAGTTTTTGACAAAGGAGCTGAAGACACTGAGTGGCAGTAGGTGCAAGTTCCTCCAGCATGACCTGTTTGTTGTTGTTAGATATCAGAGGGAGAACATAACTGAGCTTTGCCAAGGTGCCATATTGCATCTTAAGTCTTATAGACTCTGCACTTGCGGCCTTACATTCTACAGGATGGTGGGGAAGGAGACAGTAGGTCGTGGAGTTGCATTAGCTACGGTGGTGTTGAGATGAGGTGGCAGCGAGGCAATGGCAGGCTGTAGGCTGTCTTGAAGAGATGAGTTTTCAGGTTGTGTCTGAAGGATCCGAATGTGGTAGCTAATCGGATGTGTTGAGGCACAGAATTTCAGAGGATGGGGGATATTGGGTAGAAGTATTGGAGGCAATTGGTTGAGGAACAAATAAGTGTGGAAAGAAGGAGGCCTTGGGAGGACCGGAGATTACGTAAGGAAATATATCGGGAGATTAGTTCAGAGATGTATGGAGAAGAAAGGTTATGGGTGGCTTTGTACGTCAGTGTTACTTTGAATGCAAGCGCAAGTATGCAGCCAGTCACCCACCCACCCACAGGCCGCAATACTATACTGTCACATTTTAGGCTTGTGGAGACGGAAGCTTTTCACAACCTCATGACGGCAGCTGCCGGGTCTCCATATTTGGTCCCCAGCCGCCACTATTTCTCCCGATGTCGTCCCCGCCTTCCACACGCACGGGTCCCAGAACATTACTGCTGGTACTTTTCTTGGGAATCTGTTTGGCTCCTACCAGCCTGGATTATTTACAGTGAACTATGGTACGATGCCATGATATTAGCATTGCCCTCAGTACCAGTAGTGAAGCCATCCCCAATTTCCTTCTCAGGAATTATATTTGGTAGACAGAGTGGCCCAAATACATTAGTTTCTCACAAAGGAGCTGAAGATACAGAGTGACATTAGGTGCAAGTTTCTCCAGCCTGTTAGATATCAGAGGGTGAACTGCAGCACAGTGGCTCAGTGGTTATCACTGAAGCCTTGCAGTGCTGGGATCCTGGGTTCAAATTCCAGCAAGGACAACATCTGCAAGGCTTTTGTATGTTCTCCCTGTGTTTGCATGTTTGCATGGGTTTCCCCCTCAGTAAAAAAAGCAGCCATAGGGTAACCGGGAACCTTCCCAAACACTTTTCTTAGCCAGGACTGCTTCTCGGCAGGGTTGAACAGGCCCACCAGAGAACCGGAGAATCCTCCAGTGGGCCCTGGCTTCTCCATCAGGAGAGTTAATAGCGCAAACCTTTCAGGTTGTGATGATGATGAGCCCATCCATCTCCTTAGTTTTCTGTTACTTGGAATCCAAGAGCAAGTATGCAGCAAGCCACCCACCCACTCACAGGCCGCAATACTATACTGCCACATTTCTGGACAGCTGCTTGCACTTGAAATGTTACCTTTTAGACTTGTGGAGGTGGAAGCTTTTCACGACCTCATGGCGTCGGCTCGGTCTTCATACTCTGTCCCTAGCTCCATGGTTTCTCACGGTGTCGTCCCCACCTCCCAGAAGCACGGGTTCCAGAACATTACCCCTGCCCTCCCCAGTGCACTCAGTGGGAAGGACCACCTAACCACAAACACGTGGACAAGTGAATGTGGCAAGGGATGGTACGGAGCCAGTCCACAGTAAAAAAAAAAACAGCCATAGAGTGTCCGGGAACCTTCCCACACACTTTTCTTAGCCAGGGATGCTTCTCGGCAGGGTTGAATGGGCCCACCAGAGAACCGAGGAATCCTCCAGTGGGCCCTGGCTTCTCCTTTACTAGTTTATTCTCCTTTATTAGTTTATTTATTAGTTAATAGTGCAAACGTTGCAGCTGCTAGGGGGTTTTTAGCGGGGGAGAAAGGTGGTCCCTCAGAATCAAATCCTCTGTTGGGCCCAATGTCCTTCAGTCTGACACTGCTTCTCGATGAGAGTTGTATTTCACCACAGCCATATTCTTTAGCTCGGTGAAAGGACTGGCATAGAGGGAAACCATATTTACTCTGGCTGTCATTAATCCCAGGAAGTCCTCTAATGCAGCTTGTTGCATAAGCAATGGCAGCCCGTCCACCATCAGCTCACACTTCTCTGTGGTACTTAGTCACAGACAAAGATCTTTTTTTACGCCTTGAATTTAATCACTACAGAGTTGGACAATGGCATAATCTGCAATGCGTTTTGAGAAATAACGTGCATAAGCAAAGCCACGGTTTAGGACACTGAAAGTCATTAAGCGAAACTCATACTGCTTTCCCACAGACTGAAAGAGGGGTATCAAGACTTCCAAGACAGCCAAGACTTCCCTGTCCTACCCAAGAGGATGACTATCCATGTTCTCCTCCTCATCCTCATCCTCCTCATTATCACCCAATCTGCATTGAGATGAGGCTGGGCTGCATAGTTCTTTGCTCCACCTGCAATGCCTCCTCTTTAACTTTGAGCACCGAGCGTTTCAGTAGACAGAGAAGTGAGATGGTGACGCTAATTATGGCATCATCGCCACTCACTATCTTGGTGGATTCCTCAAAGTTTTGGAGGACGACACATATGTCAGACATCCATGCCCACTCATCAGTTCTAATGTGCGGAGGCTGACCTGAATGCCGATGGGCATGTTGAAGCTGGTATTATACAACTTCTATCTGCTGTTCACAAATCCTTCCTTCCCAACATCTGCAACATTGATTTCCAATATGTGGTGACATCACACAACAGTCGGTGAGCTGGAAGCTACTGTTATGATCTGCTACAAGAACTAAGGAAAGGGAATCTGTCCCTACCATAAGACTAAGCTGATTCCCTACGATGCAGCGGGCAACCTGTTCCTTGTGAGCAGACCTGCCTTCGTCCTCAGCTAGTCTGAACGCAGACCTATAGAATAAGGGGAGGGGTCCCTAAAAGAACTAGGGACTGGGACAAAATTGGACACCTCCTAGCAGAAGTTGTAGCGGAGCAAAAATACAAACAGACAAAAAGTACTTAGAGGTCCAAAGGACCAAACGAACTAGAGAGATAGGTACAAAAGCACCTGGCTAGATAGAGAGTCCAAATAACACTGTTGTCCAGCCAGGCCAGAAGGGTGAAGCTGGAATAAATAGGCAGCAGGTCACGTGACCACAAAATAGAAAAAACTAACAGGAAGGTTCTAACAGCTACATATGCTGCTGAAGCACTGCCAGAGTGGTGGAAGCTATAGCTGACTTCTTGAAATGGGCACACACACGTTGTACTTTCACAAGCAGCTCTGGAAGATATGGGTAGGTTTTGAGAAACTGCCGGACCACCAAGTTGAGCACATTTAGTGCTCTCTCATTACAAATGTGAACCCCTGTATGGAGAACAATATCAGCACCGAAAAATTAAAAGATGAAATATAGCCTGCTTTATATACCATGGTACTAAGAAACCATATTTCGATTATATCTTGTGTACCCCTGTGACAAAAATATCTGCACTAAAGAATTAATTTCACTAGAATAGAACTAGTATAATGGTGACCGACAACTCTTCCACTACAGCCAAACCCAATAGACGGAGACCCAATTAGTATTCTCCACATTTCCAAAAATTAGTAGCAGACGCCAGCAAAGTGGCATCAATTTCAGTACAGTAGAAATTGTAGAATTAGGAACGACACGTCTTCCCCTAAAGCCAACCCAGTAGATGGAGACTCAATCAGAAGTGTTTACATTTCCCTAAATTAGGGCCTAACACCACCAAAGTGGCATAAATTCCACCAGAGTAGAAGTAGTTTAATGGAGATAGAAACCTCTTCCACTACAGCCAAACTCAATAGATAGAGACCCAATCAGGATTCTCCACATTTCCAAAAATTAGTGGCAAACACCAGTAAAGTGGCATTAATTTCACTAGAGTATAAGTGTAACGGGTCTGGGAGGTGGAACCTCTGAGCTACGATACGAAGGGGCAGTCCTTGTAAGGAAGCGGGTGGCTCCCAGGGTAGGCGGGCAGGTAGTCACGGCAAGTGACGGGGACAGTCTCTGGGTAGAAGGGCAGGAGGTCACGGCAAGTGACGGGGACAGTCTCTGGGTAGGGGGGCAGGAGGTCACGGCAAGTGACGGGAACAGTCTCTTGACAGGCGGGTGGTCACGGCAAGTGACGGCGAAGCCTCCAGATAGGCTAGCAGGTGGGTAGCAGGTGGACGCTCCTAGGTGAGCGGGCAAGAGTCTCTGGACAGGCAGGTGGTCACAGCACGTGACGGCAGAGCCTCCAGGTAGGCTAGCAGGCAGGTAGCAGGCGGACGCTCCCAGGTGAGCGGGTAAGAGTCTCTGGACAGGCAGGTGATCACAGCAGGTGATGGCAGAGCCTCCAGGTAGGCTAGCAGGCAGGTAGCAGGCGGACGCTCCCAGGTGAGCAGGTAAGAGTCTCTGGACAGGCAGGTGGTCACAGCACGTGACGGCAGAGCCTCCAGGTAGGCTAGCAGGCAGGTAGCAGGCGGACGCTCCCAGGTGAGCGGGCAATCAGATCCATAGACAAACTGGCAGGGCTGGTAGGCAGACTGTCGGACCGCAGGAATGCAAGTAGATAGACAAGTATCAGGCAGGTATCAAGCAGGAGTCTGGCAGGCAACTGGCAGGTAACTGGCAGGTAACTGGTAACGGGACCTGAGGGCTGAAGCAGAGTGATAGACTATGCAACAACATTGCTTGGGCACCTCCATTTTGGAGGAGGTGCCTTATATATGGTGAGGTCCTCCGGCCATTGCCCGGGGACTCCTTAGGACGGCGCGCGCGGCCCCTTTAAGAGAGGGGGAGCACGCGCGCGCCCTAAGCACAGTGGCCGGGAGGCAGCGCGCGCTGCCAGCAGAGTGGGAGGAGGACGCCGGGCACGGAGCGGAGAGGTGAGGGGAACAGCGTCCCTGCCTAGCAGGAGGCAGGGACGCCGACGCTACAGTACCCCCCCCTTTAGGCCCCCGCTTTTTTAGGCCAGACAGAAATTTATCAAGGATGAGAGGGGCATGGATGTTCTCCCGGGGCTCCCAAGTTCTCTCCTCAGGACCAAACCCCTTCCAATCCACTAGAAAAAAGGTCTTTCCTCTTACCCTTTTGGTGACCAGAATGTTCTCTACCTCAAACTCGTTTTCAGCGGAAACCGGAGCAGGAGGCGTACCTGTAGACTTGGAAAAAGAGTTAAGTACCACGGGTTTGAGGAGAGATACATGGAAGGAGTTAGGGATCCGCAAGTTGGCCGGGAGTTTCAATTTATAGGCCACTGGGTTGATTTGTTTGATAACTTCCAGTGGGCTGATGAACCGAGGCCCTAACTTGTAGGAAGGAATCTTGAGCCGGACATATTTGGACGAGAGCCAGACTTTATCTCCAGGACGGAATTGTGGAGGATCCAGGCGTTTTTTGTCAGCGTGTTTTTTCATCCGCTCGGATGACTGAAGGAGTGCGGATCGGGTACTCTCCCAAATGGAGGAGAATTCGCTAACGAGAGATTCCGCAGCCGGATTGTCCACCGAGGTGGAGACAGGAAATGGGATCCGAGGATGCTGACCGAAGACTACAAAAAACGGGGATTTGGAGGAAGACTCACTCTCGTGATTATTGTAAGAGAACTCGGCCCATGGTAGGAGATCCACCCAGTCCGAATGGTGGGCATTAACGAAGTGCCGGAGGTAACTGGTCAGGATCTGATTGATCCGCTCCACTTGACCATTGGACTGTGGGTGGTAAGCGGAGAAGTCCAGGGTGACGTCCAGCAGCTTACATGTGGCTCTCCAGAAGCGTGAGGTGAACTGAACCCCACGATCCGACACGATGTGGAGGTGCAGGCCATGGAGACGGAAGATGTGGCGGATAAAGTCTTTAGCCAGCTCGGGTGCAGACGGGAGGCCCGGCAGGGGAATGAAGTGAGCCATCTTGGAAAAGCGGTCAGCGACCACCCAAATGACCGTACAACTGGCAGAGACAGGGAGATCCGTTATAAAGTCCATAGCTATATGCTGCCACGGGGCAGCAGGTACTGGAAGAGGAAGGAGGCGACCGGCTGGCAGATGTCTCGGAACCTTGTTGCGGGCGCAGGACACACAGGCTGAAACAAAGTCTATTACGTCCTTGTGCAGGGTAGGCCACCAGTAATGCCGGGTAATAAGCTGGAGGGTCTTTTTCTGACCGGCGTGGCCAGCTAGCTTAGACGAGTGACCCCAGTGTAGGATCTTCTTCCGATCAGGTACTGTTACGAACGTCTAACCGGGAGGGAGACGATTTAGATTCACGGGGGCCACCTGCATTACTCTGGCGGGATCAATGATGTGCTTAGGCTCCTCCTCTAGATCAGACACCAGGAAGGATCGGGACAAGGCGTCAGCTTTGATTTTTTTGTCTGCTGGGCGAAAATGAAGAACGAAATCAAAGCGGGCAAAAAACAAGGACCACCGGGCTTGGCGCGGGTTAAGTCTCTGGGCGCTCTGGAGGTAAGCCAAGTTCTTGTGGTCCGTGTAAATAATTACCGGGTGAAGAGCCCCCTCGAGCAGGTAACGCCACTCCTCCAGTGCCAGCTTAATGGCCAATAACTCTCGGTCTCCTATAGAATAATTGCGCTCAGAAGGGGAGAAGAGTTTGGAGAAGAAGCCGCAAGTTACCATTCTTCCGGAAGACGACTTTTGGGTAAGTACCGCTCCGGCTCCAGAGGAGGAGGCGTCCACTTCCAGGAAGAATTGTTTGTTGCTTTCCGGACGATGCAGCAGCGGGGCAGAAGAGAAAGTCTGTTTTAAGTAAAGAAAGGCTTCCTCTGCTTCGGGCGGCCATTCTCTGGGATTAATACCCTTACGGGTGAGCGCAGAGATTGGGGCAGTCCGGGAAGAGAAGTGCGGTATGAAGAGGCGGTAGTAGTTGGCGAAGCCCAGGAACCGCTGCATAGCCTTCAATCCCTCTGGTCGGGGCCACTTCTGGATGGCAGACAGTTTCTCAGGATCCATTCGTAGGTCGGTCTGAGAGATTATGTAGCCCAAGAATGGAAGCGAGGTCTGCTCAAAGAGGCACTTCTCATATTTAGCGTAGAGGTGGTTCTGCCTTAGCCTGAGCAGGACCTGACGAACATCCCTCCGGTGAGTGAGAAGATCCGGAGAGAAGACCAAGATGTCGTCCAGGTACACCACTACGCAGGAGTAGAGAAGGTCCCGGAAGATGTCATTGACCAACTCTTGAAAGACGGCGGGAGCGTTACAGAGACCAAAGGGCATTACCAGATACTCATAGTGGCCGTCCCGGGTGTTGAATGCCGTCTTCCATTCATCCCCCTGACGGATACGGACCAGGTTATACGCCCCACGGAGGTCCAGCTTGGTGAAGATTCTAGCCCCCCTTCAGACGGTCAAATAATTCCGGAATGAGCGGAAGGGGGTATTTATTCTTCACCGTGATCTGGTTAAGGCCTCTATAGTCTATACAGGGACGGAGTGAGCCGTCCTTCTTTTTGATGAAGAAGAAGCCTGCTCCCGCCGGGGAGGTCGATTTCCGGATAAATCCCCGGGCCAGATTCTCCTCAATATATTCAGACATGGACCGGGTCTCAGCCTGGGACAAAGGGTAAATACGCCCACGGGGAGGAGTAGCGCCGGGCATCAGGTCGATTGGGCAGTCGTATGGTCTATGAGGGGGTAATGTCTCTGCCTCCTTTTTATTAAAGACGTCCGCATAAGACCAATAGGGAACCGGAAGACCAGGTAGATTGGCTGGGGTAGGAGAAGGATGGACAGGATGGACGGGGACTAAACAAGTCTTATGGCAGTCCTGTCCCCAGCGAAGGACTTCTCCGGTCTGCCAATCAAGCACGGGTGCATGTTTCTGAAGCCAAGGTAGGCCTAGCAAGAGGGCGTGAGAGAGTCCAGGCAGAACATGAAAGAAGATGCTCTCAGAGTGCAGCATTCCCACCTGCAGGGTTATGGATTCGGTGATGAGTTGGATGGGATGTGGAAAGAGGCCCCCATCTACGGCAGCGACAGACAAGGGTACAGCTAGAGGTTTGGTGGGAATGCGGTATTTCTCTACCAGGGACTGAGAAATGAGATTTCCGGCAGCTCCAGAGTCAAGTTGGGCTAGTTCAAAATAATGGTTCTCCCCGCAGATGATAGAGACCGACAGCAACAGAGATGGAGAGGGTTTACTCTTGTCTAGGACGACCTCTCTGAGCGTTTCTAGACACAGGCGTTTCCTGACCTCTCCGGACAGGAACGGATCCGGTGCTCCTTACTGCCACAGTAGAAGCAGCTCCCCTCGGCTCGGCGTAACTCTTGATGGGTCTTGACCATCTTGGTCTGGTCGACCTGCATAGGCTCGGGTGAGTGCGCCTGGGGAGTAGCAGGAGAAGTGACAGGTTTCTGAAAGGTAGGGGCTAAACGTGGAAACCTCCTCTCACGGGTGACCTCTTTGGCGCGTTCCTGGAACCGGATGTCAATCCGGGTGGCAAGAGTTATTAAGTCGTCGAAAGTGGTAGGTATGTCCCGACCGGCGAGTTCATCTTTAATACGGCCGGACAGACCCTCCCAAAAGACAGACACCAGGGCGTCGTTATCCCAGGCCAGCTCCGAAGCAAGGGTACGGAACCGTATGGCATATTGGCCCACAGTGAGATTTCCTTGATGGAGGCGTAGCAGAGATGATGCGGATGAGGTCTTCCGTCCGGGTTCGTCGAAGACTTTCCGGAAAGCCGTGAGAAAGGCTGGCAGGTTGGACACCAGGGGGTCTCCTCTCTCCCATAGAGGATTTAGCCAAGCCAGTGCCTCCCCCGTGAGATGGGACATGATGAAGGCTACTTTGGCCCGGTCGGAGATAAACTGGTGGGACAGGAGTTCAAAGTGCACTGGTTTATGAAGCCCCGAGCTTGAGCGGGGTGGCCTCCGAAGCGAGGAGGTGCAGAAAGCTGGGGTCCGGGGCAGGATGCCATGGTATTGGTGGGCAGCGGCGCTGCCGGGCTGCGAGTCATGACACTAGCGGTGGTTGCTGGTGGAGCAGTCAGAGTGTCCAGGCGAGAGTTGACATTCCGCAGAAGACTCAGGATGGACTCCTGTTGGGACCTTTGACGGGACAGTTCATGACATAGGTCCGAGAGCGAGGGAGCTTGGGTGCCACCGGGTTCCATTGCCCGAGCAAACTGTAACGGGTCTGGGAGGTGGAACCTCTGAGCTACGATACGAAGGGGCAGTCCTTGTAAGGAAGCGGGTGGCTCCCAGGGTAGGCGGGCAGGTAGTCACGGCAAGTGACGGGGACAGTCTCTGGGTAGAAGGGCAGGAGGTCACGGCAAGTGACGGGGACAGTCTCTGGGTAGAAGGGCAGGAGGTCACGGCAAGTGACGGGGACAGTCTCTGGGTAGGGGGGCAGGATGTCACGGCAAGTGACGGGAACAGTCTCTTGACAGGCGGGTGGTCACGGCAAGTGACGGCGAAGCCTCCAGATAGGCTAGAAGGCGGGTAGCAGGTGGACGCTCCCAGGTGAGCGGGCAAGAGTCTCTGGACAGGCAGGTGGTCACAGCACGTGACGGCGAAGCCTCCAGGTAGGCTAGCAGGCAGGTAGCAGGCGGACACTCCCAGGTGAGCGGGTAAGAGTCTCTGGACAGGCAGGTGATCACAGCACGTGACGGCAGAGCCTCCAGGTAGGCTAGCAGGCAGGTAGCAGGCGGACGCTCCCAGGTGAGCGGGCAATCAGATCCATAGACAAACTGGCAGGGCTGGTAGGCAGACTGTCGGACCGCAAGAATGCAAGTAGATAGACAAGTATCAGGCAGGTATCAAGCAGGAGTCTGGCAGGCAACTGGCAGGTAACTGGCAGGTAACTGGCAGGTAACTGGTAACGGGACCTGAGGGCTGAAGCAGAGTGATAGACTATGCAACAACATTGCTCGGGCACCTCCATTTTGGAGGAGGTGCCTTATATATGGTGAGGTCCTCCGGCCATTGCCCGGGGACTCCTTAGGACGGCGCGCGCGGCCCCTTTAAGAGAGGGGGAGCGCGCGCGCACCCTAAGCACAGTGGCCGGGAAGCAGCGCGCGCTGCCAGCAGAGCGGGAGGAGGACGCCGGGCACGGAGCGGAGAGGTCAGGGGAACAGCGTCCCTGCCTAGCAGGAGGCAGGGACGCCGACGCTACAATAAGTAGTATAATGGGGATCGACACCGCTTCCATTACAGCCAACTTAGCAGATGGAGCCACAATCAGAACAGTTCACATTTAAAAAGTTAGGGCCTAAGACCACCATTTCCGTTGCCTACAGATTGTAGATGGTGGAGTTCAAACTCTTATCTTTGTCACGTGTAGGAGTAAACAATCTTTTACATGACCACAACTGTGGGACTTAGTCATTATTATGGGGGACTTCAACTACCCTGAAATACATTGGGGAACAGAAACCTGTAGTTTCAGCAAAGGTAAAAGAAGTGGGGCACTGCTAGACCTTATATTAACCAACAGGCCAGACCACATATCAAATATAAGAGTTGGGGGTCACTTGGGTAATAGTGATCACAAAACAATAAGTTTTCATGTATCCTTTAATAAGATGTGTAGTAGAGGGCTTACAAGGACAGTAAACTTCAGGAAGGCAAATTTCCAACGGTTGAGAGATGATCCTAGTGCAATAAACTGGGACGATATCCTGAGACATAAAACTACACAAAGCAAATGGGAGACAAATATTAGCATCCTGAATAGGACCTGTGCACAATATATACCCTATGGGAATAAACATGCTAGAAATAGGAGGAAACTGCTATGGCTAAATAGAGCAGTAAGGGGTGAAATAAGTAACAAAAAGAAAGCATTTAGAGAAATAAAGCAAGTAGGTAGTGATGATGTATTAAATAAATACATAAAATTAAATTCTGTAAAAACCAAACCAAGGCAGCAAAGATTGAGACAGAGAGACTCATTGCCCTAAATTAGGGCCAAACACCACCAAAGTGGCATCAATTTCACCAGAGTAGAAGTAGTTTAATGGAGACAGAAACCTCTTCCACTACAGCCAACACAATAGATGGAGACCCAATCATGATTCTCCACATTTCCAAAAATTAGTGGCAGACAACAGTAAAGTGGCATCAATTTCACTAAAGTAGAAATTTTAGAATTAGGAACCTAAACCTTTTCCACTACAGCCAACGCGGCAGATAGAGACTCAATCAGGAGTCCGCCATCCTCTCCAATCGTTCACCACTTGTCAGACTTGTACTCTGTTGTGCAGGTGCATGAGTTGGTCTAAAAAATTTGTGAAAGGACGGACAGAAATTGCTTCTGCAACTTACGCTACTGCTGCTACTAATATTTTGGTGTTGATTAATAGACATGACTGAGGTTGAAAGTGTAGAGCTGCGATGAACTCTGTGTGCCTCACTGCTGGATTGGGGAAAACCTATCTCAAAGTTGTATAAAAGCGTGTTTCGATACTCTAGCATTTGCGGGTCCCTTTCCAGGATGGGAAGCATCTGGAAAAATGTACTCTTATAACGTGGATCTAACAGAGTGGCAACCCAGTAGCCAGCACTATTTCAAATCATATCTATATGGGGATCATGTTGCAGATAGTGCAGCAAGAACATATGTCGGGTTCATTTATGAGGTTCAAGCCCATGCTGTGTTTGGTGGCTGGGTAATTCTGATGCTTGTTTCCCCTGTCACCTCCCGACAAACACAAATGGCGAGGGGATGATTATCCTTTTCATGTTCTGACTTCTGCTCGCCTATCACCTCTTCCATTTGTTCATCGCCTTCACTAATACCTTCACTAACATTTTTTCTGGTATTGCCAACCCCTTTCGATTGCAGTGATCCACCTTCCCTTGGCATCCCGAGATGTCCCATAGTGTATGACGTTAGTAACAGAATAAGGTATTTTTTTAGTGTGGATGAGGCCTGTATAACATAGGAGATATGCTACGAACAATTTCAAAACTGAGATGTCCCCTACTATATCACATTAGT